>NC_134365.1:29110634-29428134 GCF_035582795.1 Mycteria americana
CGGGCGGCTCCCCCCGGCGAAGGCTGGCCAAGCCCCGCCGGCCCGAAGTTTGCGAGCGGGCTGCGGGCGTGTGCGTGCGGGGGGACGGGGGGGGCTCTGCCGGCAGAGCCTCTCTGCGGAAGGGGCGAGCGGCAGCGCGGTACCCACCCGCGGGAGGGCTCCTCTCTGGGGTTTGCCGCTCTCGCCGAGGGTGATCTGAGGGACAAGCAGCTACGGTTCCACAAAGCCTCTTAAGATAAAACTTTGTTCGAGCCCTGGCATCCTCTCCGAGCCTTTTATCACCTGGGTAAAACCGTCAGGGTTTGCTCCTGATTTTTCTTTCTGTTTTAACGACTTGATTTCCCAGCACCATGAACAAACATCAGCGTCTCTGTAGGAATCGGCTCAGGCTTCCCAGCTGCTGTGCACAATTAACCTGGCTGCAAATTTAGCAGTCCTAAGTACAGTACTTACGATTGTATCTGCAAGTGGGTGGCTATACTTGCAAGTCCTGAGCATCTTCGCCACATTCAGTGGCTAAATAGGCTGAACACAACAGGACTGAAGTGTAGAGCACCGATCTGAATTTTAACCGCACTGTAGTTAATATTTTTCCCTCTTTATACTTTTGGTTTTGGGGAGAAACGGGTTAATTAAAAAAAAGCCCAGTATTTCAAAGTATAGGTAGTTTATATCTGGAACTAGTATGTACTAAATGCCTTCTCTTTTTTTCCCCCTCAGGATGTAAACAGTGTGTTCAGGCTTTGTATAAGAGTCCAGTTGCTGATTTCACTGGCAACAGAGGATTGGTGGTTGGGGTAATGCATTATTCACTGTTGGCTGGGTGTATTTTACTTTACAAGACTTCTGCTGCTGTTGTTGCTAAGTTCTTCCAAATTTAAATCAGATTTGGATTTAGGTTCTCTGAGATACTTACTCAGGTTCCATGATAAGAAGAGAATTATTTATTGTCGTGTTCATTCTCTGAAATTCATGGAAACAATGAAGACATGCGTGTATTTTTGTGCATAATTTAATACAGAATTTGAGCACAATTTTTACATGAGATTTCAGTGGAAGTATCAGTGTCTCTTTAGTCATTTACGGCAAAGAGGTAGTTTGGATTGTTGGAAGTAGGCAAAGTCCAGAGGCCCCAATATCAGAAAAGCGCCTTTCTACCTTACAGAACACGGGGTTAGGATATGTGAAGATCACTGGTAACCAGTTGCAGCAAAGCCGTGTTGTATTTTCAGTTACAGTAATAGTGTTTGTCTGCATTAGGCTGATGTTCCTGAAAGCAGCATTTGTTCCTGAATCATTACATACTCATGCAGAGTTTTTGGTCTTTATTGTCCAAGGGCAATTTCAGTACTGTGATTCATATACTGTCTCTGCTTGTAAAGCAGTAAAAATTAACCAGAGCTTTCTAAGCAGAATTTTCCATTAACATCACTGGAGAATCTGCTTAAAAACTGGTGGTATCATATGGCCAATGGAAAATGGGCTATGCATGAAGAGAAATATCTGGATAAACTATAGCATCTTCTTTAAACAAAAGAACAACCAACAAACAGTTTTGCTCTAATTAAGTGCTAGTCAAACAGTTACTTGCAAATAACATAATCAAAATATTTTGGCAATTTTCTTCAGAAAATAGTCAAGAGTAAGTTTTTCTGTTTGTTTGTTTTTTAATCAATAAAACAGTTTCATTTTTGGTCAAATAATATTCTGAGAATTTCTCCACCAGCTGTCAGGCAGTTTGCTGGAATGATTTCTGTTTCATTATTCAACCAGCTTGATGGTTTCCACTCTTGTGGTATTTGGCAGGGCAAATATTTTCAATACCTGCAACTGACCATCTTATTAACTGTGAAAAATTTCACTCGAACAATAAACAGTGTTCTGCCAAAGAATCACAGCAACTTATTCCAAAGTACATTACTCAATCAAAAATCTTGGGCAACATTCACATGACCTTTGCCTGCTTTCAAAATGCAACATTAATGCGTTTTTTTTCCTCCAGAATTCTCCATTGAGTAATATGGGTTGGTTTTTAAAAGATAACCCAAGAGTTTCAGCAAAACAGTTATTATACTTGGGATAATGATATTCAAAGGGACTCACCTTGCAACCTTTACACACGCGAGTGGTTAACTCTTACTTACATGAGGACAACAAGGACTACTCGTATGTATAAGGGTTGCAGGGTCAGACTCAAAGGCCCCCAATACGACAAAGCATTTAAGAGTAGGAATTACTTTGGTCTTTTGCTGTACAAAGCTGGAGTACTGAGCTGGGGCCATAACTGGCGTGGTGGCTGATGTTCCTGGAGTTAAAGGGGTTTGTAGGAGTCCTGCTTTATGTTTTCAGTACAAAATTAGGAACGTATTTAGAAAAAACAGGGTATGTGTGAAACAAGGAGGTAGAAATGTATTAAAATGTGAATACAGGTTAGTAATAAGGACGTTACTTCCGGATCTTTCAGGTAGACTTCTCGAGGATCAAGGAAAGCTAATGAAGAGGCTAAGCTTCTTGTACAGCTCATATATACTGGGATTTCTTACAATGAAATTTTTGCCATTGACACCAAAGTTTTTCACAGAAATTAATTTGTTTGTCAAAACTTTCTCTAGGAAAGCATCTCAGCTTCAGCGGGGGATTTGAGGACTGAAACAGAATGAGCTTTTCATCATAACACCCTGCTGTAGGCAGACCAAGGCACCATCTGATCCACAAGGGGAAGCTGAACTTCGATCTATCACATTTGAGATAGGAGCCCTAATCACCATTGACTAGCCTGTGCTGTACTCTCTTTTCTTTTTTTAATGGGAAACAATTTGATTTTCAACATTTGAAAAAAGTTTCAAAAAAATTTAAATGTTTCATGCAGAGGAATTCTTACTTTCCTGCCAGCCCTTCCCATACGACTTGGAAATCTGAAGGAACTTCATACTTACACAAAAGATTCTCAAAAGAGCAAGATTTGGCCCCTGTGAAACTGGCAAAATATTTCGCAAATGCTTTCCATTTTAATGATTGAGTTGCTCAAAGTTTAATAAATTGGGATATAGCTTTTAAATAATTTTTAAAATAAAAATAAAAGAAGAAAAGACAGGAGCATTAGTTTGTCCTATATTACAGAAACACAGTTTGCACCATTAGGTCAATATTTCCATTCCAAATCTGTTATCCAGGGATGTATAACTTAGCCATAAACATTCATTCAGAACTGCAATGAGGCATAGGAATGTATCAAACTTGAATGTAGCCTTGGATAATTTTTAAATGACAGAAAGGCTAGCAAAAAAGGCAATTCATTTTTGTACTCTTTCAATTGAAAAAGTAACTCCCACTGTTCAGGCAGATAGCCTACATTGTTGAAGAGCGCGCTTATGGCACCTAAGTAGAAAACCAAATATGAAATAACTTTTTCATCTCCTGCAGAGACTCAGACTGATGTATATTTACTGTGTTAAAAAAGAAAATATTTATACAGTCATTTTTAGCATAGATTTTGGATAAAATTCAGTTGTGGTGAAAGTTATTGCATCCCCTGATGACGTCAATAGAGAGACGATTCTGCTCACCGTGCCTTTTATATCTGTGTTTAGGAGCTAGATAAACACAACGTAATAGTGTTAGGGACATTATTATAAACAACTAGGGGATAAGAAACTCCCAGGAGCTGAAATTATTTTGTTATTGCTGGATGGAGAAAACCCGGTGTGTGCCCTGCTTGCTCAAAGCATGTCTTTAATCATGCATCGGAACACGGAAAGAAACTTCTTCCTGGAACACTTATCTGGAAACATGGTAAGCGGCACCGGCTATTGCGATTGTTTCCAAAATACAGGACAGCGAGTGGGAGAGTGGCTCAGCCTTAGGAAGCCCAGTAGCATCCTCTTGGCATTAGAAGCTCTCCCTTCTTATGTTAAGGCCAGAGTTTCTGAGACTCTGGAGAGCTGCCCAGCGTGGTTCCTGCTGGGCATCCCTCCACTTTGGGGAAGGTGAAACGCGATCCCCAAGGATGACAGCATTCCTCCGAGTGGATTACAAAAGCTGCCCTGCCTGCTTAGGCCATGAAATGGCTGGAAGCCTTGGAAGCGATGCAAACCAGGGAGTAATAAAAGTCTGGCTAAGCTTCACATCTAGGCTGTTAGGTAGGGGGGGACCCTCTGGGACTCACGCTCAGAAGAAGGAAGAGACAGGAGACGACTGTGTTTTTCCTCTCTTTGGTGCAATGACATATTGCCATCAGGTGTTATCTTTCTTGATTTCAATAGAGTTGTAGCCATCTGGCTGAAACACTGTAGGATTTGGGGTTTTTTTCACATTTACTGGCTCCTAATCATTCTGAAGCATCAACACCGTTTCCTTCTGCTCAGCTATTCATTCCTTACCAAGCTTGGCCAATGCTGGAAATCATGTTCATGCAGATTTTCCTTCTTCTCTGATATCATCATTGAAAGTTCCACTCTGATGAAATGCTAATAACTGCACAGGCCTTCCACGAAAGACACGCATTCGTATGCATTTTGAGACATAATTCATGGTGCCGTATGACATTACCCTTACCACAAAGATGATTCACTGCTATGGGAAATAAATAGCAGCGCTTAAAAAAATCGTTCCTGACTTGTTGAGAAGTAACTCCAGGCCCTGAAATTCCTTCGCATCATACTGAACAAAAGGAGTCATTATGTTAATGCTATGACTATGGGTTCAGGTGAGAGGAGAAAAAAGAAAGACAGACTGTTGGAAAAAGGGTCTGTTTAATGTATAACACCTGCACACGCATGAGTCCCGCACCTACTAGCACAGAGGTAGGTGACTGGGAGAGGAGCATGTACCTTGGCAGCACAGAGAGAAGTTGGGGAAAAGTGATCTGTGTGCAGCAAGTCCCATGGCAAAGCCAGATACCGATATCAGTATTATTACTAACTCATGCACTGTCAACTTCTCAGCAGATTCCAGGTAATCTCAACAGCACTGTCGTAAAGCCACAGATTCGAGGAGTTCACAGAAACAGTGGTGCAATGAGACCCACTGTTCTGAGCCCATCAAAAGTGCTTCTCACAGATATTATTATTTTGCTGTTTCAACCTTTTCTCAGCTTTTCCACTGTCAAAATGAAAACAAGTGAGAAAAAGGAGAAGGAAAGAACTGAAAAAGTGCAAAAAGAAAGGAGGGAGATAAGAAGGTAACCACCTGCACTTTTTATTTTGTCATTGCTGTTGAAAACAACAGCATTTGGCATCACACAGAACCTTTCAGTCGTTATGCTATTCACTGTACTTGAAGTCTGCTTCAGTAAAATGTTTCAGATTAAAATGTCAATGTTTATGCTCAACTGGCCCCAGATCTATGGGTTTAGAAGTATTTTTCCATGGGTTCCTGATCTCCACACATTCTTCATTCTGCATGGCTGCAAGCCATGCCTCATAAAGGTGAGAATGTGGCATAACTGTGCAGACTTAAAACCACAGTTCTTTGTGGTATGCTTTTCAGTTTTGTGTAAGGCCAAACGTATAGCCAAATTCTAGTTACTTTAGTTGGTTCCATGGGCTGGCACAAGCTGAGTAGGGGAAATCCACAGAATTTGGACTTCAGATGAAAATATACATGTTTTCAAGCACAGTTTATGTTCACAAAAGCTGTAATAATATGTTTCACCCATTCAGGTGACTCCGGCAGAAACTTTGTACTTAAAAAAAAAGAGTTTCAAGCTAGTTCAAAGTCCAATCAGAGAATAACGTATTATGATGGGTAGCACAGTTGGTAGTGATTTCTGTATTTTAACACCTCATGTAGTCATATAGTATTTGATGAAGTAAACTACTGCTCCTTATACTGCAGAGTACTGCTGCAGCTGCTGTTGCAAGCAAAGTGAGATGTTATCAGAGCTACAGACTAAAAGCTTGAGTTACTCTTCAGTATTTCTGTTGACATATGAACGGCAGCCATTTCGGTGAAGAGGAACAAAAGAAAAAGAAGCAGTATTTTTAAGTGTACCCAATGTGTTTTTAAAACTTAGTAATCTGTTAAAATTTTGCAATGCTACATTATTTTATAGCTTTTAAAAATGCTCATTTTATTAGCAACACCTTAAACTTCATCCTTTGTGAATGAATGGAATCAGTATCAGACAAAATGAGATTTCATATGACACTTTAATTTCTCTTTTTATGTTTGAGTCTTCATTACTTTTTACTTTTCTTTTCTAGTTTCTAATCAATTTCCCCAATACTTTCCTCAGTTTTGGGAATGTAACATTAAAATAATTTCATATTTAATTAAATTATAAAGCCCTAGTTAGAACTTAACACCCAGTAAATATAACTTAAATAAAGCAATGAATGCTTGAAGGTAATTTTCATGTATTTCTTCTGAAACAGCTGCTGGCATATTTATTCTGGCTTTCAGTGCGAATCCTTTGCACAATCACAAAACAAAACAATATGTCTTTAAGATTAATTTGTGGTACGAATTGTTAAATTGTTGTTCTGTTTTGGGTTTAATTTGTACCCTTTTGAAGACCTTTGCTGCAACTAGTTGCCACTGCTGTTTGTCCCAGAGAAAGTGTCAAAGGACTTATAAGTGCAAAACAGATGAGGAAGTTTGCTATTGTACCTTCTCCTCACCTACGTACTGTTCATGTGTACTTTCCTAATTACACTCAATCCCCTATCCTCTCTGTGAGAACTCTCCGTTCACGCTGAACCCATCTTCACTACACACGCCAACAGCCCTTGGCTCACTTCCCTTCACTGCCCCCTGTGCTACCTGCAAATGAGTGCTATTCTTCTTTTGCATTGCCTCCCATGCCACATACGTCACCTCACAAACCCCACTGATCTTCCTTTCTGGTTCTTTTGTCAAGACACAGATTTTCCCATCTTTCATTCACAGTTCACAGGATCTTGAGCTTTTCCTTCACCAAAATCACTTCTCTGAAATACCCTGTCACAAACAGAGGATCAGCTTCTCCCTCACTCTGCCTCCAGCCCCTCCTTGTCCCCTTCAACTGTGGGCCCCGAAGCAATGTCTGAGCTGGATGTGGAAATTTACATGGAGGATGAGCATTTGCTCCCATTCTTTACTAAAAAATGCTTTTAGCCCAATGGAGAGGCATCTCAGGGCCCTTCTTTTGCACAAGCTCCCATGAATCCCAGACCTTTTGTGGGGGTAGGATCTCACTTTGAGACTACAGTGCACCTGCCTTTTCTTCTGAGAAGTGAAAGAACCTGACTACCTTTATGTTCATTTTGTTCAGCTTTCGTACTGCTGACTTCATAGTGCTGCTGAAGAAAAGAGAGAGGAAGGGACCTTCCAGGAGAAGCTTCTCCATGTTTATCTTCTCTTCATTTTTAGCTGGCCTTGAATGATAAGAGGTGAATACCTTCTCCTGGCTCAAAGTGGTCACTGCAGAGCATCATGGATGCTCTCCATTGGGAAAAAGAGAGGCAATTTCCTCTAATGCTGCCTATGTTATGTCTATTCTGTAGAAAAAGGGGGCTTTGCTGTGTGATACTGCATAACAGCCCTTTCAATGAAATATAAAAATCTGCAAACTTCCTAATCCTTGCACAAGCATTTAGCCATGAGGCTTTTACTGCTACTAATAGGAGTCCTTCAACTAAATCTCTACACCTTTCTGTAATAATCTACACAAGAAGTAATGTTCTGTAATACCATTCAATCTCTATTTTTATGTCATGCCACAGTCTAATATTCCTCAGTCCATGGCAAATATGCCTTCGGAAAATAGCCTGAGATGGGACAGAATAAGATCCATGATCAAATGAGAATCACTCACTGAAACAGAATTCTTTCTAGCGAGTTGATAAGCCAGACCACAAGGATATAAAAAGTGCAGGGACGGTTTGTGCCAGGTAGTGTCTAATTGGAAGATTTGGCTCTAAAAACCCATGAAGAAGAAAACTCATTCTATCTGAGTGGAAAAGAAAAGCCAAGATATTTGAAAGAGAATGGAAGCTACCCGAACTATACCTTTCACTTTATTTGTCATCAGGACCACCATTGGATGGCTGTAGAGCAAGCCCAAAAATGCCCAGAAAGGTGAAATGTTCGGCCCAAATCAGAAGAGAAGTTTATAGGAAAGAAAAGGCACTGACCTGCAATCTTCCTTCAGTCTCGCAGAAGCTATCTACATGGTAGGGGACATTAGAGTGAGCTTAAAAACCAGCCTAGAGAGCAGTTTTATAATTCCAGGGTCTCCACAACTTTCCATGTTTAATCTGGGATACAAGAAGCAAAATGACATACGTTCTGAAGTAATTGACTGAGGATTTCACAGGAGGTCTTTTGCAATTGAACTTCTGAGAGGAAAATAGAGAGATTCAGTGTAATGCTGCTGACCAACATACAGAACGGAATAGGGAGATGATACAGAGGTTTGGTACACATTCTGCTGAGGTGAGATACAACAGCAGTCATCCACAGGCCTGCCTAGGAGGAGTTCAGCATCCCATTAGCACTGGTAGGTGTGGAGTGACTGCCTGTATCACGTGCCGTTGCTGAAGCCACAGAGCTGGGAAGCCTTTTCTACCCATTGTCCACTTACACTGAGGCTGTCTATGACGGGGTAAAACACAGGTAAAAAAAATGAATAGATTACAAGAAACTTATGAATCAGAAAACTGGCTTTTGCTGTACATTGACCTATTAGAGGCAACCCATTCTCAGGAGGTAGAGTCTCCACTTTGTACCAATTTTTGGAACAGCAGACATGGAATTAGTGCAGTAAAATTAAACAATATTAAACTACAGTAAATGCTAATCAATAAACATTTGTGGAAAATGGATCTTAGCAAACTGATTTGATGTACTTAAAAGTTTGATTGAGAACACTAATAATTTCAATAGATGCAAGCTTGAATAGGATATTTGACTTATCTCCACAGTGTCCTGAGACTTTCTAAAGTTACAAGCAAAGTCCTACATGTCAAAAAATAGTAATACTAAACCCTAACGAATGGTAAACATTGCACAGAGTAGGTCACTTGTACAAAATAGCAAACTGCATTGCTTAATTGTTCAGATAAATAAAAAGTATGTTTGAAATGGCTAAATATGAAGTCATAGACATGAGAAAAATGCAGATCATACTTAGAGAATGAACAGCCTCTCCAAGAGAAAAAATGGTTATGGAGATTGGACTCATATTGGATCTGCATCCTGGAGCTGTCAGGCTGCTATGTTTTCTTTTACAGGGTTAGTAGAATACTTGTTTACATATGTTGTAAGTTAAGAAACAGAAGAAAGGAAGTTGGTTTTTTTTTGACATATCACAACTATTTAAATATATGTCCAGTTTAGCTTTCTAAAATTAAGGAAATCCATTGAAAAGTTACAGAGGTTTTAGGGAAAAGCCTGGAAAATGAGATTGAAAAATGTATGTTCCAGTGCAAGATTCAAGAGTCTTGGTCTACTTAAGTTATCAAGAGATAACTTCATCACAGTCCTTAAATACCTACATGGGAAACAGAAATTTCATAATAAGATTGCTCTTCAATCAAGCTAACAAAAGTGTAATAAGATCCAATACCTGGAACTTGAAGCTTGACAAAATTAGGCTAAAAATTAGGTGCATTTTTTTGTCAGTGAGGGTAATGAGCCATTATGTACCAAAGACTTCTATGGATTCTTTGAGGAATTTTTCAATAATGTTGCATTTTTTTAAGGATTTGCTATATTTCAAACAGGTTTTATTTCAGAAAAGTCCATCAGCCTTTTTTAAACCGGTCAGCCTGTGTGATCAAACTGTTCCCCATGAGCTCTACACTCTGTAGAACTCACAATAAAGCACTTAGTGCCCAAATGTTTGGACATTTAAAAAAAATTTAGTCTTCCAGGACTGGCAATGATAGCTGCAGATTGTACATGGACTTTCCAACTCAGATAAATTCAAATGAAACAGTTCAATGGGCTGTTATGAAGTAGCTGCCCCAAATCACTTGATATACAACAAAATTGCAAAACAATGCAGGTTTTCATTATCTGAGTGCCATGAGTAGTGAATATACTGAAAGCAGACAAGCAAGCTGAGTAAATGCTTCTTTATTGACAGCAAAATCTTGTGTGGAAGTTCAACTGATGAATATATGTGTGATTTTGCTCTGAGCCTAGGGACTACTATCAGATATTTCTAACTAAAGGCGTCTCCAAAATGGTACAGGATCCCAGGCTGTTAAAAAGAAGCACATTATGAAGCACAAGAGAATTATGTTATTTTGCCTAATGGTAAAACCTGGATTTCTACTGATGAAGCCAGATGAGCTCCAAAATAGCACTTAGATGCTCAAAAACACAATTCGAGCAAATTCAGGCAATTAAGAGAGTGACCTCCAAAACCTCTCCACCTAACTGGTATCAGATCTGAGAGGCTGCAGATACCCACACTTTTATTCAAGAAACAGTCATTAAGTATGAGAAATTCTGCTAGGTTCAAGAGCACTGCCATCCTCAGATGAGCATAGCAGCTAGGTAACTGTCCCTCCTTTAAGGCCCTTTGGGTTCAAGAATCTAATCTGAAGTTTATACTGTGGTTTGCAGGAGTAGTGGGTTTACTTGCCTTGAAACAGAGAATGCATCTCAGGTTACCCACCTCTTAGATGGCTGCTCTAACAACCAGGCTATTGTACAAAAGACTATTTATTTTTCCAAATAATTGAACATGCCTGTCACTTATAACTGAAGGGCTGACCTCATTACAAAATTACAATATGCACATCTGGCACGTGAATCCCAGCCATACAGAAACTCCTTATTCTTGGACAAAGACACCACCCTGAGCACCCCCTGGTTTGCTATTTCTTATTAGGGAGCTAATTAACATTTCCTGTTTGTTCCCCCGTACCCACACCTCCTGTACACTAATTGGATGTGCAGAATATCATGCATCCCAGAGTTAAGTACCAAACTCCTCATTTGACACAAGGAACCTCTGAATATCACATCCCCTATGTCCCAGTTGGGCTCTGGCACACAGTGATCACACATGATGAGATGAGTCAGGGCATATCAAGGCAAGCTGGCCAGCAAGGACTGCCTTGAGAGACTGGGGAAGGAAAGAGAAAACACTTGTTGGAATGCATCAGAGAAGTGATCTACATTAAAAAAAAAACAAAAAAATGAAAAAACCAACAACAAAAACCCCCAAACCCAAGAAAAAACCTCACCCACCTTTTTTTCTTTTTTGCTAGGTTATTTTTATTCTGGGTCATCCGTTCCCCATCAAGTTGACCACATCAGGAGTGAGGGGGGTTAAAGGCTGCCTAAACTGGCCTTCTAGCATGGTTGCTGAAAGAGAAGCACACAAAACTATTCTGTACGTGGAAGATCAGATTATCAGCAGTCTTCCATACATTCAATTCTGGTTTAAAAAACTCCATCAGGTCAAAAGAATAATGGTGAAGCAATTTTTCCTAATCATGCCTAGTCAGGTGCAAGATTCTAGCAATAACTACAGAAATCAGACTAATGTCATACTGATAAAAACATGGAAAAGGCAGAGGAAAGTAGGCAAAAAAAGGATATGATTTCTAGGGAATCATGGGAAATTCTGGACATTCTTCTAAATCTAACCTAAGTAATAATAAAAGAAATAACCACAACTTTAAACTTCCCATGAAGACAGGAAAAATTCACAGCTGAGGGAAAAGGCAAGACTCAAGAACAAAGCAAGCCATAAGTTAGCTTCACCTCCTACTTTGGCAGTTCTAATAAGGAACTGTGGTTCCAAGTGAGGATTCAGATGAAAAAAAGAATTGGAAAAGGTAATAATTTAATCAGTCTAGTAAACAGATCTTGTAAAAATTACACGAGGGGAATCTATCATCTGGTCAGATCACTCACAGTGCAAGTGTACACTATGTACTTGTTTTGATAAAGAAGCAGTGGAAACTTGTTGCTAGACCAACATGAGAAGTTTTTGATAGAGTTCTTTTCCAAGGGAAAACTGCAAAGTTTTTATGTAGGAATTGCTTCAGACAAGCATACAGATGCTTCAACAATACGTACAATATATTTCAACTACGCAAAACTGATTTCAAGGTTTTCTGAAAAATTTTCACTTTTCTTCTTGTCATAACTTCCTACTTCATTGCAACTACAAATATACAAAAGATCAACAGTGAACTAAAACCTTTTCATATGAGTTATGCAGTTTTTAACATTTTTATTTCCTAGAAAATTATTTTTGTTCATAACAGCCTTTTTCCTTGCTATGCACTCTGTTCTAGAACAGAAAATTATTGAGGAGCTGTGGAATTTTTCATGAAATTGAAAGCTAGCATCCCAATCAAATGTAACAGTTACCAGTTTGCCATGTTTAGGGGATTTTGAGTGTGCCAGTTTACTAGGGATAGGTGATCCATTTGGGTTTTTGGTGTTCTAATTTGCTGACATAAATTGTGTATATGATATCTTTTTACCTTGCATGGATATGGTAAGAACAAGGGGGAAGTCACACTGAGGTAATTCCACTTACTAAACTGCTGCAGAGGCACCACTGGGTATGTCGGCATCGCACAAGGCAGTGGAACGGAGAGAAGTCCAGCCCGGCTCTGAACGACCTGCTGCACACAAAGGGGGGTCCAGGAGCTGTGTGCGGTGCTCCGTATGAGCTAATACAGGGATGTGTCGGCAGGGCTGATTAGCTCAGGCAGAACAAATTAACGTGGCCACTGTTTCTGGTGTTTGAACTAGCCCTGTGGACAGCCCCGTTGTGCTCAGTTCTCTTCAGATTTGTGCGAGCTGTCCCATAATGCCTAAAGCAGCATTGCTAACTGTCATAAGAGGTTTCTTCTGCATTTTTAGTGATGCTGGAAAACTCATAGGGAGGCACGTTGATGCTGTGTAGGTCTATTAGTGAAGGTCGAAAAACTGTCTTTCACCTGGAGTGGAAGTATCTGAAATGGTCTTGATTAGCGCTAAAAAATCACTCTGCACCAAACAAAAATGCCTTATTCTCATAACACAGCACTTACTTATACCTGGGGAGAACAGTATTTGAAAGCATTTGAGATCCTGAAATATAGATAATCTCTTTCAGGATCTACAGCCCTCCAATTAGGCCTGGCAGATAAGCATGAAATCTTAACTTTATGCAAGACTCAGTGGATACAGCATGGTAATCAGAGGACAAGGCTGCCACACAAAGCATCCTGTTTTGATGAAAATATCTATTGCTGTGCTCTGTACTAACTGTAATTTCCTAAAGACTGGAATTTTCATGCCAGATAGATCATGTTGTTATAGTCCAGTTGGAAGGCGATAAAGTCCCGAGTTGCCAAGGCCACGTCATCATCCAATTGCTTCGCCATCTGCTAATAGCTTGGTGTCGATGACAAACCCAGGTGCATTCCTAAATATAGTAGTGATCTAACAACTTGCGGCCATGGCTCTTCAACCAGAGAAGACTGAACCGGAACATTTTGCTAAAGAACATCATAAATATGAATAAGTAAAAAAAAATAATAGTGATAACAATAACTGGGTGGCCTTATCTCCCAAATAATCAGAATGCAATTTAAAAATGTTGAAAACTATAAGCAAGAATTATTTTACCTGCTGGCCTGAGGTAGAATGTGGCATTTTTAATAGTGTGGAACAGTGATATTGCTGTCTTAAAAAGGGGAAATGTAGAATGATATATACAGGTACTCGAAGGACTTGAACGTGCAGAAAGGAAATAACTGTGACTCCTCTCACAAACCAAAGTAAGAGCAGAATCTGTCTCCTAATGGTTGTGAAAAGTGCAACTGCCTCATTTAATTACTTAAAAATAGTCAAGCCTGGAGCTATAGGAGTCAGCCTTCATTTGACAGCACAATCAACAAATTGCCTTATAGCAATTGCTTCTGTTCTATCCAGACCCTTTCTCAGAATAGAGGGGGTGCTCTCCACATTCCCACCACCTGAGAACGGCTTCTTCAGCACCCTCCAGACCCCCTGTCCTTGTGGACATATATAGAGGGGGCCACACGTAAGAGAACTTCCCAGAGTGAGAGGATGCAGCTCACTTTGGGAAGAGGGACGATGGCATAGAGCAGCAAGCCTGCCAGCTGAATAACCTCCCCTGTCAGCAGTTTCATTAATCATTGCGGGCCCATCCGGAAGCCTGCTGAAGCCAATGGAAACCCTCTTCATGACATCACGGTGTTTTGGGCTTGTATTACTGAATCACTCTAATGTCCTAAGCTGTCCTTGGAAGAAGTTTGATGCTGTTTTATCAGATTATTTGTTTCACTTTTTCTTGGAAAAAATTAAATGTGCCCTTTACTGTGCTCCATAAGCTTCTTATATGAAATATAATTCAAAACATTTAATTCTTCAGCAAAGGAAATGTGATTATGAACAAACACAAAATAGCTTCTGTGTGTTTTTTTTTTTTAAATATGATTTATAACATTTTTATATTTACTTCAAGTTTGCTTCCCAAAGTTACACTTACTTTCCTCTAAAAATTGCCATTATTCTTTGGCTATTCTTTTATTGCAAAATTATTCACTCAATTTCTGGTTAGAAAAGCTTTGCTGGAATGAAATGATCTTTCAGAACAGTGTACCTTTTTATGTTTCCAATATTAACTAACCACTCAGGGTGTGATCTTGTTGAAATCGGAGGATTTTCTATTATACAGGAGTGGAAATATTTAGCTTCTCTCTCCCCTCTCAGAAAACAAACCACATCCTGGAAAAAGAAATGTTTTACACAGAATTTATACATGATAAGAAATTCATTCCACAAGTGGAGTAAGACCTTTAAAAGACCTTTATCTACCTCACAGAATAAATTTGATATGCCTTACAAACCATTATGTGAACTCTTCCTCTTGGTGCATGCAGATGCAACTCTCTCTCCTAAGTGCTAACACCATAATTTCCATTCCAACGATGAAATCGGGTGTGGATGGGGACAAGTTTATTGTAATGCACTTGTATATGATTACATACTAGATTGTAAAAATTTAACATTTATTTAGCTTCTTCTAATAAGCCTTTCAAAACCTAATATATCTGAGCAGCTTAAACCATCTGTTTGCTCTGGAAGATCATTCAGTAGGGTTGGGCATCCTGCTGGTGGGGCTGCTGAGACTGTTTAAAGAGCCTGGTTGATACTCGCAGTGCATGTTACAAGAGGGCTATTCTTTAGGAAACCTTTGGTTTGCATAGTTTGCAAACACAGGATATTGAAAGATTGAGCTTTATGTATGCAAACTCTTTCTCTAGAAGTTTTTCTGGAAATTTTGTTAACAAAGTGTATCAGAGATGCTTGAAAGGCGGGACCCTATTAGCAATACAAGGTAAAAAAATCACACAGCCTTTCTTTCCCGCTATGTCTGAACAGGTCTCCTGGCACTTTTGACTCAGAGGCATCTTGCCTGGTGCAAAAGATTCAACAAGGACAGCCCTTAACATACAGCTGACATGCATCCCCAGGGATCTATGTTGACAAGCAGTGGCCAGAGCAGATACCAGTTTCATTTATTTCACTCCTCTTTCTGTTTTGCCAAAGACCTCTGCCCTAAAGCAACCCTCTTCTTTCTATTACTCCAGTGTGGTGATGAAATACAGGGTGATGCAGGAGCTACTAATGCAAACTCATTCCAGCAAAGCCATTCTGTAACAAAAATCCTTTACTGGCCAACCACTCACACTATAAAGCCCCTCTGGAGTCATCGAATGATACAAATCAGCTATAGCAGAGCAGACACTGCTGGCCATGGAGTTTCCACCCAGAGCACCTACAGCATTTTGCCTCCCCAGCCATGTTTAAATAGACAATGCAATAGGACGGAAACCAGTTTTGTGAACATAAGGCGGGAAGCTTACGTTTTTGTGGAGTTCATATGGATATGACACGCGAAGGAAAGAAAGTAAATGGGCAATTTCTAATTTTGATCTTTTTATAAAACTGTGTACTATTTATCAGAAAACTTGACAAACAAGAACACATTTAATATCATGGAGGTAATTCCCCTAGCTTATTGTTCCATATTTCTTGGTCAAAATCAATGCTGCAAAATTTGTTAAATCCATAAGTAAGGTTAAATGAAGAGTTTTGTCACATACTTATATTATAGAGCACTCTTTCTATGTGTTTTTAATACGTAAGGATGAAGTTTTGATGATTTCTCTGAGAGATCTGGTGCCTCCTTGATTTCACAGTAACTTGGTGTTGTTTAGTTTTTAAATGTTGGGTCCAAGAAACCTTCATGTGACCTTTAGAAATTTCTGAGTTAAAGGACAACTTAATATGTCTGAAGTTGGAAGGTAGTAATTAAGATACATGTAAAGAGTCTGGGAAACATAGCTGTGGATCACAGCATTACAAAGGTTAAAAAATGCAAAAAATTAATTAATAATTAATTATCCCATTTTGCTAAGGGTACAAAGACAAACTTGTGACATAGGGAAAGGATATGTTACCAGGACAATGTACGGGAGGTCTGATAGAGCCTAACTTCACTGCTTCTGCACTGTGGCAGTGGAGGGAGCTAGAATGGGTTTGTAGCTGCCCTAATTTTACCAGAGCCAATGAAACAAGACAGAAACCTGCAACTTCCTCTGCATTTCCTTAATTTCCACTATGCCCCAGGACAACTGGGAGACAGTGAAAGGTGGGGTTCCAAATAATGGTGGGAACAACCAAAACTTAATCATTAGGATAACAGTTGAAACAAACTTAATGGATTTGCCCAGCAGAATGTGTGCAAATACCTCCCCAAAAATTTACTGCCAGGTGCTTTTTATCTGGACTCTTTTTTGAAGCAGTGACAGGAGAAAGGCAAATGGATACAAGTAAAGCAAATCAATATTTCATGGATTCAATGGATACAAGTAAAGCAAATCAGTATTTTCAAAAATCTATATCCTAAACCAGTTCCCCAATATCAGTAGTAAAATAAAAATAACCCCTTTTCAAAGTCAATGGGATGGTAGCAGATTGCTTCCCAAACTAGAGTGACTCTCAAGCTCTTTTCATCAATTTAATTCCAATAATGAATGTAGTTGATATGACTTTTCTCGCTGGTTTATATTGGTGCATGCCTTGGAGGTATATATTTAAGAAATTTCCTTTCCTTAAGATACTACGAGCCTGTTGCTTTTCTCTTATACCAAGCAGATCAATAGTTACGCTGAATAAAGCTTGTGTGAGAAGAGAATCAACCCTGATTTTCAACAATACTCATAGCTTTAGACACACTGGCTGCAGGAAATCTGCCTCTCTGACTCTTCAATTCTAGCCTCTAATACACTCCCTGGGCTGGCATCATGACAATTTTTTCATAGACCCCCTGAGATCTTGGGTCATGAGGCTTATTTCACTTTCTATGATTTGTCTTAGATGTGAATTCAGCTTGCTTCTTGGGTGTACCACCTACTTCTCCAGAGGAGCAGTGAGCTACCAGGGCAGCTGAATCACTGCCCACCCCAGTGAAGCCCACTGAAATGGCTCCCCCACTGTGTGTCCACCTATTTAAGCAATCAGGGAATGTTATGAGGAACAAGCTTTCTTAGATTATTTCTGTTTGGGAATAAAGTGATAAAGCATTTTTTCCTTGTGCTATTTCCAATTGGAAATACCACGAGGAAGCATGTTTCTCATTATATTTCCTATTTGTTCAAGTGTATTCCCATGCCAAGGGAACAGCTGAATCAAAAGGCAGGCAATGCCCCAAAGTTTTGATGCAAGCAAATGGCAAGTGAGAGCAAATTACTTCTCTCTTCTTTAACTTTTTTTTTCCCCCAAAAAAATTGTTGAAAAGTTTTGATGCAAAATGAAAACAGAATTATGGGTTGGGAAGCCTCCACAAAGCCTTACTCATCTTTTCTGACAACAAACTGCTAGCTAATTTATGTAAATAGGAACCCTGTGTGCTTTCTGGTGTTAGCTAACAGAATTCAGCAAAATGGAGAGCCCAGGCTCTGGTTGAGCCCGATCGTAACTTGCCCTGTCCTCATGCATTTGCTGGAAGACTGAGTACGATGCTATGCTATTTCACTTTGTCTTTATTCTCATCTCAACCAAACCTTTTTCCTTCTGTACCCAGTGTTTGTCGGGCAAAGCTCTTTTATCTTGCACCAAGGGAAATACTATTCTGCAAGCAAGATTTTACCACAGGGCAGGGAAGGGAAAGGGAGTCTCTCTTCGCTCCCTGATGGTACCCGAGATGGATACAGCCTGGGCTCCCTCCTCATGCTCAAGTCCCGCTCTTCCTTCTGGGACTGCAACTGTTTGGCATCATTATTTCTTTCTTTTAGCTGCTTGGTTCTCAGGCAATGAAGCTCAGTGTGTTGAACTTCATACTGCTTACCAGACAGTCCTATGTATATTATTTATAGCGCATTTAAATCTAAAAAAAAAAAAAAAAGGATTTACATGAGATGTATGCAGTTCATTGGCCTCTCTTTGTTCAGTTGACCTTTTCTGTGGGTAGTAACATCGATGAGCTGAATTTGTAACAACTGACAACAAGGTTCACGTCACAACACGACAACTGCAGGAGCCCGTGCCTACCCCATTTCTCCTCAGCCATCTTCCGAGGCACAGAGCAAGAGGCACTTGCCGGTGTGAAAGGCCAGTGGTCTCAGCCAGGACTGATGATAACAGAGGTAAACATCTCTGCAGGAAAAGTAGTGCTTACGTCTGTGGACAGCCTCAGTGCGTTCTTCTCGGCACTTGTGCCTCTGCAGGGATATCACGCTGTCTAGCAGACAGAATGTCATCTTAACACATGGCCATGAATGCAGGAAGCCAACATATCATGCACTCTGTAAGCATTAAAGTGTATTTTTTTTCAGGGAAAGATTTCTAACTAAAAATATCAAAATTGCCAGCCGTTCTGAGCCTTTGCATCTATAGTTAGTGGGAGGTATGCCATTTTCACTCCAGGTCATTTCTGGATTAACTTCAAAAATTAAAAAAAAAAGCTTCCACTGCCATAGAAAGGAAGTTTTGAGTTCTGTTTCATCAGGATTTGGTTTTGTGCTGGTGAGGAGGAGAGGGGAAGAATACTTTGGTTAATGAAGGTCATTAAATTATTTCTATGTTATGGGATTTTAATTTTATGTCTTTTTATACTAATGATAGTATTTGTTGCTTGTAATTTTTTTTTTTTCCAAATCTTCTTTCTCACATTTCCTGGTGATGGAGAGTAAGGTTGTTAAACAGGTAGAATGAAGAATCCTTATCCACATTTTGTTTTCAGTAGTTAAACAGTAATTTTTTTTGTTCTCAAGATGGTTTATCTGGACAGTATTTTAACATTGACAACTTTTTCCTGCATCAAGATTGTAGTTTAAAAAAAACTGTTTTAAAAAACAGTGAGTACATTACAAAAAAGGGAAACTGAGGCAGAAGGAGATATATGATTTGTAATTAATTCAACTCAGTGACAAAATCTTAAATTCTTTCTGATTTAATCAGGGTTCAGAAGCGAATTTGTTACAGAGAAACCAACAAACACCAGATTTCTCTGTACTCTGCTCTGAGTAATTTTTTAATTAAAGAGGAATGTGAAAACATTGAATGATAAAATGTCAGGAATAATTATGATTGCAATAACAATCCATGCAAGTTTTACAATAACACAGCACTGAATACTTTTCTCTATTATGTATTTTTATGGTTAAAAATAATGCATGTACCAATAATCCTTTTTATTGCATTTTAGGATTCTAGTGTGGAAAAAAAACCAAAGGAAAAAGCAAAAGTAACTTGTCACTTAGTAATTCATGTGGAAAGAGACCTAGCCTACAAGAGGACATTGTCAGCTGAATGAAAGAGATTAAATTGATAAGAAAGAATAGAGGTCTGCTTCCTTCATTGTCTTGGAAAATACATTTGTTAGGCAGCTTTCCAACACAGAAAAGAGAATAAGACACTTCCTAGGACAGAAAGATTAGTAGTTGGAATAGCAGTCTTTCATGATAAACAAACCACGTCTTTTTACCCTTTTAGGATTTGAGAATTGCTCTCCAATTATACTTCCCTTTTATCAAGATGTGAACATGACTGCAACTGTAACTTAAAGAAGACCTAAACTTTAACACAAGGCTTTTCATTTAATTGCTTTAATATCTGTTAGCCACACTCAGGTTTTGGTTGTAGATGCTTAGCTATCACTCAGTGACAAATGCGCTTTCTTAGGCAGGCTCATATTTCTGTGACAGGTTATTGGTAACACTCTGCTCCATATAAAAACATGATGTAAGCAGCTACTGCTGAGGACGTGACATGAAATTAATTGGCTAATTTTTGTCAATTTAAAGGAGATGAGCTCAGTTCCTTGATCAAAGACTCCAAACATCATTTACTCAATGGACTTTCAAATGCGTAAGGGATTGCAGTTTATGAAAAGCAGTTTTCCATACAGGCCTTAGTATAAAAGAAACACTCAGTTAACAATAATTATATACAGGGAG
Source organism: Mycteria americana (assembly GCF_035582795.1). Taxonomy (NCBI): domain Eukaryota; kingdom Metazoa; phylum Chordata; class Aves; order Ciconiiformes; family Ciconiidae; genus Mycteria; species Mycteria americana. The sequence continues at coordinate 29,131,067 of NC_134365.1, forward strand.
AAAGGATCACAATAAAACAAGCCATTGTTTCTTCAAAGAAATTGTTTAATGGAAAAGGCCATAATCAGTTAAATAACTCTGTGATAATATGACAGTGGGTCAATGTGAATTTGCAGCTGTTCTGAGTTCCCACAGACTTTTCTCCAGTTTAAAAGCTTGAACAAAAGCCAACTCATTCTATTGACTGTAACGGGCTTCAAATAAGGTCTCATATATTCAAACAATGCAATTTCATATAATAATCAATCTCAAGATAAGTCCTGAATTACAGGCAGTACTTATATCTGTATATACACGTCGTGATATATCTGTAAGTCTTCACTTCGTATATTAGCATCTGTTAACCACCCAGTTCTGACCTTACTTGCAACAGAAATGACTCAGCCGTATCTGGTATGGCTTCTCCTACCTCCTGTGTGGTTGAACATCTTCATGTGGGCTTTCAAAGGCCTGTTAATTACTCATGGAATTGATAATACTCAGAAATGCAGATGTGAATTTGTGTAGACACAACTGTAAGTTGTTTTAAAAATGTCCTTGAAAATTTGACTGCACACATCAGTAAATCAGCTTGTAAAATATCTTCAGTGGAGATACCTTAGTAAGATTCATTTTAAAGCAAGAAATGTTTAGCTAATTAACCCCAATTTTACGCTGAGAAAAGAAGTATAGTATCAGTTTACTTCAAATTCGTAAAAGCAACTGAAGTCTCCTACATTTCTTTGTAGTTGCAGGAAACAGTAGTACAGTTCTGCTTGAAAGCATTTAGAATGAACAAAATGGTTTTTACTTTGGAGGAATGTATCAGCTTATACTGGTATCCTTCCTCCTCATTCTTTATGTCATTGTGGAACATAAATTATTAGCAAACATATTCCGAAGAATTCGGGTAGATTATGAGGTTTCTACCCCACACGTCTCGTACTCTTAGAATAAACCAAGCCTAAGTGGTGACATTCCAGTGCCTTTTGGAAGGATGAAGCCCAGCTCCCAAAAGGAGCTGAAGTTCTTGCAGATCTGGTATAGTGAAGTCCAGCTGTTGTTCACAGACACAAGAAGTTAAGAACTTACTAGATCTCATCTCTGCTCGTGTCTCTCTATAAAATTGCAGATTCAAAGACTGTAAAACTGGCAAATTCTAATTCCAACAAAAGGCCTGATTCTGCCACAATTACTCTGCCCGTGTCCACAAAGACAATTAGGTGTCTAACACAGAATTCAATTTGATCTTAATAACATTTCTGGTAAATTTTCTATAAAAAAAAACTGTGCAAAAATATGGCTTGTTTACTAAATTTACTTGGACAAAAATTGTGTGTTTTTGTCAAAAAAAAGTGTCTGGTGAAAAAGTTTAGTCACCTCTGGCAAACAGTTTGCACTGCACTGATCACTTGTCCCTGAAAATGATAGATTAAAACACATTACTCCTATATGTTTCTGCAAAATAAAATTATAAAATATGACAGTTGCATCCCATACGTCCTGTAAACCTGTCATGTTTCTCCCAAAGGCAGGAGTATACATTGCACTCATTATCTGTGGTATAAATTCATGTTTTGTTTGGGGTTTTTTGTTTTGACAGAATCTTAATATTCAATTTAGCAACACTTCACCAAAATATTGCGCTTACAGTATTAGAGCTGATATTGCATCAGTAAGGCACTGATATTGCAAACATATGTAATTCATTAAAAGAGTATAGTTAGTTAAACTACTCTTATTGATGGTATCAAAATAATTATAATCACTTGCTTGATGTGTGAGACAATATTAGCAAGGCTGTTGACCTTTTAAAGTCTGCCAGTAGGGACAGCTGAAAGCTTTTCAGAAAAAAGAAAAAAAAAGATAGCTGCTTACTGCATTTCAGAAAGCTACCCAAATCCAGATAGTTTGACCTTCCTGATGCATGTCACTTGGCCAAAATTACATCCCCATGGTTTGTTAAGGGTGCTTTGTGTAGCATAAATCAGCACAAAATTAGACCTATTAGAGTTCACTTGGTTTAATAGTTGAGAATCGAGTTCAAACAAGATGACCAAGGACTACTGTATACCTATGCATCCTACTATGTACGTAGGTAACTTTATTTAATCAGCATTACTGAAAGAATTAGGTATAAACTGGTCAACAACACATTCAGGCTGGAGAACAGAACTTTTCTCATTACCTGGAATCCTAGGAGGAGACACAGAGGCAGGGAATCACAGGGATTTCTCCGTTTGATACAATTGTGGGAGGAGTTACAAGACCTGGCTGCGTGCGACAGCGGTGGATTAGATTTAGGGCTCTAGGCACTGATCTTTGCTGGGTTAGCAGTGTCAGCTTGAAGCATTCCTGCCCTGAGCTGTGCACTGTGCCCATCTTCCCAGCAGTGACAGAAGGAGCTAGATGAGCTAGATGTCTGCTCCACGCCGACCCCGACTCACAGCCCCCTGTATTTTCTTAAACCACCTTGCATATATGTCTTGGTTAAGCCTCTGGGCGAGAACCAGGGTGTTTACAGAATCACAGAATCACAGAATCATATAGGTTGGAAAAGACCTTTAAGATCATCGAGTCCAACCATAAACCTAACACTGCCAAAAACCACCACTACACCATGTCTCTAAGCACCTCATCCAAACGTCCTTTAAATACCTCCAGGGATGGCGACTTAACCACTTCCCTGGGCAGCCTGTTCCAATGCTTGATAACCCTCTCGGTGAAGAAAAATTTCCTAATATCCAGTCTAAACCTCCCCTGGCGCAACTTGAGGCCATTTCCTCTTGTCCTATCACTTGTTACCTGGGAGAAGAGACCGACCCCCACCTCTCTACAACCTCCTTTCAGGTAGTTGTAGAGAGCGATAAGGTCTCCCCTCAGCCTCCTTTTCTCCAGGCTAAACAGTCCCAGCTCCCTCAGCCGCTCCTCATAAGACTTCTGCTCCAGACCCTTCACCACCTTCGTTGCCCTTCTCTGGACACGCTCCAGCACCTCAATGTCCCTCTTGTAGTGGGGGGCCCAAAACTGAACACAGTATTCGGGGTGCGGCCTCACCAGTGCCGAGTACAGGGGCACAATCACTTCCCCATTTAAACGTGCTTGTTCTGCCACCCTGGTTAGAGAGCAATCTACAGCAGACCGCTGGTGAGTGTAACGTGAGATCCTTCAAATCCTGCAGTAGGAGGAAAAGCTCCAGGAGATGGAGAGACTTCCACAGTGGAGATCGCTTCCACAGTGGTCTGTGCGCTTTCTTGTGTATGCAAGGAAATTTGGTGTTGCTGTAGTATCAAATCTGTAGGTTCGATAAAGCGTAGCACCTGAACACACCACCATTTACACTGTGAGCTGCAGGACTGCTGTCCCGGTGACACCAGGCCCCCGGCAGTTTTTGTGCCCGGTTGCCACTGAATTCCATGCTGATCAAAGCTGACCAAGTTTCTCCTCCTGGGTGTCTCCACAGTGCAGCCCCAGCACAGCCAGGCCCTGCAAGGGCTGCCTGGCCTCCCTGGGACCCCCACCCACCCTGCCCATGCACCCAGCAGCTCTTTCTGGCTCGAGCCCTGGCTCCGGTGCTCCCAGCCTTGTTGCATACGATGCAATAAAAATAAAAATAGTCAAGCCAAAAAAACCCCACCCCAAACCAAATTTTTTTTTAAAAAATTGAATTTGAGGAAGTTTTTAGGGTATTCTTAGTAGGCTTAGATAAGATTATAAGGATTTGTACTGCTCTAAAGCTACGAATGACACTGTCCTTTGTGGTGGGGTTTCCTTTACTTAATTTTAAAGATATGAAGGGCTGATGTCCATATCTGAGTAAGTGACCTCAGAATTTCTTTATAGTTAATGGAAAGGAATGGGCATTTTTAGAGCACAGTTCATCTGACCTATTTTACACATCTCTGTGAATCCTATCCTTAGTGTCATACACACATAAACTAAAAGGGACAGGATTTTAAATATTGAGAGATGGTCACTAAGTCTTCCAGTGAGAGCACACAGGGCATTGCAAAAGCCACTTGGCCCATGGCATATCCCATGTTAATCACTTGGTGGTGGGAGAGCCCGCAGACCATTTTTGCATGCAATTATTTGCCTGCTTGTTAAGCCCAAAAAACTTTTTTTTTTTTATTTCCACCTTTTTTTCAGCAAATCTTTTCTTTTAAACCTATTTGGAGCATGGAAAGCCTACTCAAAGCAAGTGATCCAAGATCTGGACCTTGGTAGCGTAGACTTGCAGCATCTCTTGCAAGTCAGTTTTTGAGTAAATGGAGACACATTAAAGTTAAGAGTTAATCTTTGGAAGGCACTGCTGGAACACCAAAATTCTGAATATTGAACAACAGGTAGTTCAAGTTGCACAGTCAAAAATGGAGGCAATCTGAGTTAGAAACAGCTTTTTGAAATGTTCTCAACTTCTGTATGCCTCGATTTTTTTTTTTAATGCATAGAATAATACTTACCTCACATGGAGTAAATTATGTGCTTGCCAACACACAATACATCAGTGCCAAAGATGGGGATAGAATCCTGGACTGCAGACTTGTGTTTTAAATGCTAGCTGTGCTCCCTTTCCTTTCTAAGTTCAAGCTCTGGCTTTAACCATTATTACTTTGAGTTTTAATGTAGTTTTTCTCTACCATTAAAGAGCAGATTATTTCAAAAGTACCTTTTATTTCTACTAAATTGACTTTCAAAAGGAACTTAAACTTGCTCAATATATTTTGTTTCCTTTTGCTTCTGTCTCTCACACTTGTCTCAATACACTTCTAGCCATAGTCAAACATGAAAGAAGATACAGCTCTCTTGGCTTCTGCAAAGGTACTCGTTTACTATCCAGATAGCATCTAAATAGGAGATGGCTCCGATTCAGCTGTTTATAGATTTAGAGTGTATCTATTTTATTGGACTTTGTAGGCATACCATGGCAGCATTTGCTAATGGGGACATAGGAAGGGATTCTGTATTAAATTCTGTTCCATCTCTGTTACTAACCTGACAGATGACCCTGGGCAATCCCCTTCAGTTCTCTTGTTAGTTTTTCTGTATTTTGTCTCTCTTGTTTATTAAGTCCATAATTCTGCAGAAACATATGGCCATGTTTAGTTTACTCATTAGAGTAATTCCATTTTTAAAAATTTACAGTCTGAGCAGGTATGTTTGTAGGTTGTGGATGGGCTCTTCCTAAGTATTTATATGGAGTGTAGCACAGTAGGAGCCTAATCTTGGCAGGAGAATTTACATATTGCCATCATACTGATGCTAGACAATTATCAACAGGCATAAACTGCTACAAACTGGCCAGAATTTTACTCATTTTCTATTGCCTTATGTACCAAAGTGGACTTTTTATCCTGTAATAATCAATGTCATCATAAAAAGTTTCCATATTTGTTGTTTTTATGCATATTTGCTCAGCTGAAAATGAGTGCATAAAGGTGCCAGGTCCTAAACATACTTGTTTGGTTTTTAGAACTCCAGCATTTCCAATGAATCCTTTCATCTCCCATTTTTTTCCTTTCCAAAATATGTTTTCTCCTGCCTCTATGGCAACAGCTATATCACCTCTTTTGTAGAATTATACTGCTACTATCAATGAAGAAGTTAAGCAAGAATGTTTTGTCATGATCAAAAGTGTATATGTTTACTGTATACTGTGCCAAATATAATCCCCTGCCAGTGTAAATTCTCTGCCATCATAAATCCTGACTGTCATCAAGAGTTTTTTCAAGGCCTGGTTCTAGGAATAAGCAAGTATGCAGTTACTTATGGCAGCAAGGTGACTGTACTACAAAAATAGCTAAAGCTCTGTTGTCTTCTTTGCTCGACTGTGAAGCCTCTCTAGCTGTCACCTCCATGGGGAAAGGGATCTGAGAGATGACAAGTGCTCACATAGAGTAGTCTCTCCCAGCAGCAGACGTTGCTTTTTCTGCTTTTCCCATTCCTTCTGCAGCCGTGAGCAGCGTAGGGAGCTCTCTGGAATGCATCCTGGCTTTGCATCTTAGCTCAGTCCCTACTGTACATGTTCGAACTGCATGGCTCCAGCCCAGTCCAAGTCCTGGACATCTTAATGACCAGCTTCAAAACTGAGTTTCCCTACTCTGCTGAGAAGTTCTGAGATTAACATCTGAAGCTGATTGAGATTTTTTTGCCACATAGGTTACACACTGAAAAGATATTGATTCTTTAACCAATATAAAAAGCAAAACTAATAGAGAAGAAGAGGCTGTATGAAAGCTTTTTTTTTTTTGGGGGGGGGGGAGTCAACAAAGGGGAAAAAAGCGCTGTTTAAAAGATTAATATTTTAAAAAGAATATTCGAATCACATGAAATTATCCTTTTTTTTGGATATATACTAGCACCATTATAAATCCCAATATGAAAGGAAAACACTGAATAGTTCTGATGCTGAATTCCTGACTTGTATGGTTTATTAGTTTCTTTCCAGTATTAGTATTTTGGAAGTTACCTTACTTACCCTTCCACACACTTACGCAGTGCTGACTGATGCTAATAAAAGTCACATATACATGTGCAGATTAGAACTCGGTTATCTAAAGAGTTCAATCTGAGCATGAAATACAGGCAGAGCAAATATGGGATACATTAGGGATTCTGCGACTTTGTTAAGAGTAAGGAAATGGTATTGGGATTTTGTTAAATGATAGGCAAGGAAATCTTCTAGCTATCACAAAGTGATGTCAGAATGATATTGCTGTGAACTGGGAACGCAGGAGGATTTTCTTACAGGTTGTCAGAGGAGGGCGGGGGGAAGGGCTGCTCCCTGTGGTATACATTCATTTATTGACTACAGTCACAGTTATTTGCTTCAGCCAGCATGATCTGAAATGCATGTATAAAAGCATATAGGTATTGGAATTTTCAACCCAAATCAGAATCCTAATTAACTGTAAATCGTAAAGCCAGTAGCCCGAGGTATATTAAAATGAGAACTTTGTACATGAAAGGCTGCACATGCCCCAAAATCTAAGTATTTCCTACTTATAAACCACCAAATTCACTGCATCAGCTTCCATGACTGTAATTCTGCTCCTGAGGGGTATACAAGTAGAGTTAACTGAAAACAAATATGAGTTTGCAACTCATAGAACAAGTCATTTTACGGGCACATTAAAAACCACTGACATAAGGAAAGACAACATAAAATATTTGTACTTAAGGTAAGAATATGACATTAAAGCCAGAAGTGAACTTAGTCCATTGTACTTCATCAAATACCTCTTTAATCTATAAATGTGTGTGATTATAAAGACATTAATTTCAAGGGGAAGACCACATCAGTAAAGCACCGCTGAAACACCTGGCACAATCGAATTTCACACAGCACCAAACGTGAAGGCAAAGAGCCGAAGTTACAAAACACATTGGAGTTGAACAGAACTGACAAGGAGGACACTGTTCTCTCAGACACATAAAAGGTATTAGTTTTATAAAGATCCAGTCCTGCTTAGAGCAACAGGGGTTTTGTTGCCTTTGATACGAGCAGGATCAAGCTGTAAAGGGATATTTGGTGCTTCGGTGTTCAGGCAGCAAACAACAAAACAGAAGCTGCAGAGGCCTTGAGCCTGAGGAACCTCTGCTCTGTAACACCATTACTGTTCCATGATGCCAAGTTATCTTGTGATCTTGATTTTAATAATGGCTATACCCTTCCCCTTATCACGTGCTGAGTAACTCTATGTCTTCTCAGGCCAGGGTTTGAATAGGAGCTATGGTGTTTCCTCAGCTACTCTATCACTGGGCTCTGCAAACTGAAAACTGGTTGTATAATGTGCATGTCTGCATGTGTGTTTTTCCTAAGGGGTATAAATTTTCAGTTAACTGCTCAAGCTCAGCAAGCTCTGTCTCTAAATTGTAAATTATATTGAAAGCACAGTACCTCCTAAAATGATTTTGACTATAGGCTAACACACGTATGAAATGCCAATCCTCTTTTTTGGCTTGGTATAATTGGAAGGGATCTGCTACTTCCTCTGTTTTCCTCATGGAAGAGAGAGTTTAACAGTAAAGAAAGTCTATTATAGAAATTGAAAAACATACATAATCAGAACAAACTCCTATACTATGAATTAAAGAGGTGACAGGAAGAATTTCAGCAATGGTTTAATGCTAAAAGGTCAGTCTTCATTAATTTGCCCCCACCAAACAACGTTTGTGCAAGAAATAATGGTTGAAAGAGGGGCAGTGAAAAGAAAAACTACTGCATCTTAAGGGAGATATGAATGTTTAGGAGTATCTTGGGAGTACCCTGAGGTCAGATACAGTAAAGATATTGCCAAAGGCAATACTAATACTAATACTAATCATAGAATATCTCAAGTTGGAAGGGACCCATAAGGTTCATAAAGTCCAGCTCCTAATATACTGCCATACTGGATGTTCACCTTGCAGACTATTGTAGGGCCCACTGTTGAAGTGGCAAAACTTCACCCAATTTATAGTGGCTGTTCAGCTGCTGTTGCAATTTCAATCTGTTTCCCACTCTCAGAAAAGCCTGCTATCACCCGTGGAAGGGGAAACAAATACTACCTCTGTATTTGCTCACTGAAAGTGTTTAGCTGAATCTGACAACTACATCAGAAACCAAGTTGCTAAATGCTGCATTCAAGAATTTTCTGTGGATTTGTGACATTCCTTGGAAGGCTTAAGATCCATAAAGCAATGAATAAATTATAAGAAGACATAATTATGGTATTTTCATCTCTGACAGATATAATTTTACTCCATAAGCACAGAAAAGAAAGCTGCTGTTTTTCTCAGACCAACACTCCAACATTTCAAAAAAAAAAAAAAGGAAAAAAGAAACAAGTCTTTTGCTGAAAAATGACATATTTAGTAAATATTGTCCAGGGTAATTGTTCATGTGGGACCCCACAGAAACATGTTTCAGATACTGTAACTACTGCATATTCAGAGTGTATAAGCGCTGTGTATTCAGAGTGGATGATAATATCTGTAATGTTTGTTACGAAGCTCCTTGTGGACACTCAAATGTAATTTCAATGGTATCCTGAAGAAAAAAAAAGAAGGTATAGCTCTCAAATTGGATTCCAGAGATAAGGTTAGTTACGGAGGGTACGATTTACGTCAACTGAATTTAGCTGTCTAAAATGCATGTGTCTAATTTAGGCTCTCTTTGCAGTCCGTCAAGGGAAGTAGGTACCTCCAGAGGGAGATCAATTCCACTCACTTTGACAACTGTTTTAGGACAGGATGAACCCTCAATGACCAGAGAGGAAAACCAGATGATTAGATTAGCAGCCTAACTTCGAGACAGCAAAGACAGGGATGGTGTATTGGATCTGGAGTGATACTGCCTGTTTGCACATGAAATCAGACCCTGGGGTCCCACCCAACACATGGAGCACAGCCCTGAAGGTCTCAGCCCGGATAATGGAGCCAGCACCCTCCCACCAGCTGCCGCAGAGCCAGAGCCGCAGCCCAGCCGTGATAGCTACCATCTCCTGCTCTCCAAGACACACAATCATGCTTCTTTCCAGTGGGCCAGGCAGTCTCGTGTTTCTCAACCCACAACCACAGTGATCACTTACAAACAAAGAAATAAAATGTGAAGTTTCCAAACATCTCTAGGGGCTCAGATTCCCTCACATCTGCTGGAAATCATGAGGAGATGGGTCCACGTTGAATGTTTCAGTCTGAGGCCTCAAGTCATCACTGTATCTTTATTCAGCAAATCACTGTAGCATATATGTAAATCTTCAAGCTTAAATCCCATTAACATCAAAGGGATGTAAGCATGCACTTAAATGTTTTGCTGAACTGGTACCCTTGGCCCCACTCCAGCAAAACATGTAATCATATGCTTAACTTTAAGAATGTTTAACCCTGTTAACTTCTATAGAGTTGATTTTCTACAGTTTCCTGAAGTAAAACACAGATTTCAATGCTTTGCCAAGTCACTATCTTAATGAAGATGCAACGCCCCTATCTCATCAGCATTACAAGCCTCAGTTAAATCGGTCATACTAAGGCACAAAGACTAGAGCTACATATACTGCGAGGAGGAAAAATCCATTAGAAATGCTTAGCCAAATGGTAAATACTGAAAACTAAGTACTTAAAAAAATGGATTCCAAAATAATGTAAGCCAAATTAAAGCCTCAATTCATCCAGGACTCAAGCACTTGATGTGCTTTAAACACGTTGCTGTTTATGCTTACATTTAGGTGTGTGCTTAAGTACCACGATGAACTGGTCCATCAGCATACGCCTTCCCTTTTATACGTTAGATAAAGTAAAATCCTTTGGCTTTTGTAAATCACGTTGTTTTGCCTAAGATATCAGATGAGCTGCTCTACTGTGATGCTTATATGTGCACAATAAATCCAGACATAAAAATCAATAGAAACATTTAAACCTGTGAGGTTGTAGAAGTGCCCCTTGGAAAAAGTCAAACGTTAAAAAAATGATTCTCACATAAGTACGAGATTGCTATAACAGGCAAAGAATTGTTCATGTTCATATTATTTAGATCCTTTTCACAGGAGTTAAGAAAGCTTTGGTAAAATAAGTTGTACACGATCTTTTTAATGATGGGTATTTCTAGATTTTTCACATTTATACATTATTATGCAAATGAACTTTTATATAATTATCTGCAGTATACAACACAAGCACCTTACTATTTGGTCACAGATTTTTAATTTTATGGAAGTAGTGTGTTACCTAAAAATTAGGTAAATATAATACATTCAGTACAAAGATTAATGATGTATATCTTTACAAGGCGGTCACAGGTCTATGTTTTGTTTATGCAGGATGGCACCCTATACGCTAAATATATCATAGGTTTCTGTTACCGTAACGATGCATCATTCCTCAGCTATTAATCTAAACTGCAGACTACATGTATATTTAATAATCCTCAGAAAGTCTGTAAGACTTATTTACATTTTCTATACATAGCGCAGCTTTAATGACCTTTTAATAGTGGCCACTAATTGTATACCACCACAATGCTTTAATATAAATAAAAAAGATTAAACAACAGTATAAGATGAGTCAAATCCCTACTCAAAATGCCAATAAGGATGTTTTGCCCTTAAACTGAGATTCTAAACCAATGCCATTTTTCAACTTTGAGAGTGCAGTGCACTGAAGATATCATATTTAAAATATTTGAAGAGCTAATATCATACTCAGGATATGTAATGGCATTTCTTCCAGTAATCTGAACAGCAAACCATAAGAATAAAGAAAAGAAACAGCAAAATGAACAAATTAGTCATAATAGCAGTCCCTCATAAATAAATTTGGCATTTGTCTGAAAAATTAGTTAATAGAAACTTACAGTATGTAGTGTTAAGTTATTGTTTTCACTTGTAACATATGCTTAGAAACTGGTAAATATTTATCTTTCTTTCATTACAATAATTCATATCTCAGAAGAAAAACTGCAATTGCTTTGATTATATGGTTTTTTCCACCCTTATGGCATGCCATAAGAAACATTTGTAAAAAATTAATTTTGTTTATTAACAGGGAACTGCTTGCAAAAACTAGGGAAAAATATGAAAATGAATTTATAAAAAAGTCTGAAAGAACAAAGCACAGACATTATAATATCGTCATTTAGAATCTATGAACTGAAATGTATTTTTAAAGACAAAGTTAATGCCTCCCTTTGAAATCCTCATGTTAAAATCAAAAACACAACTTTAATAGAAGACAGACATAGGTACTGTATGAAGAATTACAGCTTAGAAAATTAATAAAAATAGTATCTAAAACAGTATTAGTAAGATATGAAGCTCATTCATTAATGGTCTCTGTGATAATATATCACTGAAAATGTTGCATGAAGGACAGTCTTTGATAGGATTATGTACAGTATAATAGCAAGATATTGAAATTAAAATTCACTGAGAAGATACATCTTGTGAACTGAAGGGTAAGAAGATAATAACGGTAACATTAATAATAATAAATAACAAGTATAAAATGATTCACATAAATAGAATTTCCATCAGCAACCATTATTGTAATTATGGGAATGATAAAGTAATAATCTACGGTAAATAGCTAATCTTTATTGATTCACTATTTAATTTCTTTTTTTAAAGGGCTTTAGAATTGCTGTCAATAACAATAATGTGTGCATGGGGAAAAGTTATGTAGAGAATAAATGATAAAAACAGTATTGTGTAACCTGTTTCTAAAGAATCTTTTGAAGATATTTATGTTGTTTGGTTGCAGGAAAAGAAAATTCTTAAAATAATTTCCCCACCTATTTAATGAATGCTGTGGGATTTCTTCAACACATGGTTATGGGGGTTCCAGAGGCATATTGGGAAAATTTAGAAAGTTCAGTACCTGGCTTTTTAATCACACCTCTCTCTCAGGTAAGAACAGCTCTCTGTCGATGGCAGCTATGAAGAAAAAACAGACCATAAACTGTCTGACCCTACAGCAGCCCTAGAGGCAATTTCACAGCCAACAGCAAAGTTAGCACCAGAGGCAACCAAAAGGACAAGGAAGAGGCCAAATAAGAGAAATTCTAAGGAACTAACTATGATGCTAAGCAAATATATTCTAGAGTTTAGCATACAGGTACCAAACAAATCTTCTGCGTGGCAGAAAGCACTAGCTCAAATGTGAGGACAGACAAAAGAAAGGGAGGACCTTATATGAGCAATTGAAGTGGTGATCATATGGTGCCATTGAAAGTAGGGTGCAATTTCAACTGCTTTTGAATTCATAGAAGAATAGGGAATAGCTTATGATATGCATAAAAAAAGTCCAACAATGTAGTCCCGAGAGAAAGACTAGATTTTAATTCATAAAGATTTTCTCTTTAGTTTTTAATATATTCATCATCCTAGCAGTATCTTTTGATAATTAATAATGTAGATGGTTTTTGATCATCCATATATGAGTATTTTTACAGTCTGTTTTGCTTTCAAATTAAGAAGGATATTGGATAATATTAACCTCCATTGTACACTGTGATTTTACTTTTGCCTTGAATGTTGCTGTCGAATGGAGTTTTGTAGGCCACTGGTCGAAAAAACATTTCATATAGGTGAGTAACTCCACTGTGTAAGAGATTCTTTCTCATATAAGCAAAATCACAGTCTGCCTTGAACTACATATATCGTAATACTGGACTAGATTGTTTCCACTGTGTAAGCAGAATGTATTTCTGATTTTGCAAACAAATTTCATGAGCTCTTAGAAAGGAAGTAGTTATTGGAAAAAAAAGAAAAAAATGCCAGGTTCACTATGGGAAAATAACACAAACCCAACATGGGTCTATCTCCTTCTGACAGTTTAAATTCATGTCCTTCTCATAATGGCACATGGCCATACTGGCATAAAGAACAGAGCAAACGATGACTGCTGCACTCCAGATGTTCGATGTCCGAATGAGCTATGTTGTGCCTCCAAGGTGGTGGACTCAAAAATGGGAGGCCTGGCTAAAAATCTGGCCCTCATAAGTTTGCATTATTGTCAGTTAGATAGGAAACATATAAAGGAAGGTTCCTGCATAAGTGAGAGAAACTGGCAATAACTTGAAATGTTTGATATATTCAGAAGTGCAGCAAAAGGACACCTCACCTTGAGGGCAGATGTCAATGCTATGATATACATGTGGTAAAAAGCAAAATGTTTTTATTGGCATGAAAAAACAACCAGAAATATGTAGCAATATTATTATTTTTTTCTTTTTGAGGGAGTTGATATTTCCCATTGTACTCATTCCCAGGAGGGGCCAGCTGACACATGATGCAAAGTCCTGAGAGAAGACAGAGCAGATTCTGTGTGCAGGGAGAGTGAAAAGACCCGGATTACACAGCTAAGGAGGAAGGTGGGTACATGGGAGAAATGTTGCACATACATACATGTATATATGCAAGGAAACAAGAGCAACTCTATTTGTCTATGATATAACAGTAATAAAAGGGGAACTCTCTGAAATTAACAAGCCATACATTTAAAAACAATAAAGAAAATGCCTATTTTCCAAAAATAACCCATGGGATTTAGTGTCATGACATATTTTGAGAGATGTGCAGGATTCAGATTATTTAGGTGAATAACAAAACACTCTGCAGTAACATTACAACGGATAAAACATTGCAAAGAACAGAAAACTCCATGTATGACCGTAAGTACAAAAACCAACTGCTGTTGAGACCGAAACTTCCCTCTGGGGAGTCGTGTCTTAATTGCCTGTTAGGGGCTTCTCGAACCTCCCTCTGAAGCATGTGGTATTAGCTCCTCCTGGAAATAGGATAGCGAAAAACCTTGACCATATTCCTTAGCTATTAATAGTTGCTTTGATTTCCCACAGACTTAAAAGAGGATAGAGTAATTTGACTCCAGCTCCTATTAGCCAGGTTCCTCTTTTAATTTTTATTATAATTTTTTTATCCGCTTCAGTGGACATTTTCCTGAAGTAAGGAGTGTGGGACTATGACCTTTGTAAATATCTCTGCCATGTGACAGTGATTGTTCTGATAATTATTCATTATTCAAGACTATCAGAATAATTACTGCTTTCAAATACCCTGCAAATCATAAATGCCTATATCAGGGCTATCCTTAGGCAGGCTTCCGGAACACTATTTCCAAATGGAGAGTTTTGACAAATTTGTTTTCTCCTGTCCTGAATTCATTTATCTTAAAAAGCACAAGGGTGGTCATTCTTTACTTGAGCAGATCTTACCTTATTTTCAGGTAGGGCACTCATTTATGGAGTGGGTGGGAGTCCAAGGACTGGGAGTCAGTTGCATCCAAGAGCTAATGGATGGAAAAAAAATTAAGTGTGAATAAGTATGCAAGATTATACACACTGTAAATGGGGCATGCAATTTTAAAATAAAGCCCTAAAATTCTGCTGCTCAGGCTATTGTTAATTAGATCATTTAAATCTATTAAAAATAACTACTGAATTCAATCTGTTCCCTTTTCTATGCTTTATTTCTGTTGATGATTTCTTGTAAAAGTAAAATGATCTCACAGTTATATGATTGCTCTACCCTTTAGTCTAGATGCATTGTATAAAATATAATGCAGTACAGATGTCAACCTAAGAACTAAATAGCTTATATTTCTAAAGAACCATGAAAAAATATTAACACTATAGAAACAATGGTTCAGTAATTACTTTTTGCTGTGGAGTGAGGTTAGGCATTTATCCTTATAGATCCCTAATACACTTAAAGTCAGCACTGCCCCTGTGGTCCTTTTACCTTTGTTGATAAATGTATTGTACAGGATACCTTGTATGACCACTACAGTATTTGAGGTCATGCTAGGCTGTTAGCACAAATGGTGTGAACAATAGTTTATATGCCACTTAACTCCTTGGGAGAAACAGTTAACCTTGCCAGAGAGGACAGATCAGTCATGTATAGTTATTAAAGTCTAGAAGGTTTTGTTATGCTCTGAAATACTTTTATGGAACTACAATACTCTGGTACGAGCTTTACCAAGCAGGGAAGCAACAAAGTCAACAATTATCTTTGCTATCTTTGAAAGGGATATTCAAAGTTTTCAAAAAAAGATTTTCACAGACTTTATGAAGCACACACAAACAAATTTTAATATATTTAATCACTAGACTTGCTGAACCACACCAACCTGTTAACAATATATTAAGCCACTGCTTTAAAATAGATCAAGTTTACAAAAAAAAGTTGTGATTTTGATGGCCTTGAAATGTGCAGTCAACAATAAAAAAACTATATCTCCTTGATTACCATTTTCAAAATCATGCTGAAACTTCATAAATGACACAGATGGCTATCATAATTGAATTTGATTTAATTAGAAATTAACCATAAAAAACACCTTCCAAGCAAATATCCTTTTCCAGATTTTCTCATGAATAGAAAGGACAGAGTGAACAAAGAATGAAACCCAGGAGGAGATTAGTACGGACTTATCGGGTACTCTCCATACAGATGGCAATGACACTGCTGTTAACACAGACGGAACCAGTTTCATGACGTAATAAGCTGTTCCCACATTGTTGTTTATTCTGACGAACTGGTTGCCAGATCCAACTGATTTTTGGCACTTTTAGAAAACACAAAGCTCAAGGCAGCTCAGGTTCAGGTAGCCTCATCCATTTCCAGTTCAGGCACATAAGCCCATGCATCTGCATATGTTTTTGTACTCATCCAAACATCATTAACCACCGCTGAACCTTTAAATTTTTAGGGTTAACTCAGAATGCCAGTGCAGCTGTCTTAGTCTGGCCTGCATTTTCTATTCGACACTCTCAAATTAATCACCTCGTCTCCTGAAGTTCTGGTTTAACATCTCTGTATGCAAATGAACAGGTGCTACGTAGGTAAAAGGGACCCCAGCTAGGGTTTGAGGTTCCGGAGGACAGGTCGCCTCCCTTCACCAATCAATACCTGCTCGTGACACATCACACATCCATGCTGCCCTGCTTCTACCCTTTCTTCCCAGACATGTCCTCAAGTGGACGTCTCTCTGACTCCGCCTGGATAGTTGATACCTAATTCTACACTGAGGTGGCAAAGACTCACTCAGCCTCGGGGGAGCTGCTGCCACTGGCACGCTGGTGCCCTGTGCAAGCACCGGAGCCCTCAGCACCGCAGCAGCCTTCACGTCCCATCAGGAAGCTCTACCCTGTTCTGGGGGAGGTGGGAACAAACACACTCCAGAATGAGCACTTGGGGGAAAAAAACACTTCTAGGTGTGGATTCAAATACACGCCATCATGGATAGATTTAGTTTTCCTTGTACATACTTTCCTACCAAGAACTATTAGCTCATTAAGTAAGAATATTTACTATGTCTTCAAGAGAAGGACATGGAGAACAGTGAGAACAGGAAGAAATCAGTTTGCTACCACTGCCTTTTAAAATCTCCTAACTAGCAAAATTAAACCATGTCTCTTTATTTATTTATTGCACTTGTAAAAAGATTAATGGGGATGTGATTCCTTCAGGCTTTTACATATAACCCCATCACACAAAGAACAAAATTATACAGTGCAGCAAACGAACTAAATTAGCTACATTTATTTAAATAACTGCTATGGAGGAAACAATAAATCAACAAGAATCCTCACAAAAATGTGTTTACAAAGTGTCTTGTAATTTGTTTTAGCACGGATACAGACTTCTAGCTCTTAGCTAAGCTTGCTTCTAACAGACTATTATCATATCAACTGTTAATGAGTGTTTGCTATAGAAAAGCATTTCTAGCAAAAAAGACTATGTGTAACTTCTGCCTTACTGTCTTTTAAGATACGGCTGGCAACTCTACATGAAATAGATTTTCCTAACAAACATTTTGTCAAAGGCTTCTAATAACTTGGAAGACAATCAAAATTAACTGACAGTGCTTTGTTAAATCAGAAAAAGAGGTTATCTGAATGGTCATAATCATGCAATTATCTCATCTTCGCTGTATTTCAAAAGGCTGTATCTATATCTAGTCCTATATCAGAAGTGAGTAGGGGGAGCTCTAATGCTGAACCTGTGATGTATTCATAAATCAGTACTTTCAGAGCCTGTCATGGGCTCCATAATGAGGGTCATTATTCAGGCAGAGTGTCAAAACTACTATCAAAGGACCTTCTCAGAATCACAATCATTCTGTTTCTTGTTAAATAAGCAATGTAGTACACAAAAATGGCAAACAAGAAGCAGGTCAATTTGATACAGTATGAGGGCACAGAGACCTCTAGAGTAATTTACCCTCTGGGAATTCTGATGGCTTGTGAGATAAATTATATACACCCTCAGAAAAGATTAATGGTAATAAAATCCCAGGAATATTTTCAGAAAAAAATGTCCATATGTACATGTGGCAACTTCAGTAACAAAGAAGACATTTTCTAAAGCGGAACACTTAAAGAAAATTATTATTAGAACTGCAAGTAGCTCTCTGGAAAGCTACTAAATCTTATTACAAAGTTGGCAGCATTCAGTGGCAATACCTTATTTTGATTTGCTGAAAGAGTTTATTTTAAAAAAAAAAAG
Organism: Mycteria americana; assembly: GCF_035582795.1. Taxonomy (NCBI): domain Eukaryota; kingdom Metazoa; phylum Chordata; class Aves; order Ciconiiformes; family Ciconiidae; genus Mycteria; species Mycteria americana. Next base: position 29,149,054 of record NC_134365.1, read on the forward strand.
CTACAGCTTTTCTGAATTAAAAAGAAAGGGGATAAAGGGGGATAAAAGGAAAGACAAACTGTCAAAAACAGATTTACTGAGACAGGCTATTATTGACTTCATTTTGTTATAAGCAATAGAAGATACAAGAGGAATTATTAGCAGAACATCATCTGGACATTTGACCACAATGGCAATAAATGCAAATTATCTGTAAGTGATTGAAGGCTGTATTCAAATCACATAGCATAGGTGCCTAAATTAGGCCCTGGCATTACTTCCCTCCTTTCGCTTTAGGGAAGAAGAATGTAATAGTCCCACATGTGAAGTAGTCTGAATTGCTCATTCTCCCTTGAACTAAAACATTACATTAGTAATGGGTAAATTAGGCACCAGTGAAGGCAGTCTAAATTCTGGCTCAAGATGACTTCTAGATGCTACACTGGCCAATAATTTTGGGATTAATAGTCAACCTCTTCTGACACCAGTGAAGTTCAGTGTCTCAGAAGATTAGACTTAAGCAAAAGCTCTTTATTTTTCCTTGTCAATTAGGTACCTGTGTTGAGTGTATGTATGATATCAATTTATAATACACATATATATATATGCACACATATGTGTGTATGTAATTCCATGGGTATGTTCATACACAGCATAACTCTGAAACAGCAAAATACTGTAGGGCAGAAATTTCACTGCAGTCTCTTTATGTAGTGCTTCTTATTTGACTGGTCCGAGGCTTCTCCTAAGGCTTTTCCTAAGAAACAGTAAAATAGACTTCAACGGAATTTAGCGTGGTCCATGACCTTATGCAGTCATGGTCTTCAGAGATGGATGTCCAGAGGTCCATTTGTAAGTGCAAATTCAGATACCATTTGAATACTACTTGTGGCACAGACTTTCTCCTGTGCTCACGCAGAGTGCTGTTGACTTCAATAAGGCTTTTCTGCAAGTGGAAAGTTCCTGGAGAAATGCCACAATTGTGCCTAATACCAATTACAGAGTCTTAGACTTTCAAGTGAGTTTCTAGGTACCCAGAGCTTTTGAAACTCAGCTATCTTGTATACTTGCCCTATTACTATTTTTGACTCTTAACTTTTTTGTTAAATTTCTACAACTCAGTCATGTAGATATTTGTATCCACATGCACACTTATATGGTATAACTTTATGATACAGACTGATAGCAATTTTTGTATCCCCTTAAAAGCAATAAATAAATTGTGAGTCAGAAGATATAAGTCTACTCCTTCTCTCACATTACCCTTATTAAACAGCAAGGTGAGAAGTAGATTAAAAAACAGTGCCACTAAGTGCCTCATAAATCCCTCAGCTTCACTTTACCAAACTGAATTTTGTCTGACAATAAATCCTACCTTGTCTAGACTTATTGTTTAAGTAAATTTGTATCTGTGGAATAATCAAAAGCAAACCAATTATATTCAGGCATCTTTTTTATCCATCTGTTTGGATATAACTGTCTACTAAATGGTGTTTGCATATGAAGCAATGTTCTATTGTATGCATAGGTACTCAATTATTTAGATTATACATTTGAATAAACTGTGCAGTTAAAGGAGTACCCTTGTAATGTAGGACAATTACATTTTTCTAGCACAGTTTACAGGTTATTAAACTAATATCAATTTGGCCAACACAGCTGGATATAGGATCCTAACCTTCACCTATGAAAGTTCTTTTCTTTAGGGGTACATTTTACCCCTACAATTATCAGTCATTGTTAGTCACTTCAAATTATATCAAATTATGTAAAAGGGTTATAGAAAAAGGCTTGTGTGAATAGAGACTACAGAAAAAAATTAATTTCACACTGAAGAATGTGCATTAAAATGTAGCTTAGCTTAATGCAGTTATAAAAGTCCTGTCTATACACATGACGGGTCAGTCTAAAAGGTGCCCTGCCCATAAGAAAATCACTGTCTGGCCAGCATAAGAAAATAATACTGCATTGTGTCATATTGTGAAAAAGCAGTTCACTGAATAGCTCATCTTCCTACCAATCAAGGAATGATTATCACTTTTTTCCAAAAGAGAATACAGTTGTCTTTATGTTGAAGAAAAAGAAGAAATCAAAGAATATTAAACACACAGAAATCAGTGTCTGTCAGTCCTTGAAGTAAGTTTTCAGTGACTAATAATGAATATCTATTCTGAGTGGGGTGAGGAAAGAGAGAGAGAGAGATGTAATAAAATAACCTCACAGCCCCAGCATTCTGGGCATCTTCCTCTGCTTTGTACCTTGTAGAAGGTGTACTTTGCACATGTACAAATTGACTTTAAAATGGATGTGTTCTTTTGCATCTGTTATACACCTGCATGTTCAAAGGGGCAGAACAGATATTTACAATGATCATCTATCAGTGAAACCATGCTGAGAATCTGGAGCTGCGTGGTGTTTGTCCAGTTTGCACTTTTGCTAATGTTCTTTACTGAATACCCTTTCTGTTCTCCCCTTTGACCATCATTATTCTGAAATAACTACAAGGAATTAAGAGAATGCACAAAAGCTGAGTTTGTCTTATGTCCTGGTTTCAGCTGAGATAGAGTTAATTTTCTTTATAGTAGCTAGTGTGGGGCTATGTTTTGGATTTGTGCTGAAAACAGTGTGAATAATACAGGGATGTTTTAGTTGTTGCTAAGTAGTGCTTATACTAAATCAAGGACTTTTCAGCTTCCTGTGCTCTGCCAGGTCCACAAGGAGTTGGGAGGGGACACAGCTGGGACAGCTGACCCCAACTGACCAAAGGGCTGTTCCATACCATATGGCATCATGCTCAGCATATAAAGCTGGGGAAGAAGAAGGAAGGGGAGGACGTTCGGAGTGATGGCGTTTGTCTTCCCAAGTAACCGTTACACGTGATGGAGCCCTGCTTTCCTGGAGACGGCTGAACACCTGCCTGCCCATGGGAAGCAGTGAATGAATTCCTTGCTTTGCTTTGCTTGCGTGCATGGCTTTTTCTTTCCCTATTAAACTGTCTTTATCTCAACCCAGGAGTTTTCTCACTTTTACTCTTCTAATTCTCTCCCCCATCCCACCAGGGGGGAGTGAGCGAGTGGCTGTGTGGGGCTTAGTTGCCGGCTGGTGTTAAACCACGACATCTTACAAGGACAAGTCTCCATAGACTCCTCCATACTCGTTGTAGGTAGATAAGCTCTGCTGAGAGTGAGTCAGAGCATCTAAAATTAGTTTCCTACTCTAAATCACCCTCAAGAGAATCTTATCTATCTCCATTGATTATTTGGAGACTCAGTGGGTAGTGATAGCCAATACAATTTGAATTTTTCACCATCTTCATATCAAAAAAAGTATCATGATACCTCTAAATCTCATGATACTATTAAGTTAAAGGGAATTAACGAACAAAATATCCATACAGTCAGAAACAATAGCTCTGTACAGTGTGAACAGCCCACTTAACCTCAGAATGCTGTAGATTTGTATGTGACCGCATGGTTGTGTAATTTGTCATTTTTCTAAAGTGCCACAGAATGTATCATCTTTTCCATGAAACTGGTTGCTCTGCCTATAGCTGATGGCCATTTTACTGTACCTGACCTAAGCTGTTATCCTTAGTGATTTTCTTCCAAAATAACAGCTCAGTGAATGCTGAGAGTGTTCATTGTAGCTGGATTTCACAGGGGAAGCTGGAAAACCTAGCAAAGAGTTTGCTCTTAGATTTGGATGGATGCTAGAAGTCTAGACTAACAAGACTAGTAAGCTGCTTTGGAAATTGCACAATGACTCCAGACCAAGTCGGATTTTTTCTAGTAGTGGGAGCATCTATACCTGTGAAGTTACTCCAAGGACCTGACAAACATTGTGAGAAAACAGATCCACAGATACCTAAGGAAAACCTGCTAAAGTGTTTGTCTAGGAGGTTAGAAAGTACTGTCTGACCACCTCCTCCTTTTCTCCCTCTGAAAGTTGCTCAGGTCCCTCTGGGCTTGAGTATGGATCTGCATAGAACTGTCTTCTTTTCTTCCCTGCTGGTTCCACAGAGGAATGGAAATGCAGCTGCCTCATGCTCTCTTCAGTGATGACCGGCTGCCAGCAGAGCACAGCTCAGGGAAGGGCAAGGTGTTGCTCGACCTGTGTTGGGAATACTGCAGGGGGAGAAGACATCTTGCAGATTCCAGGCTGAGGTCTGGCTAAATCTACAGCAATATCCAGAGGCAGATTTTTTGCTAGCTCGTTTTGGCTTTCTGCCACCCAGTGTGAAAGCACAGATACTTCTGATTCAGACTCTGATCTTGAACCCCGTTTTATCCATTTATCCATACAGTCATGCCAGGGGACAAGGAATCCCAGTAGTATCTTCCCAACTGCAAAATGGAATTCAGCAGTACCAATAGGACCCTCAGGAGCAAGGGGAAACTATCTTTTATCATATTAACACATATTCACTGAGACCTTCAAAGTTATCATGGTTCCCTTGGAGTTACGAGTGCAGAGCCCACGTTCTGGGATACCTGATGCGAAACCCAAAGTGCTGAGCAAAGGGATGAAAGCTTCCACAATACCTCCCTGTCCATGGCTGTAGGAAAGCAGCCGCTGAGGAAACCTGGCACCAAATGTTGTCATGCAGAGCCACTGACGAGGTGGCCTGGCCCCCTGAGAATGTAGGAAAGTCATGTGAGGGTCATGTCACAATTATTATGGCTCATTGGCATTTTGTTACTGATCAAGTAACCTACCGGCTTTCAAAGGCTGAATAGCATTTTGATTATTTTTCCCACCAGAAAGAACTACAAAATGGTGTGACAATAGCATGCAATATATGCTTTTTAATGAACACACAGGTGAATTGCTGAAAAACTTTTAAAAGTTAAAAGTTTTAATGTTCTAAATGAGACTGAAAATTCAGTAATCACTGGCTGGCCACATTTGGTTTATATATGCTTCTCTTTTCATTAATAATACTTTGAAATGCACCTTAGTAGATGGTGCAATGTATTTTAAAAATTTTCTGCTTACAGCTACCGTTTCTTTTTTTTTCCTTTTTCTTTTTTCCTTCCAACTTTTAGGGTACAGCCTGGAAATAATGATGTAATACTTGAAGGCTTTCTTTCACAGGTACATTTAAAGCTGGAGGTCCTATCTGACAGACTTCTAAACCAAATCTACTCCCAGCAAACTTTCCAATCTCGGCTTCATCTCTCCTGCAATTGAATAATAAGATAAAAATAAATATGTGCACACTCTAATGAGCTAGGTCTGTCTGTTTGGTTAAATTCCACTATGTATAATTTTTTCCCTTTGATAGAAGCCTTTAGAGTTTTAGTACAAAATTACTCTTGACTCTCGCCAGCCATTCCACCATAACCCTTCAGCACATGTACTTTGCTCCCTCCAGGTCTCTTGTAATTGGCCTCTTTTCCTTTGTGTTCGGTAGCCTTCCAGTTTTCTGCGGGCCTGCTCACAACTGAATTGACACTAAAGAAAGAGTGGATAAAGGCAGACCTGAAGTCTGTGCAGAGGACAGGTAGGGACTTGTGTTCCTGAATACAAGTGGGTCAAAAAATACGTTCTTAGAAGCTACTGAGAGACCTGGTCCAGGGTATTATACTACTCCCAAGGAGTTGCACTTTTTGAAATGTGTCAGAAACTCTACTACTGTGAAGAGAATCTGGAAACACTCTGTAAACCAGCTGTGATAAACCACTGCTTCGTAGCTACTTCAGACATATATAGGCAAAGATCTGCAGGCAGAAGCCCTGTTGTTTCTAAGACCTCTTCTGTGAGAGCTGTTGGCAACACCTCCAGCCATCACAGTACGATGCCGGCCTTTCTGCCAAAGGGCCCATGTGATGGCTTAGAAATAGCTTAAAAGCTGCAGAGCTTCTGAGATGAGCCTCCCCCTCTACTCCCCCCACCTCCCAGACACACACTATGCAATTTTTTTTACATGCAAAGGGAGGATATGGGCCTTAGGGAACTATTCATGAATAACTTACACAATGTTTACATGAGGATTTTTAGGTAGTTTGCTCAGAAGTGTTTTGAATTGGCTGCATGAAATTGGTATTCATCGTAATGAGCTTTTCTGAGCAAAACAGGACACGGCAACATGTAGGGGTCTGGGGTCTGAAGGAGCAGCCGAGAAGCAACAATCAGGCACGAGTGGGGACACCACCAGGCAGGCAAAAGAAAAGCATTAGGAGGGACATGAAGCAGCACAGGAAGCTTGCGCAAAGTGCAAGCTGTTATTCACTGTTAATTGTCCAAATGCCTTGGGTGTTGCTGGTTAGTTCCTCTGAATTCAGCATGAGGTGATTAAAAAGTCAATCAGCAAAGACTGAAAAAAGTGCAGACCCGAATGCTACAAAAATAATAAAGCAGGAAACATACTTAATCACATATGGCTGAACCTTATCTTTCCTTTTTGTCAGTTGACTTTCTGGTACATTGACGGTGTTCCCATCGTTATTTCTTACCTATGCTTTTCCTCATGTTTCCCAGAAGGCATCAAATCCAAAAAGGCAACATCAGGTATCCATAAACTCTCTTTTCCTTGTCCTTACTTTTTCTGGACTACAATATTTTTTCTATCTTGCCTTTTTTTTTTTTCTGCTTCACTTTCCACAATTTCCATTCCACCCACCACAAGAAGCAGGATGAGAAGAGAGGGGACAGCTGTGGGTGAGATTTTGGTAGCCGGAATGCATACAGCTACAATTGCTGTGTCAGCAGTTTTGCTATAGAAGGCAAGCAAGGTACTTTGTGAGCATGAGCTCCACCTGTGACCAGCTGGAGTAGAGACCACCTCAAGAGGTCAAAAAGAAGGTGAGCTGCAAGGGCCTGGTGTTCACAGAACCCTTTTGCAAATGGAAATCAGAAATGATGCAGAAAGCAACCTTTTCTTTTCCTGTCTTCTTTTAGGCACCCACTCTATGGTATCATGAAATGACCTAAACAAACCTCCCCCACAAATCCCCCCTCCCCAAAGTAGCCATAATGAGAAGAGCCACTTTTCATCTTGTTGCTCTGGTTTGGTGTTTTTTTCTCCTCAGGAGGAAGAGGTCAAAAGCACCACTGCTCCTTACGTTGCAGCCCTGGCTGCTGTAAGGTAGACGTGATTTACAGTGCCGTATGACACACAGCCTGTCAGACCCCTATTTCAATCCACACAGGCTAGTGATTTGCATTCACATAGCTAAATCATTGCTGTAAAGGAAAAAGAGCCCACCTTAAACAAACTTAGCTAAACTTTCAGTAATGACAGCTTAGAGAACTGCTATGCACTCCAGAAATCTCGGGTAATCGTGTAAATTTTGGTAGACGCACTCTGCACACACTTAAATTTCTGACATGTCAGTGAACACAATGTTCTCCAAAATGCATCATCCTGCATTGTGGTTCAAAAATGATAATTTGTTAACCTATATTCTACATATTACTGCATTGATCAAAAAGAAAAAAAGAGAGAGAAAAAAGAAGAGCAGTAGGATAAAAAGCATTAATAGTCTCAGTATACTGCATATCCATATCTTTCTGGGGAGCGGGCTAGAGAAACCCTGTTAAAAGAGCTCAGAAAATTCCAGAAGTTGAAATGCTCAGTGGCTGTGTTAGTAAATTAAAAAAAAAAAAAAAAAGTTTTTATTGAAAATAAGCTGCCTTGCTGATTCCATGTTCAGTTGGCTTCGAGCACTGAGCCAATCCGAGGTCCAAGCAGAAAGGCTATAAATTCATACAAGAATTAAAACCAGCTCTTTGGACTCTGCAGAGAATTGAAACAAGACCAAGACATGTGTCTGCTATGAATACCTGTGCCCCATTGGAAGCAATCTTAACATTTACTATTTGGCCAGAAGCTGAAAAGACTAGTCAACTATTTACTCAGAGGCTGGAATGCTACTAACTATAAATATCTCCAGACTTCTGTTTGCCAACAAGCCTCTGAAATTGTGCCATTCGTGGCAGCTCTCAAAACTCCAGTGTCACACACATGTATATATTGGAGCGCTGCTAGAGAAATGGAGAAGCTGTCTGAAAGAAAATCACAAGGGCAACTCCTCACATGTGTGTTTTAAAATACAAAGCATAGAAACACTTTTCATTTATTTATTTACATGATGAACAGCAACAACAGTAGGAAAGCCTGTATAAAGAACATTTCTAAGTTTGATACCTCACTTTGCTTTGTTTGTTTCAAAAACACATTTAAAACTATAGCAAAAGTGCACAGGCTTCTGTACATTAAAACCTATTTGTTAACAAATAGCATGGTATTCTACTTCAGCACTGTTGCAAATACATTACTAACATCTATGTCTAAAACAGTAGCTCTGGGATTTAGCTTTTACAATATTCTGGGAAATGTCCTCAAGACATAGAACTTTGTCTCATTTTTCAAAGAAGTTTTGAGGTTCGGGAAAAGAAGCAGCCTAATATTGAGTAAACATAATACTCCTCAACATCCCCTGCCATTACAACAGCAGAGAAGTTGAGAAAAAATTTTGAAATGAATTGTAGTGTTTCATAAATGGGAACAAACCTCTGTCACCACAGCAAAACTTCTGTCTAGGTGTTTATTAGTAATTAAAATACTCTATGAGCACAGTATTATAATATAATATTATACTACAATAATTGCAGAGAATTAAAAAATAAAAATTCCAGAAACCAGATTCTTTTGCCTTGCTTCGGTGTAGATTTCTTCAATGGAAGGGAAGGAAAGGGAAGAGAAGGCTTTCTTGAAGTACACTTCTTTAGCTGAACACTGCCAATTTTGAATTAACACTGAAGCAATCTGTAACCTGAAGAGTGACTGTGAAGAGACTAGTTAAGGTAAGTAGTCTGTACTTTCCTGAGGAGTCCCACTACCATGCAGATACAATTTTACCTAAAGAGTAGGAAATCGCAGTAAGCAGCAAGGCTGACAGATTTTTAAAAAGCTGCCAATGTTTATTTGATGAGTAAAAAAGAAACAAACTGATGACAACAACAACAATAACAGTGAGAAGAAGAAGAACCCAGGTCACATATTCGGATCCAATATCCAATTCAAAAATCATATTTTGCTTCTTCTTCTTTTCTGAAAGTGTGTCTAATTAAGGGATTCTTGCTTATTTTTTGACAAAGTTCCATCGCAAATGAAATAAAGGGGACAGCTCCTGTGAAAGTCGCAAAGACATCAGTGAAATTCAGAGCTCCCCGTTTGCAGGAATTTTTAATGTTGCGGTTCAGGAAGAACCGCATGAGGGAAGAGAAGTGCCAAATCTGATGTCAGCAGCCACCTCTGCGTAAAGAACTAGAATCCCCCAAATCCCTTTAAATAGCTTACCAAGTGCTATTTTTAACATAAAAGTCAAGGGTGCACTTTGAGAGAAGCATTCACTTCTTCATCAGACACAAGGCTGCTAACAAAGCTGTCACCTCCACCCCTCCCACAACCACCAGTGTCACCATTTGCAGCTCCAGTGCCAGCACCTTCAGCGCCTCAATCATCTCTGATACTGCCCCCTCCATCATCAACACCGATGAATTTCTCACTATTACTACTCCTGATACAAGTCTCGCCAGCAGCCCTTTTAAACACCTTTGAGCCTCTCCTTCTCTCTCTCTCACATTGAAACATTTCAGCTGACAGTCTATTTTTTAAACACTCAAGTGCTGGCTTTTAAAGCATTTGATGTCTCTAGCATTTCAGCCCCTTCCTTCACACCTTCTGCTCGTAGGGCCAAGTGATATGTGAGGAATTTCTTTTGGTTTCCAAAAAAAATATCCTTTGTTTTCTTTTCACAAGAATTCACCTCATGCCCATGTTTAGCTGAAGCACAATGAAAGAAAAATAAACTTTGTGTAGTATTATCAGAAAATATCAACACAGCGCATGCACTGAATTGCTGAAAGACAAAGGATTTATCAGTATTAAAAATGTCTTTAATTTGTGAAAACTGGAAATTTGCCAGACTGGCTTGCTTGTTAATTTAACCATTGAACACGGACCTTACATTGCTGTTTGTGAGACTTCTACAAACATCAGAGGTGTTTTTTCTTACTTATCTGCATGTATTTTTAAGTCAGAGAGTCATTAGAAAAATTACTTATTATTTTTCAGCTCAAAAATATGTACATTGCCCTTCTTTCTGAATATTAAGTCTGTTGTATAGCTTTTCCTCAGGATCTGTGAAACTGTAGAATAACAGAGTGAATCAACAAGGCTAAAATTAAACGGAAAGAACTAACTATACATTCTGCTTCAGCAGCTGTTTACATAAAGTAGACATTTCTTTCCTGTTTGTAAAAGCTGATCACAAACACGAGTACCTCAGTCCATGCACATCTTTAGAATGAATTATGCATTTCCCTAATGGGCGTAAGAACTAGGAAAACAAGGTGCCATCATTAATTTGGAACACAATAAGTTCAGGGAAATTCATCTGTCCTAGTAAACTGAAAATCCTTGCAAACCCTGTATTAAATGTCAAAATCTACAAGATAACTCACCTTTGACTACAGGATAAGGTGGATGTGTGTCTTGATTTTGTTCTCTGTGCTCAGCAGATTTTACTTTGGTGTAAATAACACTCTTTTTTAGCAACTGAAATATTTTTATTTGTTCAGCATTTTGTTGGAGTCCATGCCACTTTGTTTTTAGAACTTCTTCCCAGAGCTTAATGCTGCTGCCTAGATCCCTGTGTAATTACTGGGGAGCATCAGAGCTCCTGTTTCAGGCTCTCTTTAGATTCAGGAATCTGCATTTATGATCTTTAGTCAGATCACACTCAGAAGAATTTGGAGATGTGTTTTAAGTCTGTGGAGAAAATATTTGATTAGTCTTCAAGGAAAAGACTAATCAAAAGTCCTCAGAATACTTGGTGGTGTAAGATACCTTCAGAAGAGCTGATTGTCACAGATTTGACACTCATCTGTTTTTAAAATCAGGCAATTTTAAGCTACTTCAGTCTGGGCCACCAGAATAATTAATAGTTTCCAAACGTCTTTGACACTGAATTGAATAAGTCATTCAGCCTGGTAACATATGAAATAGGCCAAGAATTTGACCCTACCTATTTAGGTAGAAAGGAACCCCAAGGGGAGGAAGAGGCAAAATATCATCCATCTTCCTCACTCCTTCACTGGACTTAGCCATTCCCACCAACACAGAAAGCACAAGTTCTTATTTCTGCAAAAGTAGTTTATGATCAAGATCAATAACACCATGCATACAATCATATATTCCTGGCCTCTTAGAAATATAGAGGGTTTTTAACTATGCCTTAAACTCTTTTATTTATTTATTCATATAATACAACATGCAGTCATCTGAGTTTGTCCATCTTCTTTTTAGGACTTGGCTACACATTTGGGGTATTTTGATTAAAAATTATGACTTTAATGCCATATCAACACGTAATGGTAAAAATTTTACAATGAAAAAATACCAAGTTCAAAATCTGATGTCTCATATCTCTTTGGCTAGTGGAAGTGCAACACAGGAAGAAAGATCAGATGACTGGAGGAGCACAGGAAAAACAAACTAAGGTGGAGAGTGGGTGTTGATGAAGTAAAGAAAATGGTAAATTCCTGAGACAAATTAGTTTGACAGTTCAATAGAACACTGGAAATACTAGCCTAATCCCATGTACAATTTTTACGAGTCACAACTAATTCCATGTCTTTTATAGAAGCAAATTCAAAACTTGCTTAGAACCTGACATCCTGAGTTATTCCCAGATATTGCTGATTGTCAGCAAATACAGCCTCAGAACTGTACTATCACTCACAAAATGGTGCTCACCATCTGCAGTGTTTCAGGTTGACCTGTTGTTCCTATAAAGGATAATGTACAAAACAGCTCTGTGGGATGTAAGACTCTTTTGTCTAACTGCTATGACATGACTGTCTCATGAGTTCTTTAAATGAACTGCATTTTCAAGTTGAATGGGGGGGAACAACCACTTCTGAAACTGGTTATCTGCTCGAGGTATACGCAGGTGTAACCAGCCTTGAGCTACACACCCTCTACACTAAAGTTTCATTAAAATCTGGTGCTCAAATATTGTTTTCCCCCTCTTTTGTTTGGTCTGATGTTCTTCGAATCTCACCCTCAGAAAGAAGTCATGTAGGTTTCATATGAAGGTGATCTGCTCATGTGAAGAACCAATATCCCTATTTTTCATGGGGTAGGAGCATGGTAAAGCAGTTTTTTATTTTCAGTTACCCTCCCAGCAAAAGAAACAATGACCATAGGGAAAACTCAGACCTTTCCGTGTGTGTCTTGACATCCAGTTGTGCCAGCTGACCTCACTTCTGACCCAAATTGTTACTTTTACCGAAATCCCACTTTCCACTCTTCCATATTTGACCTGGCCCTTGAAAGGAGGACAAAGAAATCCAGTTTACATTTAAACCACTGAGATAGTGCCTTCTCAGCAAGGCTGATGCTGCAATGGGAAAGAAAGACACAATACCCCAAAAGTAGGCTACTGATGCCAATGGACCATTGCCTGTGTCTTTTCTACCGTAATCACAGTCAGACCAATCTCTCTAGTTTTGCCTAAAGGCATCTTCATGTTACCAGAAAGTACCTTCTACACTCTCTCTGGGAGAGTGTGGCTAATTTCCTTCTCGTTCATTGCCTCTTCACTGCACACACAGATTTTTGACAGCCTGTCCTAGATGGTCTTCTAATTTGGCCCAGTTCTGTACTACAGCCTGCTGGCCCATGAACCTCTGCTTCACTGTCATTCTCATAATCCCTCAGTGACCACTTTATGGCTTGTCTCTTTGTTGTGGTTTAGCCCCAGTTGGCAACCAAGCACCACACAGCTGCTTGCTCATCTTCCCTGCCGGTGGGATGGGGGAGAGAATCTGAAGAGCAAAAGTAAGAAAACTCGTGGGCTGAGATAAGAACAGTTTAATAATTGACATAAACTAAATAATAATAATAATAATAATAATAATAATAATAATAATAATAATAATATAAAAATTGTAATGAAAAGGAAAACAATGAGAGGGAGAGAGAGAGGGACAAAACCCAAGAAAAAACCAAGTGATGCAATTGCTCACCACTCGCTGACCAATGCCCAGCCAGTCCCCGAGCAGCGATCGCTGCCCCCCGGCCAACTCCCCCCAGTTTATATACTGGGCATGACATCATATGGTATGGAATAGCCCTTTGGCCAGTTTGGATCAGCTATCTTGGCTGTGCCCCCTCCCAGCTTCTTGTGCACCTGGCAGAGCATGGGAAGCTCAAAAGTCCCTGACTAGTGTAATCACTACTTAGCAACAACTAAAACATCAGTGTGTTATCATTATTCTCATACTAAATCCAAAACACAGCACTATATCAGCTACTAGAAACAAAATTAACTCTATCCCAGCCGAAACCAGGACACTCTTGTGCTCACCCAAATCTTCACATCCTCCAATGTGTCTAAGGACCCAGGCTTACAAAAGATTAAGATCTATTCCAAATGTGATTCCTGCATATCAGCAACACTCCTTGCAAGCTAAGTTCCACCCAAACAAATCACTTTGCAGGATCAGGGCGTTAAGTTTTAACTGAATATCTACCAAATATAACTAACACCCTTCTTGATTTCTCTAAGGGAGCTGATTCACCTTCATAACTCTTTCTGCTGTGGGCGTTCATTTACCATTCTGACATAATCTAGTGCCTCACTGCATGATGCTGATGATGTTTTTGTCAATGTGAAGAATGCAGTACAATTGTTGCAGAAATTGTCTAAGAAACTGAGACCTTAATATGTACCATCTGTTTTACAAAAAAGCTCAATGTGGTAATGCATTTGCAATACCAGAAGCAATATCTCTAAGACATGAAATGAACATATGCTGTCTAAGAGCCTTCAGGCTGACATTGAAAAAGAGAAAAGATAGTACTTCAAGGCAAATATTGTCCCAATAGAAAGACTGCCAGAACCAATATGGCTCAGTCTATTGACAAGTCTCTGGTGAACAACATCATATAAAGACATGCACATTGTTATGGGTTGTACAGCTCTATGCCCCATTTTTTCAGCTTGGGAAAAAAAGTAGAGAACACCTTCACTGTCACACTGGCTATTCTCCTGTTTCAGATCAACAGATGTTGTCAGATGAAGACATCCTATCCATTATTCTTTGATTAACTGTTTTTTTAAAACAAGTCAGTGAAACTCATACTAGCTTCTTGTACTAAGTTAAGTAAGCAGCTTGCTTGGAAAGAACTGAAAAAGCCTCTGCTTTCTAGTGTATTTTTTTCATTCCTAAATTAATACATTTTATGCATGAAGATATCTGTGATTCTGAAGCTAAAATGGTATTGAAACTACAATAGCTAGTAATGAATTTTATACATACCAGAAGATACAGTAATTTTATTTTAAAGTCTGTTATCCTTCAAGGAAAGTATCTAAGTTATTGTCCTGTCAGCCACAGTTTATACCAACATAATCTAAAATCTATATTCCTTTCATAGAAGACATAAACAAAAAATGCTATGTTACAAAAATGGCTATCTTTGGGTGATGTTTTATTTGTCTTCCATTATGAAAAAAAAAAAGGACAAGTAGCCTCCTCTAATTTTGGCAAATCAGACACGTTCTCTGAATATCACTCTTCCAAAAACATTTTGGTTTGCTAGCTTTTTTTTTTTTTTTGGGGGGGGGGAATAGATAAGGCATTTATTAAATATTTTATACACTAAACATTTGGGTTTTCAAGCAATTTTTAACTAAAGGGGGGGAACTATTATACTCTATATGTGAATTTGCTCCTGTCCATAATAACATCAATATATTTCAGGATGTAAAGGAATCTAACCAGTTCTTTTTGAAGTTAATGGCAGGGTTCTTTCAGCAATGGTTACTTAAAAAATACTGTTTCAGGAATAATCCTGTTTTTTCTGCCTAGAATACTCAGTGATATTTAAAGATATTACTTGGTATGTGTATTAAGCAGACTTGATTAAATTCTGAGGTTTTAGGTATTACTCCAGTAGGGTTCTCCTGATGTCTTTAAAGCTATACCATCTTAAAAGTGAAGTAACACACTGATAACATGGGCCCATATTTGTAGACCTAGAACATACATGATGGAACTTAATGGCTTCACACCTAAAGATGGCTGCAACCTTGTAAATTCTTACAGGCAAACGAGGATTTGGGAAATCCACAGCATTTCTCCTGTGGATTTTATTAGTTCCACAGGAGGGAGTCTTTCTTCTACAGATTATAGATGCTACAAGCATGCTAAAGGAGCTTGTAAACAGTGCTTGAGGAAGCTACCCTTCTTTAGATCTCAGAAACTCTGCAGGAGGTAGCTCTTCCACTACAGATCTTAGAAGCGCAGGCTATTTTAAGTACAGTATAATTCTAATTAACTACACCATCAATTATGTCAAACAAGGGCACAATCACTGACCTTTCACTAAAGACAAAGCCATCAAAGCAGGATTTTTTAAACTGTGTAAGGGAAGAGGACCAAAGGAAGACCTCACATCACCATCTCGGGAGACTGTGGTGGATACAGACATCACAGGAGTGGAAGAACCTGGTAGCTACCTAGCTGTTTCTCTGTCATGTGGTCAATAGTGTGCTCTGTAATGGGAGACTTCTTCCTCCCAAATCTGCCTGATGTTTGGTAAGTTCTGTGCATTCAAGAATTTCAAGACCAACACAGTCACTTCTTCCTATAAAGCTTTTTCTATAATCAGAAAAATAAGCCAGTTTCAGATACAAACTCTTTTTGAATGTGCAGGTTTTAAGTAAGAGCTACTGTGAGAACGAGGAGAAAGCAGAACAAAACAATAGAAAACATCGTTTGTTTAAAAAAGAAATACCAGCAAAAGGCTTTGTTACTACACCTAGTCACAGCAGGAATTAATAATATAATTATTACTAGTATACTGTATCTATAAAAAAAACTGCAGATAGGGAAATGAAATGTTGAACACTAAAGACTGACAACTAGCTGAGTTAAACACTGTTGTGGGACTTTGGGAGACTATTTCGAGATCCATAAAGCTTAGCGTGCTTTAAAATACTGAAACAATGATACAAGTTTCAATATTTAGTAATTTCAGCCTTTTCAAATATAATTTTCCATGTCCTGTTAACATTGTTTAAATGAACAGACAACTGTTTTGAGGCACTGTTTTATCTTAAATAACTTTCCTACTGCGAATATTTCAAAATCAATGTAAAATAAATTTTGAACACCATCAGCAAAGCAGCTGAATGGACTATGTCAAAAAGCACATGATGAACAAATTTCCAGTAAGTCCTGCCATAAAAGCCTACAGTATGAAAAACAAAGAGACGATGATATATAATGCCTCCATGTATTCTCTCCAAGTGCTGCCCAAAACAAAAAACCCTATAAATATAAAGCCTTTTAGAAACAGAACTTGGAGAACAAATGTTCCTTCTATCTAAGATCTGAATTGCTGTCTAGATGTGTCTATTTCTCTCCATTAAATATGAAGGGAGCATAACCATTTAACAGTACTAGGGTTAAGGGGATTAGTCCAGGCATCTGTAAACCACAAGGGTTTAACAATTTGTTCATTATAAATTGACCTCCTTATGTAAACAAGAAAATGAACCTAGATTGAAGATCCACTCTGCTACTCCTAGGCAACTCGGACTTGATCTGGAAAACACTCCAACCCTCTCCTATATATCGTAACTGGAATAGGGACACTGGATGTAAAATCTTTTAAGTCTCACGTAAAATACATGGAAACCATTTCAGCGAGAAAGAAAGGGTAGAATCTGATCATCTGCTGAACAGAGTTGACTGGGGAATGAGAAGAGGCATGGAGAAAAATGGAAGAAATAAATCAAATAATGGACAAGAAGAAGTCCTCACTATCCAAAACTCTGAGAGGGGGAATTCATCTCAGCTAACATCAGCTGTTAGTTGTTAACAAGTTAGTTGTTTAAGCTAATCATTTGGGTCCCTCTCTAATCAATGGAGAGAAATAGACACCTCCAGAGAATAATCAATCCCATCTATAATATAACTTAGGATGGAATAAATTAGCTCTGGAAGAGCCTAACTCTCCTCACTGACTGTAGTGGAAACCCGGATGATTTGCTTAACCTGGACGCCTGTCTTTTAAACTGCTAAAGTTAGATAAAATGAACAATTGTTTGCACTATGAGGAAGAGGTACAGGGCTTAAGCAAACTCCGCTGATCTTCCCCTTTGTCCTCCTCCCCCTCATTCCCATAAATATCTGCTTTGCTGACTGCCTTATCTATATTGTTAAAAAGAGTGGAGAATGTCTTCAATTTCTCTGACAATTTGATATCGTCTTATCCTCTGGTTTGCCAAAAGCTCATATTGCACAACATACTGCAATTGCTGCTCTGAAATGCTTCATTTGAGTCTTGAACTGCAAGTGTTATTATCGCAAATAACGGCTGTATGCCTTCCATTTTCAGTAGCACTGGGGCTGTATGAGCACGAGTCTGTTCAGACTCAGGGAAAAATCTAGTCCAAGCACTAAAACAAGCCAAAAAAGTATAAATTCTAAAAGAAAAAAAAAAAATTAAGGAAAGGCTAGCATGAGGAAATGATAAGGCCAGGACAAGACAGAAGGATGCCTGTCTGTCTAGGGCACCTCTTTAGGCAAAGCAAACTAATAAGCAATTTGATGGTAAATATTAATTTGTACCAGAGGCTCATAGATAGGACTCTTTCCAGGAGACAAAGACAGACCAGTTGTGCAGGTATATTACCCATGAACCTGCAAATGCTGAGTAACAGCATCCCTAGAAATAGGACAGATGCTCATTTGGCCTAAAAAGGTGTGGCTACACGGACTACAGTGTGTGAAATACACGTCTGACAGAGACAGTGTACATAGCACAGTACCGGGAGAGGTCAGTTAGCATGGTTTAAAGGAAAAGCCCCTCCAAAAAGTATTCTAGATATGGGCAGCTAATACTTTCTCTAGCACTTGGTTATGTAGAGAAGCGTAGAAATCAATAAAAGCATTGCAGATAGGACCATGTATATAATCTAGTTTGGAATTACTAGAAATGTTAATATAATTTAACACATTTCTTTAGGCATGGAGGGGATGAGGATTAAGAGTCTGTTCACCCTCCCATTAGTATTGCATGATCCAGCATATGGTGGGAAAAAATGACATAACTGAAGGCGACACAGGCCTCATCAGATTTGCAGTTGCACTTTGCTCTGGTCTCTATTTTGTATGCTATCATCATCCCTATATATTTTGATGAATTATTTAAAGCTGGGGGACACCAAGAAATCTTTAAGTATCACTTTTTTTTTTTAACGTCTCCATTTTTCTATGTTATAGGACTAGCTTCCTTTTTCTTGGAAGCTCTTAGTTAAAAGTTGACTCATATACTTCCATTTTTCTTCACTATCTCTGTCACCACTGGTGTCACAACTATAGAAAAGAAAAAAAAAAAAAGCTTTGTATTGGTTTTAACTTAAAAAGCAAGGATTGTCCAGGAAAACATGCACAACAAATGACATTTTTTTCTAACGTGAAACCTGCATTTTGAAGATAATTTTCTTCAGATTTTCTTCTGATGAACTGAACTCTTGTTCTTCAACATCTGAATTTTATTATTTGTGATAATGAGCACTGTTGAGCATGTGGGAAGATTTAGATCAAGTGAGACAGCAAGCCAAACCTGAACCTTGACCTTTTCTTCCAGCCTCCTTCATGATGTGCTACCTAGTAGTTTTTATAAAACAGCTCATTTTTAAAATTACTTTTTTTTTGCTTTCCCCATTCAAGAATAAGTAAAGAAAAATGAATTTATGTTGTTTCTGGTTTACAGCACGGTACTTCACACATTTCTATTTATTGTAACTGGCCAGAATACAATTACAGTAGCTGTTGTTCATTCCATCACTGAGTGTATGTGACTTGTACAATGAACTGTAGTGGGTCAAATAGTGGTGACTAATAAGACTAATAAGACTTATTCTATGTTGGAGCTAACAAATCCTTTATCAGTACTTCAACCATTCTGCTTACGTGGCCTCATTGTTAAGATTATGCCTTTCATCTATGGGAACTAATCCCTTTCATATACAATTTTAGCAAGAAGCTTATAAAATGTGTATTAAAGCAGTATTGACTTGTCCAACAATAAAAAGTACAATTAGGCTTCCAACACAGAGCATTACTAATTTGCATAAAAACCTCTCTAACCCATTCCTTTTACTGCAGAATATAACCAAGAGGTTACATTCTGTACCACGCACCAGTAATTTACTGTAAAATCAGTAGATAGCTGTACCTGTGTAATAGTGTAATAGTGTTCACTTTCTTTGTGCAAATCTTTTAAAAGTGAATTTACATGCCGAATGTATCAATAGGAAATAATATTAAAGATCATTACACTAAATGACCAAGTACAATGGGTTCCTTTGATAATATCCCATAATGCAATAACTCAAGACTTACTTATTGAGAGTACCTATCCTGATAGACTCATGGGTAGGGTCACACTGTAGACTCGGTTTCATCATACTTTGCGTTGCAATATCTCATTTTCATAATGTACTATTTAAGCAAGAAGCTTATAAGAACTGTAGAAGAGTAATAATGACCAGTCTATGCATAAAAATGTATAAATAGTTAGGCTTCCAACACTAAGCATTTCCATCTAAGAAGATTACTTAATATCCCTTTTGCAAAATTTCTCATTTCCATAACCAAATAGGTGCTATTGTCTATTCACTCTCCAAGTACTACACCTCTTTGTAGCACTACAGGAATTTCTTTTCTGTGTGTACTCTGGAGTATGTTAAATTAGATTTGTAAAGTACATGCCAACTAGTAAATAATAGTAAGACACGATTCATATGGGGTTTAGACTCCCTAGAATTAGACGAAAAAAAATCAGAAAAACAGACTATTTGCCATTAACTGCTTCTGCCTACAGAGAGCACAGAAGTTCCTCATGACTAGAGATGATTAGCCTTCTCTTCACTTGCTTAATAAAGAACAGTATTTCCTTACCAAGGTAACACAAGATGACATTGCCTCAGGTCACTGCAGGGCATGTCATATCATGTCACACAACATAACCTGATGTAACCTGATCCAACAGGCCATGTGCCTGTTGCCTATTTGTAGAAAATATTACTTTTTTCAGAAGAGAGGACATGTCACCACAGATAACAAAACATTAGCTCTACCTTTTAGTCCAAAGGCTTCCGTGTTCACAATTAACTTGGAGCTTAAGTCCAAATCACAAGAAATAGGAACAATTTCCTCTTCAGTTATTCAGTGTTGCGTATATGGACAAGGAAATTTCTATAGCTACCTTTTAGAGAAACTATCTTTAATCAGCAAAGATTTAGATTACAGAGAGTCTAAATATGTCCTGTGAAATGACCCTACCCAAAAAATCCAAAGAAAGAACTGAACTCATCAAGACCTTAAAACCACTAATCACTCCATTTTTACAGATCTCAGGAACATGTCAGTCTGTCCATTTGAAGATCAGCACAATTCTCCACTATGCTCTCTATTTTGCTGATACGTTTGACTATTGAATGATGGCATATTTTAAAAGAATAACAATGAATTGTGTTATAAATGTTCAATATACTTATTTGTTCCATTAATAAGCCAAAGAAACACTAATCTATAACAAAAGCTTAAAACTGGTGTGTTACTGATCAAATGATTACATAGCCAGTGAACTTTTAAAAATGTCTAATCTGAGCTGTCAGCATAAAGTGATTTCATTTTTAAAAAACCCCATACATCTAGATACCTTAAGGCACTACTTTTGAAACCTTAATCCTCTTGAACTCTTTGCTGAAATAAACACCAAGAGGTAAGGAAAAATATTTTTAGAAATCAATTGTAAGGGAAAAATAAACTAACATTGCTCCAAATTAACAAGTAAGAAGCCTAGTTAAATTTTAATGGTGTTTGAAAGGTTTGCTGTGCTAATTAGATAAAGTAGTATAAATTTCTCTCACATTCACATGTGATGAAGCACCAAATATAATATAGAGAAATTCACGCCAGATTTGCCTGATCTTGCAACCCTCAGGTAAGTAGGTGTTCTACAATGAATTTATTTTTACTAAGTCCCTCAAAACCAAGAAATTTATTCATGAAAGAAGGAAGGAAGGAAGGAAGGAAGGAAGGAAGGAAGGAAGGAAGGAAGGAAGGAAGGAAGAAAGAAAGGAAGAAAAAGAAAGAAAGAAAGATGCTACCTTTTTATAAAGGTATTAGTTTGCCAACATCCCAAACAACAAATAACCACATAACTTTCTTATTATGGCTTTACTCTTTCAAAGCTTCATCCCCTTCTCTTACAGTCATTTTAGGGGAAGATGTCCTTCTTTCTTCCTTTTTACTGTAAAGTACCTGTTTGGGAGCTCTAGGAAGGATAATATTTCATTAAATAATTATTCTTATTATTACAAACATTCATGCAGGAGCCGCAAGTTCAAGACCTATGCTGCTTGTTCTTTTATACCATATCTTAAAAATCCATATTTATTACAGTGTTCTGTTTCAGCATTCTCTTTTTTATATGTACATTATGTATACTTATATAAGGATTGCCAATTAAATAAATACAACTACAAACGAATATTTGACAGAAATGGAGATTCCCAGGAGCAGGAAACTGCTGTTGGGTATCCAAAATCCATTATTTTCATCTGGAGTTTATTGCCTTGGCAAGTAGGAGTGCGATAAGAAGAGGTACAAAATTAGAGGGCTGTTTTTACAACATGGCTCTTTTTCAGCCTCACAGTATGCTCAAAAATCAGTGCTTAACAAATATGAGAACAATTGAAGAAGCTTGATCTGAATGCTTTTTATATTTGAAGTAAATTCCAATCACTGTATCTGAACACCTAATTTGATAAAGCTGCAATTTGGGTCTGAACTTTGTATCCTAGGCATGTTTAGTTTAGAAACATTAAATTAGTTTTAATCCTCAGCAGTCAAAACCCGCCACCATTCTATGCTGGTAGCAATATACAGAGGCATGAGCCATACAATCACCTCAGAGCAATGCTGCTTTACTATTTCCCCTCAGTTTGACCCTTGCTAGCATGCATGAATCAAATCAAGAGCCTGAAGATTTTGCAGACCTGGATTAACATATTTGCAAGGCTCAGTTGGATTTTCACAAAGAAAGCAGATATGGAAAGAAAAACTCTTTGTTGTTTATGGAAAGTCTGATAAACATGTGGTCAACACCTGGATTTTAAAGGGATTCTATTCCTTGCTCAATAAAAGTACAATAGGCACCTTCTGAGGCATTCAAACAATAAAACAAGATGATAGCAACAAAAAGAGCTGCCACATGTCGTTTTCTTCACCTCTTTGATTTTGTTTAATAACAATGAATCAACTTCTAAAAACAAAAGAGTAAAGCAACAGGTTAAAAAGAAAAATCCCTATAAAATGTGCATTAAAACATGGGAACATATGTACCATGAGGCATATGTTTTCCTAATAAACATTTTATACTGTGAAAAATCATATTGGTGAATGCATTTCCATATGACAGTGTTTTGCATCTTGGAAACGCCTGATAAAACTGCTGTATGTGAATGATACAAAATTAATGCTTACTAGAGTTTCTGTGCATCCCACTGACCTCTGCAGGGTTAATGAGAGAAAATTCTGTCCTTTAAGAATAAAATATTGCTGTTTAGTACAGGCAAATATATGCACAAGAAATTGCACTAAATTAGGATTGAATTCTTGCTAGCTTTTCTGCCAGTATACATTAGAAGAAAGGCAAAAGGCATCTCCATACTAACATAGCTCTCAGTAATCAGGAGAAGCATTGGCACAGCAGCTCTTTTGCAGTCACTGGACCGTTGTGCCTATTCAGCTTGTAGGGTGAATTGGAATTACTCTCTTCTTTTTGCTCTAAAGTATATAGTAAATATAACACTGCCACAGAAATGTATGGGCCCAGGTGAGAAGACGACATGTGACAGATCAGACTTATAGGTCATCTTTTTATATACCAGCCATCATGTTTCAAGACTGGTCAGACCAACTGCTTTGGGGAGTGAAATACTCTCCCTTAAGGAAGCAAAGGGAGACTAGCTCCATTTTAGATACCTAACTTTTAATGCTCTGATGATAGGCGAGACAAATCCCACTCCAAAAGTCAGGGCTGTGGGGCTTTCTTTTCACTTATGCCAATGAATGCAAGGCATTCACCAGGCTGGGCTCCCAACCAGCCAAACCTAGGAACTTGCAGGAACACACTACATCTTTCCTACAGAAATTTTCCTATGAGAAATGAGAAAAGGATGGTGAAAGGCTTGCTTCCCCTCTATATTGAGGTTTAACTCTTTCCTAAATAGGTAAGTCTGGCAAGCTTTCCTGGAATTGTAATGCTATGTCTACAGAGAGCAAGATGTGGTCTGAACTTCTTGTAAATAGCAATAGTTTTAAGAGTTTATCTCTAAAAGGAATGCAAAATGTAATAACCCCAGCTTCACTTGGAAAAAAATAGCAGAATTTTAAATTTCAAACAGCATATTGCTTCTAAAACTTATATAGTATTTGTTGCTGATCAAGAAATCAGACGTACAATTAGATGTGAGATTCAGGTAAGCCAAATTACTTTCAGTATCTTGTTGCCAACAGTTCCCAGAAAAAAATGTAAAGGAGTAACAATTGAGTTATAGATTAGAGAGGAAAACTCAGTGACCTCCTATTCGGTTCTACTCCACCATTTCTACAGTAATGAATATTTTCACTTAGTTAAAAATCTTGCACATATATACAAACCCAAACCTGAATAAGAAAAAAAAGTGAATTTTTTACGTTACATGGCAACACATTTCTAGAGAGAATCTATATGTTTCGGCTAGCA
The DNA here is from genome assembly GCF_035582795.1 of Mycteria americana. NCBI lineage: Eukaryota > Metazoa > Chordata > Aves > Ciconiiformes > Ciconiidae > Mycteria > Mycteria americana. The sequence goes on from NC_134365.1 coordinate 29,172,881, forward strand.
TTTTTTCTGTGCATTAGCATCCTATCCAACTATAATTGCAAGTTATCTGCCTCATGTCAGAGTTTTAGTAGAGTGCATTTTTGTTTCAGGTAGAACTTCAAAACAGCTAATTAAGCAAAACAAAAACAGAGAAAGACAATGTCCATATTCTGAGGCAACGCTACATATGAGCACTGAAGCAGCTCAGTTGCACCTCAAAGTACATTTGCATCACACTTCGAAATCTTATGGCCTGATCCTGCCACATGCCAATGTGCTCTTTTCACGCTGACTATACGGACAAAAGAACTCAGAGGGTTAGACCTTTATACGTTTCATTGTTTACCTGACGTTTATCAATCTGAAACACTGGCTAACTTGAAAAAGCTCTATTATGGGGAAACACAAAGAACATGAATTTTCTTCTCTGCTATTAATAGATATCATTCACTTTTACTGTATACATCAAGCTGCCAAGTAACATATCTTTGTGAGCAGAATATGTGAATTAAGCAGCTTTCAACAAAGAATCTGTATAGTTGCCAGAGGAACAATGATTTTTATTTCATGTTTAAAGAGGGGTTTACAGACTGAAGCAAACTTGGAAAAAGAAAAACTTTAATGGTAAAAAGATGTAGCTGGCTGTGGGGAAAGAATAGATGTAATTATGATGGGTTTGTTTTTAGAATCTGTATGCCTAGAAGAGTCAAAAACTCTTTGCTTTTGAAAACTTTACTTTGTTTCCCAGATTTTGTGGTTTACTCCTGTTATAGACATATGTAAATTTATATGTGGGACATTATCTGAAGCAATAAAATATATTTAAAGAAATAGAAATGATGGCATTGTCAACCCCATATGTTAAAATGTCATGAAACTCTTCTAAAAATTATGGTTTCATTAAAAATAACAAAAGTTTTAAGAAACCAATTTTTATAGTTCTTTCATTTGCGTTCTCACTTCTGAGCCTTATAAATAACTAAGGTGGCAAAGTCTATCTTTTCACACCAACTTTATAGGCTAGACACATACTTTTTAGAAATGAAAGATGGCATTCTTATATACTGCTTTGATTGCAGGATTTGGTGCCATAAGAGAAACACTGTTAATGTTGAGGGTTACCACAATGAAAGCCAGTTGAAAGAAAAGAAATACCATGGCAGATTATGCCTGAGAAGCCATACTGCAAAATACCTTGTCTGGACTGAAAAATTGTTGAAGTATATATACCGTAGTAACATGTATGTCTTTGCAAGTATTTTCTGCCTTTTATGTTCATTTATGGTTTATCCTGAGCAACCTTTTCTTTTCTTTCTTATAAGCAACATGAAATGTATACTCCCTTGGTTAAACTAGAAATCAAACTGAGTCACATAATGCAGATCTAAATCAGGAATAAAAAGTTCAGAGAGTCAACTGCAGAATATTTACTTTTCTACACAGGAACAGCGACCACTCCTCAAGTTTGGACGTGATTAAGAACTTTCCTATACTTGAAATCAGAGAGATCATTTTTCTTATTCAGCATTTTCGAAAATAGTGAGTGAGTCTCTAGAGTGCTAATTGTCTCTGCGAAAGACAGACCAGAAATGTTGTCTCTGTCTTCCAGAGGCATTGGTAATGTAACATTAGGTAGTGATTGCAAAGGTTGGTCCCATTTTTTATGTTTGAGAGATTTATCACATTAATGAAAGCAAAATAAACTCCTGGCCACATTAGCTATAATTTAACAAAATGTTTTGTTTGTTTGCTTACATAAATCAGTTGCTAAACCATAAGGCCTTGAATTAAATATAAGCTAAAGGCCATCTTACATATGGATCCAGGACTGGAATCTCTCAGAACTTGGTCAGAATGAGCTACGGCTAAAATAAGGGAGGTGAGGGAAGGAGGGAAATCTGAGATCAATGAGTTTCCTGCTGGGGACACCCAAAGTTTCAGACAGATGGAGAGGCCAAGGAGAAGAAGTGGAGGTACAACAGATAGCTCAAATTCTTGAACAAATTCTACTTGGAAATATGGCTTGATTACAACACTCAGAAACGTATTAGTCCAAGAGTCCAGTCACCCTTCCCAGAGACATGTACAGCAAATTTCTTATAAAACTCTGCTTAGACAGGTTCTGAGAGTGTGTGTGGTCCTCTATTCAGCTGGGCAAATTAATCTCTCTGTGGTAAGGGAAAATCACTAAAGTATGTGATTTTAACACAGGACAATAAAGTGACTCCAGAGTTTTATTCTAAACTTACTGACTGAACCTCTCTTAATGTGATAAATGTTTATGGATTCTTCTAATTACAAGTCTGGTTTAAAGCTAAGACACTTAGAGAATACAGCTCTCTTTCATAAAGTTTCTGAGGTTTCCCTATAATAATCAATTACCATAATGAGTTTTTTTAAAGCTGCCATTTGTCACTTTCTTAAAATATATAAACTACCCAGTATAAAGATAAATAGCTAGAGCCAGCCTACCCTGAGGCTCTCTACCAAAGACGTCCATTAAATCAAAATCAACTAGGAAACCTGTTGGATTTTATTTCAAAGTCAATCCTGCCTGTGCTAAATAAAAATCTGCAGAAAACAAGTGTAACTTTATGGCAAGAAACACCGCTTTCTTAACAGAACCTTAAAAAAAATGATATTGGTCTTAATCCTTGAAACTGAAGTCAACGTGGCTTGGAAGGAGAACATGCAACTACATAAATCTGAGACTTGTGTACGACAGGACTTTGGAAATCATATACCATCTGCTTTTAGTCCTGACTACATTTTTGATATCTGCCACAACGTTTGCAGGTGGCCATAGTTTCATCAGTGTTGACATGGCAGGCTCCTTTGCTAGGCTCACTCTGCTGTAGACAACTTTGCTAGCTTTTGAGATCTGTGCTGGGAAACCAGGTAAAGCCACCATACTCTGACTATTTCATCTCCTGTCAGCATGGCAGCATTCTTCTCACTCCTAAATTTAACATGCATAATGGCTTAGGAGTAATAATGTAACATCTTTGCTTAAAAGGACAGTGGGCACTTAGGGCACCGCTGCAGTATACTCCAAGCAAATAATCCGCAGATATTCTTGGTACACATACTTTGAGTTTTTAAATTTTTCCTGGACCTTTGGTTGGACATATTTTATTGCATATATAGGCTCCTGAATCTCGTACAAGTTATACCTTGTATGAGTAAAAGTGCCAACAATCCAAGTGCCCAAACAAAATATAAAGTTGGAACAAAACCACTTTGCAAAACACAATTGCTGCTTCGTTGCTGGCAATCTTCGCAAAAATTGACAGTTAGGCCAGCAGGAGAAATGCTCTGGGTTTCTTTCATCAGGAGTCCTGTCAGAGAGGCTCATATTCTGTGAATCAAAATAGGAATTTAGTTTCCTTTTTTTTTTTCCTGAAGAATAAAATAAAAGGTAATGTATTCAAACAACAGGATATCTCTGACACCCTGAGACTATTTGCGTTTCACACCTAAGCCAACGCCACCCAAATAAATATGAGAAGATAATTACAGATGAACAAACAGATACTTTGGCTTATATATACTTACTGGAAATTTATACTAAATGAGGACCTCCAGGAAAAGGCAGCTGACAGTTCCTTTCAAAAGTCTGTAGCTCATGACCACAACTGTAATAAGACTGAATCATTTTTAGCACTCTTTGCTTAACAGAGGATTTCTCTAAATTTATTTAATAAATACAGTTTAAAAACAATGACAAAAGTCATTATTCAGCTAGCAAGTAATAGTATAAGAACAGAAATGAGTAAGCTTTCAGGAGAATGTCTGTTTCTTTCAAGCATTGTGTAGTATATCACTGCTGGTTTCATTCTTTGAATTACAACGAGAATTTTGTGAGGGTGCTTACATGCTATTAGCTCAGAAAGTGCCTGCTGTTTACTCAGCTCCGGAGGTTCTTGTCCCTTTTGCTCATTCAGGAGCACTTTGGATCCACTTAGCTGTACTATGTCCATCCAAAAGCCTGCAGGAGTACTACCTACCCTCTAATAGAGGGCATTTTTAGAGCCATGCACCTGAGCAAGGTTACAGATGTGAGAGACAATGACAACTCCATAGGATTGGTTGTACAGTGTTGGTTTAATTTACAGCAATCTTGGAATTTCTTCTTGGAAAAGGGTATGTTGTTAGAAAACCACGGCAGATGAGTTGTGTTGATCCCCTTCTCCTTTCTCAACTGAAGACAAATCTATTCTTTCAAATATAAAAGTGACCATGACACAGGTCAGACACTCATGACACAGAATCTGCATTCCTGTTTTGATAGATCCAAAGATTTTGTAACCTGTACTTGAATATCTTACAATTCTAAGCTGTTGTTTTCCATGTAGTTCAATGACTTCCGTATTAGGTATGTCCTTTCTTTAGGTGACTGTTATGTCATATGTCTCATTATCTTGTGTACACATGTAGTTCTATACATATAACCTTCTACTCTTGAACAAAAATAATCTTTCCTCTATGAATTTCCTTTTCCAAGAAGTTTATTCTACTGTCATTTGTTCCTTAGACAACACTGAACTGTCTGGCATTTTTTGGTTGTATACAGTTCTTACATAAAATTTTTGAAAATATCTCCCTGACTTACTTAAAAGTCTAAATTTCATTTTTAAAAATGGCAGTGGCATTTCAAAGGCTGAAGGACTAAATAATTTATCTTAGGCAAGAGTGAGATGCTGTCTGTGCTTACTATTAAAATTGTGCATGCATTCAACATCAAGCCCAAAGAAAACTTACCCTGACCTCATCTAGCCTGCCCCAAGAGCTGAATGGCTACTGTCAGCAGTCTCCTACCTGCCATGCACTCTGGTTAAAACTTATTTGTATGCTGCCAATTACCAGTAGTAGAACTTGCCAGTGCCATTCCCACCACATTTTTGTTCCTGAATTTGTCGCCTTCTACTGCCCTTGATTACCACCTGGCGAAAAAACAGGGCTGTTTCCTAGAAGAGCGTCACTGAACAAATGTGGACAGTGGGAATGTTTACTCAAAGTTAAGGCTCATTTGGATAAATCCATTTACAGGGCTCAAGCTAAGTGAGAGTAGCTCCAATGAAAATCCTTCTTGTAAATGTGTACGTACCCAGAACGTACCTAACCCTGCATTTTCCTTGAACACGCATAAAGCCAAATTTTATAAAACCTTTGAAATATCCTTTCATCTGATAGCTGAAGGCACCCAAGGGTCTGAGCAATTCAGTGCCATGCAGCATATGTGTAATCCCCTATGGGATTCACAAACTATATGTTTCCCATACCACCTTCATGCCTTGATCCAAAAGGCGATGTTTGCACGACTAAATTAAACATTGCTGAGCACTGAAACTTGATCATCCATATTGTTAAATTGTTCAGTTGGCCTCGGCACACTTTTGGCCCTGGCCAGCTAGAACTTGCTTTTGAAAACATTTACCAGGCACAGTTAGGGAGCTAGCGCTACTCACACACTATTCACAAGAGGCAGTTTGAGTGCAGCCATCCTGTTTTAAAAGCTAAGAGAGTTTGATAGTAGGGACACTTAACATTCTTCGTCAAATCAGTGCCAAAGTATGCTCCCAACATCTTTAATTTACAAGTGCAGATAGAACCTTAGAGTTCTCATAACATGTTTAATACAACAGGCTGTTGTGGTGATGGTAGCAAGGAGGACAGTGTCACTGCTGCCATCCCAGTGTGATTCAGTAGGTTGTGTCCTAGAGCATTACAAGACTGGCTGAAAACTTATTTATAATTTTTAAGAAAGCATATTTTAAAATATAAATAGGAGTCTCAAATTAAAACAATAGTTAATGTATTTTGACCAATACAAGGACATGCCCTGTATTACAATCAGTTCAAGTAATACAATTATATCAGACCTAGATTCGATCTTGAAATATTGAATGATAAATCTGAATTGGTGGAAATCATTAGGAAGGCGACTGGACCCAGACTCTGTTGAAATGAAAACCAGCTGTTGGCAGCAGTAGAATCTTTCACAGTTACACAGAGAATATTTTCTTCATTTCAGTCAAATTGGTTCAATTACTAGCTCACCGAAAGGTGAGAAACTGGCTGGGAGTTGAAAAAATTATAAAGATTTGTTTTCTTTCTCCAGTCCAGTGTTAAATACCAGGTGCAGGAGGATGAGATCTACTAATTCTAAAATCCCGGTGATCATGACATCAAAAAGGAAGTGATTCAGTCCCCCTCTCTAGATAAGTCTGTAACCCTTGGCGCGGGGGTTCAGCTCTCTGTGATCCAAGGCTTAGTTTGATGCAGCACAACTCTGTGACCTTGGCTCAGTTTTACTGATAAAATTGTTGTTTAAGGTGTGAGAAAATCCATGAGCTACAACCATAAAAGATAAGAAAAGTAAAAACACAGACAGAATTGAAACTCTTGAGATGGTGATAGCAGCTCAAGGATTCAAGAAGAAAAATACTGACATGGAAAGGTAAAAAACCCTAAGACAAAAAGCAAATAATGGGAAGTCAGCAATGCAGCAACACTGAGGAGCAGGCCCTTCCACGGAGCAATGCAGCTTTCTGCTTCTCTACCTGATGGACCTCCAGGTACTCGTCAGGTATCCTGAGGAAAGGAGGAGAGAGGGTGAGTGTACGACACCTTAGCCCAGTCACAAGTAGCGCCTAGCTCTCTGCTGTGTGTATTAACCAACAAATAATCACTGCATACTCTTAAAGTATGTATCTCCTCTTTGCAGAGCTTCTTCCCACATGACAGAAGATGCCTGGACAAAAATGATCTAGTAACTGAGGGCTACATGTGGTTTAATGTACCAAACTAATATGCAAGCTTGTTAGATAAATTTATGCATTCCTTATTTAGAAGCAAGTTGATGCTGTTTTATTAAAATTAAAAAATATTAACAATATTTGTGCTTCAATAAAAGAATAGTCTTTTCTGAAGACATCAAGTATGATATTCACCCAGTTGAACCAAGCTAAAAAATATAGAAACCACCATACACTAACACAATAGAAATACCTATTAAAATTAGCATAAATGCATATTAGCAGGAAATTTGCTCAAATACATGTGCAAAGATTTCATATATCTAACTATCTAGCAAAGAGAAACATCAAATACAAAACCTGCTTCAACAATGTATTTTAATGTTTGCCAAACATTAGGAATCAATCTTTTAACAGAAAAAATAAATAAGCAAATATGAATTCAAAACAACACAAACCAGATTATTTAAGTCAAAGTTTTGTGAATGTAGAAATCCACTCTAGAATTCATCCAAGAGGAGGAATATTTCATGTAATTCTGTCCTCTGCAGGAATATGAACCTACGACCCCTAGAAAAATGCCTAGCCACCAAGATGAGTCTACATGGAAGGGTAAGACATGCAAAAATCAAACTTTAATTTCAGCCTGCTGAAATATAAACAGAATAAAATATTAATTGTATTAGAAAAAGCATTGGTTTGGATAAGTACGACTATGACATTCACCTGGGAAAAATTAGGTTTATATTTCTGTCATGCTCCCACTTCTCTAAATTACTTCTCTAAATTTAAATATACCACCAGACAACCATTACTATTGAAAATAGGACTGACCATCCTTGGGTTGTGACATTCTGGAGATTTTTTCTTAAGAACATGTATATCACAGATGGAGAGGGTTCGGGGCTATAAGTCCTAGGTTTCAAGTCCCGATAAGCATTTCCTCACTACCTAGAGCTGGATTCCCTGCTCCCAAAACACTGTTGTTTTCTACCTGAAAGATAACAACGTAACATTGAAAATGATGATGTTTGTGAATGTGGCATTAAAATTTGCTGAAAGCCAAGAAGGGCTTAGGCTCTTACAGGAATTTTTTTTCCTACTTTGAAAATTGAACTTAAATTCTTAAATCACTGAGGTCCACATTCATAAAAGTACTACAAATTTAAGCTCAAAATCTTCAGTCCTGAAAAAATGTGAATTCTGTGCTGCATAACCCTGACAGCAGCTAAACATCACTGCTGTCTTAGTTTTTTTGCATTAAATGGCTTCTGTTAAGGTCTAAAAAAAACCCTCCTCAGAACCAAAAAAGAAAATTAGATTGCAGGCCTGCTGTGTATATGCAATTATGAACAGAGAATATATATATTATTATACCTTGTTAATTAAAGGATTTATGATCGGTTACTCTCTCTACCATCATCTTCCTATGTGGCCTTTCCTAAACCAATTAATCTCACTGAACCTTAGTTGAATTATAGGATGCATGTTTCACAAAGTTTCAGTGAAGTTAAATACATTACAGATTTGGAGGTCGTTAGATAAGATTAGGCAAGTCATTTACATACAGAAAGAAGGAAAGAACCCTCGCTTTTGGCACGGTAAGCTCTTACTGGGACATGTTATGATAACTACTTGCAGCTATGTTGCTTAGGTGTCCCTGGGCAGTTTGGAATTATGAATATAGATCGGTCTTTGTCAGCAAACGATGTAATACTGTTTTGGTTTTAGTTTGTTGCCATTTTTTCAGTTAAATATCTTACCTTCACTGGATTGTGTCTTCATACGAACAGCAACAGAGAAACAAAGAGGACATGTGAAATAAATAGGCTCCTCTATAAGACTGAATGGAAATGAACCACAAGAAAAGGAATTTGTGAACCATCTGCCTTTCTATGTAGCTGAAATTCTCTCAGGAAATAAGATCACAGTTAAATGAGAGAAGGGACTAAGAGGGAAATAAGAATTTATCAAGATCACAATTTTGAAGTATTATCTATCACAAGCCAAGGAGAAGGAACTACCAAAAGAAAAAAAAGCAGTTGAGAGACTTCCCTGAGAAGAGGGAGAACACGTAGCATGGAAAAGAGTTATGAAAGCTAAGGTAGAAGAGGATTTCAGATTTTCAAAGACATTGCTGATAATACATCCTTTTACTTTTACAGATTATTTCTATTCCATAGTCTAGCACCTAAGGAAAGTAACTGCTGAGCCACGGTCTTACATCAACATTTGAAAGAATATTTTTAATAATGTAAATACTAATAAATGTATTGAAAACAGAGAAAATTATCTAACAAAACAGGAAACATTACCAATTAAATTAAGATGAAAGTTTCTGTGAAAAACATATCGAGTAAGTCTCAATAACATATGAGATAATTTGATATTTAAGGTCAGTTTCAAAAGAGTAAGGCAATATCATTAAACAGATCAAAAACATGGATTTAAAATAAAAAAACAATCAATGGTATTTACAGATAGACATTATACTGGCTGTGTAATGACAGTAGGCAGGTATTTAGATATAGGTCCAAAAGTATGCTTTTGAGGCTTAATAGAAACTAATTTCAAAGGATTCATCTCTGCATGACTAGCTTGTCATCAGGAAAAGGAACCAAAGACAACTGGATGTGATATTGACTCTGTCATCACCTTGTAACCTGGTGGTTACAGGTACTGCATGCCTTATACCTACTAGCTTGGTAGATAGCTTTAACTTGGGAATGTTCTTGAGTGGAATTGGGGAGGGAAGAGGGAGGGCATGTGGGTAACTGTGCACATAGAGACAACTTCAATTATTAAATTCAGTATTAAATTCAATAATTTAATGCAGCAGAAATAACACTGTGTTTACCATAGCAAATTAAATATGAGTGGATGTATCACATTTCACGTGGAAAAAACCCCATTCTAAAGGAGATGCAAAACTGCAGGTGAAATAAGACTACCATAGCTGTTACAGCCGTAGATAGAAAAGGCCATACAATTGTAGACTATGTTAGGGTTAACGATTGCAAGTTCAAAATGTATTTGAGAAGAAAAAGAAAGTATTCTACAGAATAAAATATATGCTTTGGCAATGACTTATACAGAACACTGGGCTTACAGAAAAAGCACTGGTCCAGATAAATAACTTCTTTATTTATGTCAAGAATTTTTAAAATGCTACATTTAATTTTAATATCATGATGAGAAGTATTTCTCCTGCTTGATAGGCCTCATTACACTACACTGAATATAGTGTTTGCCTTATTTAACAATTTTTATCAATCATTTAACAATGGATAATGCAGTCAATGTCGATAGAAATACAAGTAACAAAGGCACAAGGGTACAATCGACTAGGAAAAACAATTTTTGTCTTAGAGCATGGTAATACTACCACAGTGAAATAAGAAAAATGTCTGTTGCTATTAAATGAAATATATCAGGATGGTAAGTGCAATCTCAATGAATTCTAGTTTTATTTTGTGAAAACTCTGAATCATTATGACTTTTATTATGCACTAGCTTATACTCTCTATTCTAAGGAAACCTGGGTGTGGCTAACATTTCTGTTAATAAATAGGACAGTCACAGTTTATGGGAACCTGCATACATCTCAATTCAGAAGAATAAACTCGTATCTGCCAGACAAAGCTAATTCTCTTTTGTCCAGGGAAGGCTGTTTTTGGAGAGCTGAAATGTATCTAAAACGTACTTATTGAAGGTATAATATAATATATACATATGTCCCACCAAAAAGCTCTAAAAACAAAACTTCAGACTGATGAATTTAATATCCTAGCTAACGGTAAACTTAAAATTCTTCAATTTCTCAAGCATTTACATAAAAACATTAATTACTGTTTCTATGTATAGGTACTAATATTGATCAATAGTTGAATCATGTGCTTCTTTATTTAAACAAAGAGCATGTTCAAATCTCTTCGTTTGCCTAAGAGAGAACTAAAATAAGCATAAAGATTTCACATGATACCATTCCACTGTTGTTGCAAGTTGTTGAGGCCACCAATGCATAATGAGAGTTTGAGTTGTGATGGCTGTCAATCTACTAAGCTGATCACAAAATTGTTTTCTTAGAGCTTTTTTAAGCTGCAAAGTCAAACCGTAGTGAAGATCCCATCAATCCTTTAAACTGATGTGGTCTAAATATTCTGGTTTATGTTTATCTCAACAACAAAAAACCCCACAATAACTTGTCTGTTAAGCACTTATGATTCCATATGAATAATAAAAAATAATATAAATATTCAGCAGCGATCTACCCTGGCAAATGGAATATTTTTGTTTTCCATTAGCCCTTTTAAACTAATTAATGAATTAATGAGTGAGACGAAGCAATATCAGACCTCAGTAGACTGAAGTGAGGTCACTCCAGTGCCATTTCCAATTAATGTTAGCATTTCATATGCATTACATACTATTGAATGCTGAATCTTTGTGGGTTGGGAGTATTTCGTAGCTGCAACAAGGGACCAAGGACCTGGAGCTGGGCTGGTTCAATTCTTTGTTCTTCCACTGACTCACCTTGTCTCCTTGGGCGAGCTACCAAAGGTGGCAGCTACTAGTGTACCTACCTGGAGGAGTGATGTGAGGCATAATTAACTAATAGCTTTAAAGCACTGGGCTATAACCCGATGAAAGGAACAATAGAAGTACAAATAATGTTATTATTTTTTGAAATCTGCATATAAATAGACCACCATATTTGGAGGCCTGTAGATGTGGGGTTTTTTATGAGACTACTGACAGCCAACACTACTAGCTTGCCATGTGGAAGAACTACTAGAGAATAAAATGATTTGTGCAGCTAAGCAATAAAAGAGAGGTTTCTCTGTGGTAATTTTTCAAAATGTTGCATGGGGTTTTAACTATGTGACTCTTATTGACTTAAATGGGAGTCATGCAGCTAAAACCCCATACAACACTTTGAAAATGTATCCCTAAGTGTTTTGTCAATAATAGTATGTAAGTAATAAAAATGGGATTCATTCTTTTCTACTCAAGACATATAAACATTATGTTTATATCAGCACAATTACTGACTTTCTGTAGCTTGATAGCTAGTCTTTAGTCATACTATAATTGGCATCCTGATCGCATAATGTCATTTTAATGTGTTCTTCAGAACACACATTATATTATTAGATTCTTGCTGTGAAAGAAGTGCAGAACAACTATATCATAAAAAACTGCAATAATGCCAACTCCAAAAATCATTCCCTATTCAAAATGCAATATAGATCAGTGTTTATCTGAGTAATAATTTTCTAGAAACATTTCCAAATTGTGAAAACACAGCTAATTTCTGGAAAATAATAGAACCACTGTATGCTGCCTGTACACTGAGAAAAAGAACATATGGAACAGCTCTGCAAGGATTGTCTCAGGCAGTCAGAAGGGAGGAGTACTGCACCCTCCCTGATTGATAGTTTATGCCTATGAAACATTTCCATACTAAAATATGCCCTGTATTCTGATTGGATAATAACAGCTAACTATTTGGAAAAGTCCTGGTTTTGTGGTATGTCTCATTAGCTGTAGTCATTATTCACACCTCTGTTAACTGGCTGGTGCCCATATCCTTCAGTGATTTTGAGAGGATAGACAAGCCAAATGCTGGGACTTGTAAAATGGATTATTCTTGTCACGGTTATTGAGGAACAATTATTACTCAATAATCAGACTGCTATTTCTCATTGATTGCAAAGCAAATCCTGAGCTTAAGCTGACTCTCAAGCTATTAAAGATAATTCGTAAAAAGGAAAGGAAAAAACCAGTTGCACTGATGAATTCATGACATGTAAAGAAGAACATTTGAGAAGAACAGGAGTTTAAAAGGGTCGGAGAGGCCAGAGCTATAATAATGTGCTTAAAGTGGACATATGGAGGAAAGCTGTGAAGATACCAGCTCACAGAAGAAGCATTCACAGGGGCTAGCCACAACATAGTCATGAGAGAAGAGTATAGACTATTTAACTGTTTAATAATACCATGTATGAGTGATTACAATATTTTATTAAGATATTATCTCCAAGTAGACATAGCTTTTATTTAGCTTATCCTGTAGCTCGTAAACAGAAAATACGAACCCTGGAATCGTCATGTTAAGTGATTTTTTAGCAATGGGAAGTCAGAAGAAGAATTACAAACTTACCCACAAAGCTTTGCCAGTATGTGTGAGCTTTGACCTGCCATTATAATCTGCTGCTTCTGCTGAACAGAAGCTGCCAATTGTGTAGTTACGTGATGATTTTATGAGGTAGACAAATACCTCCTAGAAAATACAATGAGATCATTACAATAAGCTTATTGTGTTGGAAAGGCTTGATATTTTATATGGCATTTCTTGAATATAATGTTTCAGCATTGTAAAAACAAAACATAGAGAAATAATTAACAAAAGAATAGGCCTGATTATATTATTTTCAGTATATTGGTTGGACTATTATCATATATGGATCTATGTTTACAGATGCCTGGAAGATGAAGGACGTTTGCCTGAGTATAAAACAAGTAAGGACCTATGCTTTGAGTTCCTAGACCAAAAAAAAAAAAAAAAGATTGTGAAAGCCTTAACAGCTGCAGTAAGCAACATTACATTAATAGAGATGGTCATAAATATTTGGTGTGGTTTCTAAGATTTGATTATATATTAATTCTCAAGTCATTGACATATCCCCTCAGCTAAACAATTCTTTTTGATCTGGCAATTTCCATTATTTTTCAAGCATAACTGTCAATAAAATGCAAAAAAATTGGTGAAGAATTAGATCCTATGACTACAAGGTGAATGGTGTAAATACATGGATATTTCGCTATTGAAACATCCAGATTTCATATTTAAGTCTGCACCAGCAGTCTCAGGGGATCAAAATAGAAAGGTTTCATCTAGTGTTGGTTTTATGTCCCTGGGCTTCATGTCTAGTGCAGGCAAAGCACTTCACCAAAAAATACCAGCAACAAAACCAAGCTCTTCCTATATCAAATCTTTTTATTGCAAATAGTTTGTTCCATTCTATTATCTCTACCTCATCTTTGTGTCTACAGGCAGGATAAGCAGTGCTGAAGACAGACTAGCCTTGTATTTCTGCCAATACTTTGACAAAGTCTGAAAGTGGTTTCCAAGTAGGATTAAACAGACCAGCAGTTCTGCTTTTCCTGCTGTTATTTTTTCATACTTATTAACAAAGCAGATTTTATTAAACAACTGATTAAATGATAATTTAGCATGTCTTTCCAATTTGTTGTGATGTTTCCAACTTTATTACAACGTGTGTTTTCCAACTGAAATAACATGTATTTCTATACGAAGTACCATTAATGCAGGCAGCAGTGTGTACAATTTATAGACCATTCTTAGGCCTTACCTTTAAAGTGATATTGCAATGTACTCATTTCATAAGCAGTTAATGTGATTATGTAAGAGCTGTAGAATGACTTAATATGATTAGGTATTTTATATGTTTCTTTTCACAAAATAACCAAGTAAACATCCATGAAACAACATGAAATTCTAGAATCATATTATATATATTGTGTTGATAAAATAGAAGATGAATTTGCTAAAAATTAACCTCATCAGCTGTGAATTTATTTGCTTCCTTCCTGGAATGTCTACACTGCTGTCACTGCAGTGACTGCTGCTCTTGAGGACACAACAGGGTTAACTTGAAATCTGTTCAAGTGGAAGTGTCAACAGACAGCCACAGCCACATGGAGCTTGGTTTAACCATCTGAGCATTTAATTTGCTTCTCCAGCAGCTTCTGCAGCCCACACTCAGCTCCTTGCTGCTGAAACTGTCCTGCCACTGGTACTTTTGCTAGCTAGTATAAAGCTTCTGCAGATTATTCTAAGGGAGCTGTGGTCACAGCAGCATAGGTAGAGCTTTTATGGAAACAGATTAACCAGAAAGGTTCTGAGAGTGTATTGCAGACACTACAGACAAGCACAGAAAAGAACAATTGCAATGAAAATTATCATAAATCACCTAACTTGAATAGGCTTCAGAGGTTTGCTGCAGACAGGGTTAGTGCTCAATCATTTCAGACAACATATTTAGTACAAGTCAATGCATACACCCAGTATCAAATTCACTACAGGTGTAAGCAAGCGTGACTTTAATTGAGTTGTGCCTGCTTATATTAGATTCGTCCTAAGCTCAGAATGGCTTTCAGCAGGTGTAGTTTATGGTGCTCCAGATGATATATCTCTTGGCATAGCATAAAAATAAATAAATAACTAAATAAATAAATAAATAAACAATAATAAAAATACAAATACAAAAATAAAAATAAATACAAGGATGGATTGAGTTATGATGGCCACAATCTACAGTTAGAGGTTAGATGTATAGGAGGCATTACACAGGCTCAGCAAGCAGATCTGCCACATTTCTTTGTAATGTGGTTTTCTAAGGGTTCTGGCAGACCAGCTCTGATAAAGGAATTTTCCACTCCTTCCTCTTCTACCACAGTCCTCTCTTGCAGGCTGTTTCCCGATTGCCGGCAGTGGCTGCATGAGTAGCATATCCATGCTTCGGTCTTCAGTCCAATACCAGCAAAGATCCACTTTCAGGAGCACCTTAAGTTTTTCAGATTGTGAAAACAGCTCTTGGAGCTTTCCAACATGCTTTCTATTCTGCATCCCCAACATGGAAGAGGGAGTCCCCAGCAAAGGGCTGGGGCAGACAGGTTAATCTGCAGTGCTGTAGTCTCTGCACTGCTGCTCCGGTCACTGTTTAGACAAGGAAGAGCCCGAGCCCTATGGGAACAGAGACAGCAGAACCGCTGCATCCTAAAGCTACGTCTTTGCTAGAGAGAGAAGCTGCCTTCTGAAATCAACAGAAGGAAAAACTGTAATGACAATGTAGTTCTGGTTTTAAGCAAAAAAATGACAGAATGAAAGACCAGTCTTTAGCACCATCCAGTTAACTCGGATGAAACAAAGAGAACGAGGTTCCTCGTACCCTCTCCCAGTTCACCATGAGCACCAGCCACTTTGTAGCCTGACAAAATCCGCACTTATTTCTGACAGAGAAAATGCAGTGTGAAATTACATCAAATCTAATTGCATAATTATGGTCCATGAAAACAAGTGCACGAGTGGATAAGGTATAGTTCAAGAGAACCACGAACAACTTGGATTTCATTGTTGGGTCATGCATTTAAATCCACAGCGCTGCCTCACACTACACACCATTTTGTTAAACTGCAAATCCACAAATGATAAAGAAGCTGGTTTGTTTGTGTCAAAGCCCATTGAAGCAGAGGCTGACACAACCCTGCTATCCAAAGGGAGCCTGGGGCCATTGTGGATGGTAGCCTGTGCCCTAAAAGCCAATTCCATTCCTCATGGCTTGATGTCATTCCTGGAAGCCAGAGAAGTGCTAAAAACAAATGAGAGCTTTGCCTGGCTGCCGGCGCCTGTCCTTCTTCCATCCATTAACACTCCCTAATCTGAAAAATTCACCAGCCCTATAGGTTCCCACACCACACACCAGTTATGCTGATTACAAAATTCACGCTTCAGTATTAGTGCTGATTAAAAAGGTTTTCCTGTGCTTTATGCAGATGTTGAATATTCATCAACAGTCTGGTTTAAGAAATGATAAATAGCATAGGAAATAATTTTATAACTACATCAAAAACTTATTTGTAGTGTTCAGCAATGTCCCCCTACAGCCTAGTTTATAAACAAATTATCTGAATTATTAATTTATCATGCAGGGACTGCAAAAAAGGAAAAAAATCCCAGTGGGTTATTACAGCCCTGCACAGGAAACGCATATCTCCTGGCACTAATGACATCATCAATAACAAGAAGTTTATTTCCAAAGAACTCAAAACAAAATTTAATTAACTGTATATGATATTTTCAAATTAAATATGAGTTAAGGGGTTCAGAATTGGGATTAATGTAACAGTTCTAAAGTAAATTCATCTTCTAGTAGATTAAAAACAATAACAACAACTACAATAAAAGCCCTCTCAAACTCCAAAATAAACATACAATTTAATGGAAAGTTTCATTTTGTCTGCTGACAATATGGAAATGATTTGCTTCTGTCTGGAATTCCCATTTGTTTAAAAGAATCAGCAAGAACATTGGTAGATAAGGAGCGTAGGACGGGTCAGCAGTGCTGGAGCTGCGATGAAAAAGGAAATCTTGCCAATGAAATCCCCACTTTCCCCCATTTTTGGCAGATTTTTTTCTTTCTGGATGACAACAGCACACAAAGTAAAGAGAGAGTAATCTACGCTGCATGATGTCCATTTTGAAGTTGTCTTTGAAATAACAAATCAGACATACCAGACACATAATAGAGAACAGGACTACTTGGATTTCTACTGAAATTTCCTATGTTTGTTACCAAAGACAATTGGAAAACAAAATAAAATGGAAAGCAAATCCAAAAAGTTACCTTACAAAAGGAGAAATAATTAAGTTCATATTTATGGCAACATAGAGAAAGTATTTGATACTGTGCTGAGGAAAAAGAAAAAGATTAAATCAAAATTAAAAAAGCATGAAAAAAAAAAGAAAAACCCTAGAGGAATGACAAGAATGTGTGAATTCCTCAAACTTCAGGAAAAGATCAAGGATTAGATTCTAGAAATATGTCTGTTTTAACTATTTGGATATTCGGATATATGCACTATTCAAGCAGAATCAGTGTCAGGTCCTTTATCATGATTTCCTTTTGGTAGAATTACATTTTTAAAAACAAAGCAACACTTACTGATGCATCTTTAAGGCACTGAACAAATATCGCGCAATTCTTTTTGATGTTGCAGCATCATTCGTTTGCAAAAAAAAGGCAATGAATATGCAGGACAGATGCCGATATGAAAGGGCTCAAAAAATATACCACTGTCTTTCTTTTCAAAGGGAAGATAAATACTCTGCTACTGAGAAAACTGCTTTTCCTTTCAGCTCCCTTTGACTCAATCCTCTTCCAAGGGCGAGATTATTGACAGAAGAAGCAGGAAACTTGGACATTGATGGTTTGGAGAGAGAGGAGCAAACTTCTTCTCTGCAGCCCCTTCTGCAGCTTACCCTGAAGCTTACTTCATACTTCAAATCTACGAATCTAAAATGACAAACTTGACCAAACAATCTCCGTATGGCCACCTTTCTGGCCATGACTTCTATGAAATGGTAGTCAGTCAGAAACTATGGCCGGATAATCAATTTCCAAGGGTTTTCTTATAGTGGTGGTGATAAAAACAAGAAGCCAGGAAGCAGTGGTGAAAAAATAGCAAATTGCCCTTTATGACCTGTTGTGAGACCTAGAAAATGCAGTCAGCATCAAGAACTGAAGTTTGACATCCCAGAGACTGGTAGGGAGGGAAGTTGAGAGGGCATGCAATTATGGAGGAAGCTGAAGTTTTACCTAGAATTTACTAAACTATTTTTATTTTTAGAAAACCAACATAACACAGTAACTGTTTTGTGAAATGCTGAGTGTAAGTGAGGTTTTATGGGGCTGTTAAAGGGTAGAGGAAAATCTTGTCTACAAAAAGTCACCACAACTATGTACTGATGTGTAAAAAGAGAAGATTATATATAATCATATGCATAGACCAAACAGCTGATGTGAAGCCAGGTGATAATAGCTAAATTATATAAAGGCAAAGTTATTATTATTATTATTGGTGGTGGTGATGATTGGTTCTTTTACCTTGGCACATAGGAGCCACTCTGTTAGGCACAGTGTGTAAAGAATAAAAAATGTTGTCTGCCCTAAGGATCAAATCATTTAAGGTTTCACTGTGTATTTTTCACTTTCCCAAGCCAACAATTTATATTCCAAAAATCTGGGCAGCATCAGAAAGCCATTAAAATCAGCTAACCACAGAAACATTTCTTAATTTTCATCATATTGTTTCTATTCCCATAGTCCTGCTGATTTCATTAGCCTAGTTACTTTAGCCATTTTAAACAGAAACTGCCATCAGCCTGAGATGCTGATGTTCATTTCTGCACATACAAGTGTGGGAACCTGTATTTCACAGCCTTACAAAGCTAGCAGGAAAGAAAAGATATTCCACCTTTCCAAAAGTATTATGACTTGTTCCCAGTGCTATGAACAAACAGCACTGAGTCTTCAGGCATAAGACACAAGCTCTAAGATGCTTGGATGTGCTAAATGCTAGATCTTTTAAGAGATTTTAATGTCTTCTCTTGAATCCTGTACAGTTAGAAATGTAGAGATGTGTAAAATTTACAATAACTAGATATAGGGTAACGTATTACCTGCAGTCAGTGATATTCTGCGAATAATTTCTGATTTGGCAACGCTTATGGTGAGGGCGCGATTCTAGGAAGCGACATGGGGGTCCACGCTGGGATTTGAGCAGGCAGAATGAGATGTTCTTCCCCTGCCTACTCTGCCAGTGCCGTAAGCAATTCAAGTTGGGACTAATTCTTCCCAGGTATTTGAACAGAGGCCATCAGGAGGGGGGCTGGTTTCAGGAGTGACCTTGATGTGCTACTGTAATGAAACCAGTAGAAATTAATGTTCACTTACTCGTGGCTTTGCCAAACATGAGCAACACAGCTGTGTCAAATTCTTACCATCCACTTCACTGGAAACAAAACTAAGCCTGTACAGAACACTTTAAAATCCCTTACACCATATTTAGGCAACAAAATGCATAATACAAAACTGATTTCAAGGCCAAAAAAGCAGACAATCTTGCCAGGAGTTTCCTGAGATTATATTTTTTTACAGAAAAAAACCCAGTACTATATACCATGTATATTGCTGTAATAAGATCTTGTGCAGTATAGATATTTTAAATACACATGATGTACTAAAAATGTAAATTATCATAACTACACTTCGGATAAAATAAATATTGTGTGTAAGATGTTGGCATTGTGCTAAAACATACTGCAAATAAAGTGAATGTGATATTTAATATATATATAGGTTCATATCAAGTTTCTCTAAAAATAATATAAAGTCTCTCATTCAAGACGTCTACAGGGAAAAAGCAGAATATTAATTTTCATGGTACTCCATTCCAGTATTTCCATAAGTATTATGTGTCTATGTCTACATAAAATTGTTGCTACATACTAGGACCACTATAGCTGAAAATGTTCCATGAATTGAACAGGAATCTTTCCATTCCAAAAGTGCCAAATAACAGGTCACCTCAAATGGATAGTGAAAAGCATAATTATGAGTGCATTTTAATACCTGCAATGAATCCAGCTTTGAAAGCTTTACATTGTTTGTGTGCTATATTCCAGTTATAAATAAAATTTTAAAAGGTGCTGTATACCTCAAAAAGAATATTAAAACTTCAAAGTAATATATATGTTTATTATGTTACCATGAAATACTACATCGTGGAGGTGTGTATAATTTTGATGGTCAAAAAAACCATATTTACAGTGTGAAATTATGAATTATTGTTTTCTTTACTCACAGCATTAGTTTGATTGTGCCTTTACATTTTCCAGTAAGATTTTTACAGAGGCCTATATTCTGATAAAGCCAAGTTAAAACCAGCATTCAACACTAGGCCCTTTACATAAGCTAAACAATTACCAAAATATTAAAAGATGCTCTAAAAGGTACAACTGTCATGTATAACGTAATCTGAAGTAACACCATCAGTATTAAAATAAGCAGTGACAGTCTCACCTGTTACCCCAAAATATCACACCTGGAAAAAATGGCAGGGAACTCTCTTCAAGGAGAGATCTGCTGTTTTCTCCTAATCCTGCATTTTAAGCCAGTCAGATTCACTCCTAGGCTTGTGCAGACTGTTTCTGCCAGGCTTCGTCTTTATAATCCAACTAAAGGGCTATGGACTATCCCTAACGCAGTATTGCACCTAGATCCTTTTTGTTAGATAATAGTTTCCTTATGCCTACGGTCATAATCAGCACAGATAAGGTCACCTTCACTTGTCACAGCGTCACTCAGGTCGGAAGGGATGCCAGGAGGTCTTTAGTCTCCCTGCTCAGAGCAGGGTTAACACAGAATTCAGACCAAGTTGCTCATGACTGTGTCCACTCTTAAAAATCTCCAAGGATATAGATACTGCAACCTCTCTGGCTCTCCTGCTCCAGTGCTTAATTATCCTCGTAATGAAAGTGTTCTCCTTGTACCACATCAGAAACCTCATGCTTCAATTTATGGGCACTGTCTGTCTTCTTCCACCGTGCACTTCATTGTGTATTCCTTCCTTCTAGGTGACAGCTGCTCTAACTGATAAGGAGAGATGCATCCCATCAACCACAGATGGGATGTAAAGAGCCTGGCTCTGTCCTCTTGGTAATCCTTAAGGTCTCCTGAAGCCTCCTCTCTTGAACAAGCTCAGCTCGCTCAGCCTCTCCTCACAGGGCAAGTGCTCTAGCCCCCGACCACCTTGGTGGCTCTTTGCTGAACTTGCTTTAGTTGACCAATGTCTCTTCTGTACTGAGGAGCCCAAAACTGGATCCAGTATTCCAGAAATGGTCTAATGAGTGCCAAGCTGAGGCGATTAAGCACTTCCCTTGATCTAATAGCTACAATCCTATTTTTACAGCCAAGTACACTGTTAGCCCTCATCATAGCCAGGTGGGACTTGTGTATGTTACTGTCCACCAGGACTCTCGGGGCCTTTCCAGCAGAGTTGCTACCCAGCCAGTCAGGCACTCCCTAGCCCTCACTGCTGCAGAGAGTTCGTCCGTGCCAGGTGCAGGACTTTGCATTTTTCCTTGTTGAATATCATAAGGTTCCGGTCAGCACATTCATCTAGCTTGGCCGGTCCATCTGAATGGCAGCCCTGCCCTCACGAATAGCCACTATACCCCCAAATGGTGTCATATGCAAACTTGATGAGGGTGCTGTCTGTCTTCTCCTCCAAGTCATTGATAAAATAAAACAGGATCGGTCTCGGGACAGACCCCTTAGAAACTTCACTTGTGGCCAGTCACCCAAGGTAGAGCATGGATGGTCAACCTATACAGTTTGACCAGTGATCCAGCCAGGTTTTCCCTCACTTAATAATCTACCCATCTAGACTGTAACACCCCAGCTGTGGGAAAGATGGAAAACCGTATCAAAATCCTTGCTCAATTCAAAGTGGATGACATCAATCCACTACAAAAACCTGATGAATTATATGCATAGTATTCTACAACAGAAATATTTTAACCACGTTTTCAACCCAGTTTGTGTATTCCTTCCTTCTAGGTGACAGCTGCTCTAACTGATAAGGAGAGATGCATCCCATCAACCATAGATCTTGTGCAGTCTAGCACTCTGATTAAACTACTTCACGGTTTCTGATATAACTAGGGAAAAATCATAAAATACACCTGAATATTCACTGAAATTTGGAGATTAATTTCATTTGGCTACTCTTCCAGCCTCCTGGCGACTACTTTTCCAAATATCTGGGTGATTGAATTTTGCTGAATTGCTACCAGAAAGCTAAGCGTGTGCTTGCACACTAGTGTATTGATAACAGGGATGGTACATTTCATTAGGGACAGGATGCAACTTGAAGAAGTACAGGGGAGATGGAGATTTTTACAAAACCAGTGGCAGACTGGTTTTGTAAAACAAACAAAGTAGTTAATTCAAAGTAGTTAAACAAAGTAGTTAATTTGCAAAACAAACAAAGTAGTTAATTCAAGATCCTCATTTCACCCATTGAAGCATTTACGTGCCTGCAACTTGCCTACAACCCCCCAGAACATTTAATCACATTCATTCTCAAAAACCTACGTGCATATTTAATTGGTTGACGGATCAGGGCCTTAACAGAATAGGGCAGAGCTGCGGTGCAGTGGAATGACTGGGACACCTGAGGCTGTACGACTCATCTCATCCAACATTAGGCATCCAACATTTATAACAAAAGCATATATCTCAGCTAGTTACTATAGGCCCCCTTCGTAATTAATGGAAAGAAATAGACATTTCTAGGGTGCAATTCATCAGTCTTACTTTAAACATCTGCTTTAGGAAGAGATGAATTGCACCCGTCAGGTGCATATTTTTCCTTGCTGGTTATAAAGGGGTCAAGGCGGCTACCTCAGAGGCAGCATCTATATTTGACTCCTGCCCCAAATAAAGCCTCTGAACAGACTCAGGGGGCTATAGAAAAGACTCAGCAACTTGTAGTTGCCTCTGAATCTTGTTCTACTCCTTGATTCCTAACTTGGGTTCCTGCCTGCTGCACTCTGGTCTGTAGTTCTTGGTTCATTTTCCGATCATACTTGCCCAAGTATCTGTCCCCACCTAGCCTGCACTGCCTGCTCCTGTTCCTGTCCCCTCACCTCAGATTTAAAATCCCTGGCACCCTGACCTTTGTCTGAACCTGTGTTAGGCTTCTACCTTGCTTTGTAGGCTTGGGATATTCAGATGCTTTGTCTTCTGGGCTTCCCTCCTGACTTCTGCATAAGGCACTTTCTCCCTAGACTGGAGCATTAAGACTCCTTCCCGCTCCTGACATTGATCTTTGTTAATCACAGGCTCCAGCTTGCGCTTCCATCCCATTTCCAGCCCAGTTTAGCAGCCCTGTCCACCCATGCCCTAGTTATAGTAATTAGGCTGTCAGCTATTGAAGACGGGATAGTATTTGCCACATAACTTCTTCTGTGCTGTAAATTGCTTACTAGCAATATGATTCAATGAATATGACTATTAAATGATACTTACAATAATAGAAATATAAAGGTAATACAGATCACTAATGGAGCAATGCACTTAAGGGACACTGAGCATAGGGACAAACTTCAGTATTTGGACATCTGTCTACAAACAACATGTAGCTACTGTCTTTCACCTACTGACCTTCTCCTGAAACCCTTCAGTCATTTTTTAAAATAGCCTCATGGCTTTTTTCTTGTCTCCTCCATGACTATTCTTTCTTTTCCTGTCCAAAGTATGTCTCTAGTCTTCTTTCTACCCCTTCTCTAGTATTTCTCCACCTCTTAGTATCATTAACAGAAGATGTTTGAGCAGAACGGAGTGTACCGTATTCCCTGAGCTCAGCAAGCATGTAACCCCAGCCAAAGCCCCCTCTAGGAAGCTCACACATGTGCGTTATTACATGGACTCAGCCTGCCAACTGGAGTACCAGTTTTTCCAATAATAACCAGCTTCTGAAGAGAAGCAAACAAAATACTAATCATTTCGGCCAGACCATATATTTGCTACTACTAGTGACTCTACTAGTGGCATCTCCTTACAGATAGCAACTGGGTGACTGAAATCCTCCATATTCTCAATAGAGCAGCCATTTACTACACTCCCAAAAAACCTGCTGATACAAATTTTCTTTAACTTCCTTTAATATGACAGAAGGTTTTGCCACAGTACCCAACAGAAAAATATTAATTGTTACTAACTCTTATGGTAAACAGAGATGATACTAAATTATGTAGAGTTACAAACCCACAATAAATCAAATTATTTGCATATTAATATACTCATTTTTCATTAAAAAACCCAACCAGATTGTTAAATGCAACCGCAGTGAAATAAAGGGGAAGGGGGTACAGAAAGACACAGCTTCTCCATCCTTGCAAGTGATAATACAGCCATGATAATCCATTCATCACCCTCTCTCTACCCTTGAAATTATATGTGTATTTGCTTTTCTTTGGCTGATCAGTAAACTACTAAACACAACTCATAAAAGAACAGTAAGCTTTAGTAAATGGGAATTTAATTGTTAGAAACAGCTCAACTGTACAAAAAAAAATTTTACAAGCAGCATTATCCTTTCTAACATGTCTTTTGTCATTAGCATACAAAGGGGCCCTGCTATTGCCCTTTTCAAACACTCGAGTATGTTAATGTCCATAATGGTGACCTAATCAGTTTAGGTGTATCATCCAAACAGTTTCACAGACGCAATTGAGAGAATGTCATTGAGGACTTGCAAATGTAGTGTGCTTCAACATGTCTGCAGAGCAGGCCAGAGTGTGACGGATGGCACCTACGTTACACTCCTCGAAAGCTACTGATCTCTTGCATAAAATCACATTCTAAAACAAGGTTTCATTTCGTATTTAAATGGATAAAGCATGGAAACACTGTTAGATTCAAGTTCTGGTAAGAGCTGTGAGATATTCTTCACATTAAAATCCCAAGTTTTGAGCTTGGGATCAGAAGCTATACCCACAAAATATACCTTAATACAGCCTGTCGGCAAAATATAAAGCTGTGTAAAAATAGGTGCTTGAGGTGCTGTGAGAGACTGAAAGAGTTAATGTCTCAAACATTGTGGAGAGATGAGGCACGATTTGCATGGCGACTTTGCAAGTCAGCTAGCATGGGATGGGGAGAGCTTTTCGGAGGAGAGACTAAAAGAGGTATTGTCTTGTGAGACACTGAAAGAGGTACTGTCTCAAACATTGTATCGACATAAGGTGCAGCAAGTCGGCTAGCACGGGATGAGAAGAACGCGTCGGAGGATGCGCAGTTACCATCTATAGCCAGAGGTCACACAGAGTTTTATCTAAGGAATGGGCCTACAACCACCCGAAACGTGGAATGAAACTCCTTGCAACCACCCCTCCCTTCCGCCCAGTGCCTGCAAACTTTTGAGGACCAGAACAACATAAGTCCTCCAGGAGTGTGACCTGAGGCAGGGATTAGAGTATAAAGAGACTCCTTCCCCAGGGAACGGCGCGCGCCCCTCACCGGAGGATTGCCACGTCTGTCACCGTCATCGCGGGATCCAAGGGTGGTGATACCTTTCCTTTTCTTTATCCTCCTCTCTTCTCTTTTCCTTTTCTCACTTCTCTTTTCCTCTACTCTTCCACTATATATATATCTCTGGGCATATGAGTTTTGGATGAATTGTGACGGCTTGCCCGGAAAATAGCTCCATTGCCAAATTGCCTCTGTTCGTTCGCTGAGCTTGCTAGTTCGTTAAGTTTGTAGTTTGCTAGTTAATAAAGTTGTTAGTCTGACTGTTCCTCTGAGTCGTTGTCGTGACCCTACCGGCCTGCGGCTCTGCCGAGCAGAGATCGGCCTTTGTCGGTACACAAATCCCCAGGGAATCAAAAAGATTCACCCATCTCGCAACCCACCGAGTGGGACGAGACAGGTGCTAGGAGGAAATTTCTCCTAAACTGAAAATGGTAAATTGTTAATGAATAGAACATAGAAAATTAACTTATAACGCCTTTCCTTTTTTTCTTTTATCTGATTTTAAAAAATTATAATAAAATAAGAAGAAGCTATGGAAAAAGCCTAGGATGATATTCTGATTTTATGCAAAAATGGCTGAAGAACCTGGTATTGATTTTAAAGTGAGAAGTAAGACCATGTGCAAAGCGCTTTCACTTGTTTTGCCATCAAGGAAAACAAAATATTTGTGTCAGTAACAAAATTACTAAAGGTCAAAGTTTTAACCAAGAGGCATATTACGATCTTTTATCCTGTGCACATAATTAAGAAACACCAGCACTGCACAAACGAAGTATCTTGATGAAAATTCTCTAGCTTTCAGCACCCCACTAAGTTCTTCAAAACATGTTTTGTAATGTGAGGAGGCAAAACGAAATGCAGAAACAGATGTTCTTCCCTCCTCATTTGCTCAGAAAACATTCCCCTTAAATTAATTCAAGTCCCTCCCACTCAGTATAGAGATTGCTCTTTAAATACCATGTCTTTTAATCATTGGTGAGGAAATAAAAAACACATCAGACAATAATATATTCATAACTGACAACAATAACAATGAAATGGAGACACTACAATGTGAAAATGCCTTTCTAGGAGACCTATTATGTAAAATACACAAGACCTGAAATGCTCTCTTTTTCTTATCTTGGGTTTATTTACAGCTCTGCGCCTGTTAATGGAGGGGATGTTTGTACTGAAGGAAGCCGTGGGAGAAATAGCAAGTGGAATCACAGTGAAGGTGAAAATGGCCCGTGTCTCCACTGGGTTTCATGTGTTGCTTTTATGGTCCTGAAATGTAATTGTTATATTTCGTACGGTTTTCAGCTCAGATCATCTGAAACCTTTCGTGGGGTGTGATGCAGCCCATCCACCTGCATGCTGTGGAGTGCAGCACAAAGGTATGTAGGAGTGTTTGGAGGGCACAAAAGCCAGCTGCAGCAGAGGTGGAGGACTACGGAGGATGGAGAGAGCCCATCCCGGTGCCTTTTCACCCGCACTGCCCGGGGGATGGCTCAGCCTTGTCCCAGGCAGCCACAGTGAGCTTGGCCTAACAACCCATGGTGGACAAACAGGATCCATGCCCAGCTGTCCAGAGCCTGTGCGGTCACCCTTGTTCTGTATTGTTTAGCAGCATAGGCATAGACTAAGGGTATGCTTTCTTGAGTTTAATTTTATAG
This sequence comes from Mycteria americana, assembly GCF_035582795.1. Taxonomy (NCBI): domain Eukaryota; kingdom Metazoa; phylum Chordata; class Aves; order Ciconiiformes; family Ciconiidae; genus Mycteria; species Mycteria americana. The sequence goes on from NC_134365.1 coordinate 29,199,956, forward strand.
GGTACCTTCCTACCCTGCTTGTGCTGATGTGAAAATTTTGTGCTTCTGTGCTAAAATAACAGTGAAATCATCTTCTAAAGCTTCTTTCAGACAAACAACGGCCAAGGTCTGTTTCACCTATGATGTTACCTATTTTCAAAAGAACCTGTTGCATTACCTTTGAGACATCTGCATTTACCTTCACGGGGCAGAATCACAATGTCTACGAACTGCTTTTCTCCCCCTTATGTGCAGATTTTCAGACAAGTTCAGCATTCAGGGCTGTGTATGGGCTAGTAGTGTAGCCTTGCAGTAGAACCGCAAAGCAAAACAGCTGATGTACAGGATCCAGCATCCACACTGTACATATTTCAATGGGAGGTTGATTTAGACTGGTGCTTGCATAGCCCATGGGCTCAGGGCCTGTTTGCAGTCAATGTACTTTCAGTATGCTTTTGGAGAATATATCCCAATTTAGTTTCATGCTAAATGAGTCCAGTTTGTGTTCTCCAAGGTGCCTGCATGATGTGAACAATCCCCTTTTAAAATCCATAAACAATTATACTCCAGGCTACAGAAGAACCATTTTAACCAAATTGTTTCATTTTGCAGGCAAGTGACACTAAAGAAATGCCAGTGGTCTGATTTGTTATGTTTTTATTTAATTTATTTTGAATCGCTTGTCAGGAACTACATTTTTTGCTAACAGTTAATTTTAGATTAGGTCTTCATGATGGAATTGAGATGGAAAAGTATGTAGGTCCTAGTGTTGACTGGTAAACAAGGTGGTGCTTACCCCTGCCCCACAACAATACTTTATCTCTTCTCTGTATATCACCTGGGCTCAGTGAAAGGGTGTCACTCATACTGTCTGGGGCCAAATTTCCCCATCCAAAATAAGACCAGAAACTGTAGCCAGTCTGCCTGGGAGGGGACAGCAGGCTGTGAAACAGTCCAGTGGTGAGCTGGTCAAACAACTGTGTCTCCAAAGGTCCAATACCTTCCAGATGTACCGTCTGGTTCCTTCAATGGCAAAGTGGCTAAATACAATGATTTAGTTCATTCTGTTCTCCTGTAACATTTCAGGAATGAAAATGAAAACGAAACCCCTTTACTTGAAAGTTCAAATCACATTTAAACAGAAGCTTGGGACTCAGGCTCTTGAAAGGCATTCTGTAAATGAAAATGTGAGCTGTTTTCACCTGGCTTAAATGAGCATAGCTCCTAGGCTTTGTATAAAAACCAAACAAACAAGAAAAAACTACCCTGGAAAGTATGCTCTCACCCAATGGTTAAGAGTCCTACCCATGTGCTCTTGTCTCTCATGCTGTAGTACAGCACCTTACACTGTTAAACATATTTTTCGCCATCTCTACTGCTGAGAATCAGTTGGATGCTTCAGTTCCCTCAGCTCTTCAGTTGTTTTTATTCTTTCAGCTACATGCTGTTATCATGAATTATCTGATTTCAAAGAACAGAAAATGTCTCTTTTTGTAATAAAGCTGTTCAAGCTATTTAAAATGTGTTTTCCAGATTATCAAGCTTTTTGTCACATTCGAATTTTGCTTTAACACAGATAAGCCATAGCTTCATCAAGTTTTATCTTGCCCAAACTGAGCAAGGGGCAGGCTGACTCACTGACAAGTAATAGAAAGCCAAGCTTTTCATCTCGATGTCACCTGCTGAAATTCAGCAAAGGTCATCACTGATAACCAACTGAGTTTTTGATGGCCTTATGAAATTAGCTGATGGTCTTGTTACAGTGACTAGTGGACAGATGTTATTATTATAAAAACCATTACACCAATTGATAACCTCTCGTGGTCGACTCAACAGAGACATGGGGAACTGAGTGAGGCACAGGTGCTCAACCACTTTCTCACATCAACAACTGGTACCTGGAAAATATGTTTAAGCGCATATTGCCAGGGGTTAAATGTGTTCCACCTATTCGGAAGCTGAAAGATTTCAGACACCTAAGCTATTAGTCTATTACCTTTCTTAAATGCCATGCTATTCCAATTTTTGTCTTAGAAAAAAAAAGAAAGAAAAGATACTGACTCAGTCCAAAATTCAAATCAACCTAGACAGTCAAGGCAAATTAAAATATTCCACAGTAACACTTAAAATAATGGGTGCAATAATATATGATTGAACAGTATAATTTTATAAGCTTCTACTAGTATCAAGTTCTTGCTATTCTGATGCATTTTCCATGTAAGTCTTTTCCAGTAGAAACCAAGACGTTTGTGTAGTATAAGAAGAGACATGCTATGGAGTTGCTCGCTGAGGCTGGATTTTAACTTCTATTTAAAAGAAGACATCTTCATTAAAAGGAATGATAGAAAACTTTTATTCATCTTCCCTTTTTAGGGGTAAATTTCTTCTGTTGCTGTCAAATGTAATTTTAAAAGATACATTGCTACTTGTCATGTCCTCAGCATTGGAAGTTATTTTTCGAGTTAATTTTACCAATTCAGCTAATTATCAGCCATTTCAGACTAATTTAAAAAAAAAAATCTAAAGAAATATACTGCCAACATTGGCTCTGGATGCCAGAAACTCATTGCTTCTTCCTGAAACAAGCAGAATACCTAACATTTTAGCAATTTTTCCTGCACTGTACTTAAACCAGATTTCCCCAGGGCTTACAAAACTTGTGCATTTAGTGGAGACTGTTAGGTCATTCATCAAACACATGATATAAACCACTCTGTTATGCACCTTCAATCCAAAAAGATAAAAAAGAAAGAAGGAAAAAAGGTGCATATAAAGGTAACGATGCTCACTGAAGGACGTGCTTTTTAGTGCTTGGCTGTACAAAACCATGTTCACACAAACAACTGTCACAGCAATTATTTATGATTAAAAAACATGGGAATGTTGTGGTGACTTTGCATTAGAAGTCTAGTATATGTCAATTGTTTTATTCATGATAAACAGATCATTTAGTTGGAAAAATCCCATCTGCCTAGATATATCTCTTATTATTTATGAGAACCATGTTTAGGAATGCAGGCAGCACATGTGCATAATTAATCCTGAAGAGAATTAGACATTGTTTGATTCACAGCTGAATGCAATTAGCATTAGGAAGTTTACATATGTTGGCAATAACACAGATTAGCAACTAAAGTGCTTGTTAAAAAATTTAACCTGAGGCTGCTGGAGCAGACCTCTCTTAATGATGCTTTAAATGTTGTTGATGAAGTAATAATCAATTTTGTTTTATAAATAGTAAATCAAGAATTTAGGTCTAATTAGCTGTGCTACAGATCACTTCACTTACATATCCAATGTACATGTGATGTGTGCTGTGAACTTTCTTCGAGTCTGGTGTGCAAACAGTTGTTAAGGGAAAGATGTGATCCCTTCTGTAAAAAAAAAAAAGGAGAAAAGAAAAAAAAAAGTCACAGATGGGGAAGAATGAGATGTCTGTGGTGGGAGTGACTCTATGCTCCTGGCACTCAAGAAGGAAAGAGCTTTTCCTTTGTTATTTCAGAGCTTTTTAACTGAAGGATGAAGAAACAATGCCTTGTCTGCCTTTTTAAAATATAATAATTAGATTATAATTCACAGTCTGTGAAATGAAGCCCTCTAATGGAGAGGGAGGAGGAAGAGAGAATATAAGTGATGAAAGTGAGGAGGCAAAGTAAAATTGAGCTGTAATTGTTTTCACTTCAACTTTAAGAAGTTCAACATTAATTAAAATGTTTCTGCACCACTCACCACCAGATTGGCACAAAAGAGGGCTGCTGGTATGTGCAGCTGCTGACTGGCAGGGATATCAGCAAGGCAATTGCCAGGAAGGCTGCAGTTACACACGCACACCCCACACATACAGATCCACATATTCGAAAGACTATGTGGCAATTAGAGCAAGCATTTCTGTTTTTATTCAAGTAGTAGGCCAGCATTTCCTTCCAGGTAAGAAATGAATACTTCCTGGAACACCTAAAACAGTTTGAAAATTGTTCCAAGGTATCTTTGTCGTTACTTTGGCCTGGGGTTTGTTTTGTTTTTCTCATCATCAGTTATGTTTATTTGTACGGGAGATGTTCAGAGACATAAACTTCAGCTGAGCACCTACCATGCCCTAAGAGTCAGCAGGAGCTGGATCCATGAAGAGTTTTCCTTCTCCTTCAGCTATATTGACTTCTTACCCTCTAAACATTTCTTCATGTGAGCAGGTGCTCTTGGGGGATGTATTGTGCAGGCCCTGTAATCACCCTTCGTCCATCAGAGGAGCAGGAGAGGGTACTAATTGCTATCAGTGAATTAAATTACAGGAGGCTACTGCAGCCCCTGCTTCTTCCGGCAGATGCCTGTGTGTCCCCATACCGAGCACAAGGACGGGCATGCCTATAGCCTCAAGCCTTCCTTCCTTGGCAGGCTGGGAAGCCCATCTCAGGATGGGATGGATAGCCAGGAAAATTTTAAAGTAGCTGAAGGAAGAGGGAGCAAGCAGAGAGCCAGACCCGATGGGACTTTGCTTCCCCCAGAGCCAAAAGAAACTCATTTTGCATGTGACGACACAAATCGGGCACTTCCTTACTCACTCATCTACACCACTGCCAGAGACTGTAAATAATCTTGAAATGGAGTCAGGGCTAAACTGGAAAAGGCATTTAGGCTCCTAAAAATGGGAAAATGTGCTAGCAGGCATTCAAGAATGAATAAGAGCTCTCATCAGAGGAAGAGCGCGGGGCGCAGAGCAGCTTCGATTGGCCGCGTGTCCTCGGGGATGCATGGAAAAGAGCAGCCAGCCCAGAGGATTTCCCTGGTGAATGGCAAGCTCTCCCGTAGCTCCAGGGTGGAGCAGGGACGGCCGAGCCTGCGGGGAAAGCCTGCGCACGTGTGAAGGCTGAGTGGCTTCTTCTTTAAATTGTAAGTGTTGCAAATTCGTAAGTGCTGCTCAGTCCCATGATTCAATATCCGTGATATCGGTTCTGTAGGCTGTGTGGGAGCTCATGATGCTCCCCTTAGCCGCTGTGACGGATCAGACTGTAAGCATTACCTCAATTTTTGTACAGAAAAATAGTTGTCTGCATCCAAGCTTAATTCTCGGTATTTTGTGCGTTCAAAAGTGCGTTCCAGTCCTATAAAAACAGATGATTCTGAGGCTACTTGCACCAGGCTAATTGCACCAAAATTGCACCAGGCTACTTGCATGGCAGTAGCCTGGTGCAATTTTAAGAAATTTCCAAGACATCCTGTTTGTTTATCTTTGTTTAGCTGATAGAGCCAGATGAAAGGAATAGAATACCTCGTATGTCAGGAGACTGAAGTGAATTAATAGACTGCTCTGTCTCACAAGAAAGGAAGGAAGGAACAAATGAATGAATGAACTTTGACTTTTCTTAAGTAGACAGGGCAGCCAGGCTCTGACTGATGTTTACAAAAGTAGATGCGTTTGAAGCAGCACCATATGGAGAACTGGGAAGAGTTTAAGGGTTAAGCAGGAAGAGCCTTAGGAACCAACAAAATCGAAAAACTCAACTCTAAAATACATTTATCACCTTTTACAGAAACTAAATTCTCATACGCTAAAAAAAGGATAATTTCTGTGCAAGGTGCATGAGAAAATTAAGAATTAGGTCATAAGGAAGACAAACAGAAGTAGCAGCTTGCATGCACCACAACGGACAGTTTCACTGCATCCAAACTTTAATTATAACAATCCATTGGGCAATGAGAGGAACTTTTCTTGTTCTCATGCTGTTCTTGCTTACAGATCAAGGAGGAGGTTTCAGGTCACGAGACTTCCTACAGTGCAGCCCTTGCCTCTGTTTATGACTTGAAACAATAAAACCCTTAAGCAGATGCCTAGCTTCAGAAGCCTGAGTACTCCTAACTTAGATACTGAAATAGCATCCTCTATGTGTATTAATAACTCCCTGAGTAACAGGATTGTTTATAATAACTTTTCCAATTGAAACAAATTAAACTCATAACTGACAGAAATTTGTTGAAAAGAAGGACTTTTCACTTCTGCCTTTTTCTAATATAACATGCTCTATAGGGTGAATAACATAAAAAAAGAAAAAAGACCATTTCTTCATTCAATTCCTTTGCTTCAGCTGATGCACTGTGATATTCTTTTGCAGTCCTTTGCTGTATGCACTTTGATAAGTTGAAAATACCACCAATGTACACAAAGAGTAGGCAAAGAAGATGCTATTATTTGCAGAATAACAGTAGTAGCATATTCCACTTTCAACTAATTTTAATAAAGTGCATGTTTTCTGTGAGAAACAGGAAGAGATGTCACAGTCTAAATTATTCTATGTTGGCTTTAGGAGGACAAACATTTGTTGTTGACAACTATTTGATCTGTCTCATAATTCTGTCACTGCGACAAAATAAAACTATATTTTATTCTCCATTTCTGTGATCTTTCACCCAGATAAGAAACAACACCTGGCATCTTTTCAATTTTTCTTTTTTCTTTACATCAGTGGCAAAAGTTAAAAAGGTAACATGAAAAGAAAGATGAAAAAGGAATGCTGTTCAAATTGAAGGACTGCAGTTTCAAGTTTCAATCCTGTATCAAAACATCTCCGCCTCATCTTCTTTCTCAGTCATCACAAATGAAAAGTACAAAGAAGTACACAAACATCAGTACAATGCTGTGTGTGTACTGCTATCCAAAAATCACAGTTACAAAATTATACCTGACATATCAAAAACTGACAGTCACATCCTCAAGATTTTCTTCTGTTCGTTCCCATGGACCTTCTTTATTAATAAATCTGACACATAAAAAGCATCTGTATGACTAAAGTGTCAGTTACTGGAAAGACCGTTTTGATCTACTTCTTAACTTTTAGAAGAAATATTCTCTTTTTTATGAAGACAGGATCCGTTCACTGACTGCCAGCTTTCAAATGACCACCTCTTGAAGTTTAATTTTAAGTTTTAAATAAATATTGTATGCATGCAGAATAATTATGATGCTCTAGAGAGACACTGTATAATGACATTGATTCTTTTTTATCTAAAAATGCCAAACCCTTGAGGCAGCAAAGTCTGTGTTTGCCACAGATACATGGAGGTTCATTCTACATGTTAAATTATAATAGGTTGTTCATGTTTCTGTTGCTAAGTAGGTAGCAAAACTTCCATTGTAAACTTCAATTTTCAGCTGTTTAAAACTTACTGGTAAAAATTGGCTTTGGTCAAACGTTCAGTATGGAGCGTCTCAGCTGTGGAATAACTGTCCTATTAAAAATAAAAGATTATTTGTAAATTCTGCTGTAATGCTGTGGAACTACTGAAAAGAAAGCATATTGGGTTTGGGTACATGTTAACACCCATTACTGAAATAAGCATTGTCTTTTACTAATAAGTCTTGTGGACATGTTATTCATACAAATATACAGTTATTTCAATATTAAAAAGAAACTGAAATCCCTACTTAAGTGTGAAAATTAGCATTTGTGCATGCAAAGTAGCTTCTCATTTTCTTTTTATTATATTTAGCATATCTAAATAAATGTTCTGATCTGATAATTAACCCAAACCCCAAAATTACTCCAAAGCCATAGACAAAACGTCAATAATGTTATTAAAGATATAAACAATCTCATTTTTTTAATCTGTTGTTTGGTTCACTCCTTAGGTTAGCAGGCTTTTGCAGGAAAGAGTGATTTCCTTTACTGAACAGATATTTGATAATTCATAATATGTACAGATCATTTAAAAAAATGACCGATGTCTTGAACACCTGCATTTGCTTTAAAACTGCCAGCTACGGTGTCATTACTATATTATTATTAATTTTTGTTCTTCATAGTAACGAATAACAATGATATATATAACAATAATATTACCATTAATAATGAATCATTCTTAATAACAAGAAAAATGACAGTAACAGCAGAATTAAGAGTCCTTCATATCCTAATCCAAAATACACCTTTTGGGAACTACCAGCATGCAAGTATTGAGAATCAGGGGGAGAAGGCTCTGAAGATTATAGTAAGTACCCAGAAAAAATTTCCATTGCAACCTTAGCTTTCCTTAAGTTCCTTGAAACATTCATTCCTCTCATTTTCATGCAGCTAGAAATTATTCATCTAATGCTGTATTATATATTGATATGAAACTCCTACAGACCTTTTTTGGGTGAGAGATGGGCATATTTGGAAAGCAAGTCATTCCACCTACCTAAATATCTATTTTATGGTAGGTGAGTATGCCTATTGCCATTAAAGCCTGGCAGACTAGATGCCTAACTTTTAGATGGCTATCCTTAAAAGAGGTGTTCCTTCCTTATTGTTTTGGGGTGCATAATGACAGCAGATTAATATCCTAATGTTCAGTAGTTATTCCTATGCAAATAACCCAACTGTGTTTAGACAAAATTACATCTGACAGAAAACACACCAAACCAGGCTGAAATGTGTAGACTAAAATTGCAACTATTCTTCCATTACATTTCATGTATGGTTGGTTCAAACGGTTTGATTTTCGTAAAACCATGAACCAAGTGCCTCCTGCCTCAGAAGGCTCACAGAAATTCTCTCCTGAAGGACGTATCCTCATATGGATGAGAGTCTTCCTCCGGTGAAGAGGCTCCCTTCCCCTGGGCTTCCCATTCAATCCCCAGCCAGGGTCCAGAAGGACTCACTGCTCTTCTCCTAGAAATTTTTCAGAGGGCAGGATTAGCAGGAGTATGCCAAAAGTATGCCATACTTTAGTAAAGCAAACTTTGTTGCACAGAGTGGGATTCTCTGAGTGAGTTAAGCAACTAAACTCCTTGTGTACTCACGGAGAGAAAGGGACATTTCCAGAGAGTGCTTTATTTGACTTATTTTTCACATCTACCTTGAGAAATTAGTCGTACTCTAGAACTGCTATTTCTTTCCACTGATTACAGAAGGAATATAAACTATTCTTGGAGATGCAGATATCTGTATTAAGGACCTCTGAAATCAAAGGGCTGAATGCTATTTAAAAAAAAAACAACAAAAAACCCCACCAAATAAAAAACCTCCCCCACTCATTTCCTTTGCATATTCATAAATTCACTTGTGTTTTCCTACAATAAATTTTGTTAGTACCATCTTTTTCATTTATAGCTAAATTTGCTTAATGCTTCATGCAGTATGTTTTTCCATCACATATTTTAAATGTTCCTCTGCTCTAGATACAGTCTTGCAGAGAACTGTTGTTGGATATGCAGGTAGACAAAACAAAACTGTCTCCTACAGTCATCACCATGTGCTGACTTTTTAACTTCCTTCCCTCTAGAAATAAAAGTTTGCATTGGGTTTCCAGATTAAAGTATTCTCATAAATGACTTAAAGTGTTGTGACCCAGCTTTTATCATAATTTTAAAGCAAAATTGCCCATTGATTTTATGAAGAATTGCTCCAGAAATTCTTTAATGGTTTGGCCCAGTGGAGTTTAAGCTGAACATCCTTGTTTGCAATTTTGTTTCTAAGATTCTCTTCATTATTAATTCACTTAGTATTCATTGCAATTATACTGAGTATAATTGTTTTGCTATTCATGTGGCTGTCAGAAGGATTTTTATAGGCCTTCCATTATAATTAGGCATACATTAATAGACATTTAAAGCATGTTACCATTCTTAATAAAACTTGAAGATGTGGTCTACTAAAAGTGAAAAACCCTAATAGCGAAATGTGAACACTTCATTTTAAAATACATAGTTTTTACCCTTGAAGTTTCTGTAATTGGAGGGTTTTGAATTTCTTTGTTTGCCTGAATCCAGGACACTGACCTGGATTCAGTTAACGATGGACTGTCTAGTTATGTACCTCCTAAACAGAAGTACATTGTCCCCTTGCAAGATATTGGGTCACCCAGGGATCTGCAAGACAGCAATAAGTAGGTCAGAGAATACCCTCATAATTCTAGAAAACTCTAGAAAACCAGTATAGGCAGTATTTCAAGTGCAAGCAGGGAAACTTTCTCCCTAGGGACTTTTATGGCAGGGTTTCTATGTAAGAGGCCAGAAAGCACAGACATGATGTCCACAAGGACAGGCTTGGTGATTATCCATCGGCTATTGAATTTTAGGTAGCCTGACAAGTTCTCAAATAAATCCTGTTAGAAATAAACTGCATCTCTTTAATGGAGTCAGTAAGGCTATCAACTACAACACACTTAATCACTTTAGTGTGCTGTTCTGGTTTATAAGGAAAAAAATTAAACAGGTCCATCGTATTCAGCCTCTGTTCCAGATGTGCACAAAGGCAAAGCAAAGGACACAGAACCAGTGCCAGAGCAGTCCCTCTTTCCCTAAGCACAATATTTATGAATATGCATACATGAGCCAAATAAATCTCATCACTCTTCTATGTAACATGAAATATTTGTGACAAGAAAGCAGGACAACAGCCTTTCCGAGGACATCCTGCAGGATGGTGGTTAGGAATGCTCCCTGGGAGACGGGAAGCAACCTCCAGCTCGGGAAGAGGAAGGGGACAAATCTCCTTCCTGGACCTACTCAGAAACTGTCCAGCTGGGGGCTTGAATATTAAGGGGATAATCTTCCAGTAGTTTCGTGAAGTTAGCCCCAAAACAGAATTCCCAAGCAAAACTTTTAAGCTGATAGAACTTCAAATCAGTCAACCTTACATTTCTCGGGAAGAGAGCATTTGCCAAAAAGAAGTTGTGCCATTCTAGGCAAAAGTAACCCAAAGACAAAGCAATGATGCGATGACACTTCCCTCTCTGTGCTTTTCTAATAAGGAATAGAAACAGGAAGTCTTCTTGGCCTAAAGACGCTCGTATTACCACCTAAGTGTAGAAACAATTTATTACTCCTCAAGGCTGCATGACTTAAGTCAGAACTGCGACTGCACATAGTACATTAGCTGGATTTGAGATCTACGTAAATTTTGTCTCTCTTCATGTTATTTTGCAAAATATCCCTATGGAGTCATTTAGGGTTATTTTTTTGTTTGTGTTTTTCTGAGAGAAAGAAAGAGAGGGAATTCTGTGATGGTCTTCATCTGAAGCCCCTATCGAACAACCTGTTCTGAGGTCAGGCTCACTTTCTAAAAATCTTCTTATGGTTTGAAGCTGCTGTCTGCTTTCATGTCTCAGTCCCATGCTAGTTATACTTAGGTGGAATCTTGCAAAAAAATGTAACATCATGTGGCAACAGAACAACAGGCCCAAACCATTTCAAAACTCCTTACTGCATTTTGCACAGTCTTCATTACACTAAAATAATTAAGAAAACGTAAGGATTATTTAACAACATATGAAAATGGGAAAGATAATAACGCCTCAGCAGAGATCTGTATTTTGATCCAAATTTATATTTTAATAGCTTATTCTAAAACAAAATAAAGATCTTAATTAATACACATAATTTTGCATGCTAGATAAAAAGTAGATCATTTAGATATAGAAGAGTTTCACAAGTATTTGTCATACCTTATGTTACATATACATTTAAGCAAAAGGAAAAGACAACAAGGAAAATATATGTTATAGTAAAGAACGAACACTTATACAACTCTTCATCTTAAATTGTGCTTGCCAGGAAAGAACTCCAAGTATCTCTCAGTACAGTGTGAGATACCTTTAAATGGCTTTCCAAGTAAAGGAGACAAAATAATCATTTCCATATATCGTATGGTTAGAATTAAGGAATGTAGTATGGGCTAACCTATCTATACTATAATTAAATCATTAGCTCTTTCAGGGAATGAAGAGGAGTTCGGCATCTGAATACAGTATAGTTCAGAGCCTTAAACAAAATATCCTGTGAAGACCTACAGTCCGAAGAGAAGACAAAGTCCAATTCGATTGGTCTTTTTAAAATTCTTTTCCTAAAAGATAGAGATTTTATATGCCTAATGAAACAAGGGAAATTCATACAAAAATAGGTCATTAAACTTTAGAGTATAATAATTAAGCAACTATGTCTCCATGTGTCACTTGCAAATTAAGAAAACCTAAAAACATCATCACATTCCTACATATTGATTACCACCTAGAAAATTCATTGCTTCCTAGCTTTGTGTGCTTCAGCCAAAGAGTTCTGCCTTTTTTTTTTATTCTTCTTCCCCTTTTTTTCCCCTCCAGTTGTTAACGAAAGAAGCAGCATTTCAAGAAGAACAATTAGGTTGGTTTGTGACACTGGACTCCTTGGGGATAGTTTCAGAGCACTGCTCTAAGTAAGCCTGTAGGACACAGTTTCAAACAAACTACACTCCTACAAAGGGTTTTTCTTTTTCTTGTACGGTGTAATGCACGCGGGGATGTATGTATTCAGGATGAGGAAAGAAGATTAATAAATAGAAGAAAAACAATAAACTAATTTAATGGTGTTTAATGGAACTCTTGTCTACATGCTCTCCCCTTAAAAACAATCTTTTGTAAGTGCAAGTCCTTTTCCTAAGGTATGTCTTAGTCTAGACTGAGGCAGGAAACTCTAGGTCAGACATAAGGTGACTGAAAAAATGCATTTGATTTATTCATATCTCTTAATGTGAAGTAAAAATCTCAGAAAGACTTTTTTTGCAACAGCCAATTACTCTCAGCTTTTTAATTCTAGCAATGCATTTGGAACATTTCCATTGTTCTAAGGGTTAAAAACTTCACCGTGACAATGACGAGCCTTATTACTCAGTCAAAGTAAATGGATCACCATATAACCTTTCAGAAATGTTCTTCCTTAAGCTATTAAAACATTCCATGCCCTTAGATGACAACAATTTCTCTGCCTTTTGAAATTTCTTTTCTATCCTGCAGAGTTCATAGAGATATGCTTGGTTAAAATCAACTTATATAAAACTATGCACTGTAAATTCTGACACTTCTGTTTGAATCTCTTTTCAAACACTTGTCTTTGCTCACCATAATAGATGTCAGTTCTTCTGATGTAGTTCAAGCATGAGCTTCATATGAAGACTCAGCTATGTCTATTGCATTTCTGAAGCTACTACTCACTGAAGTTTTGTGCTGTTTGACATCAAAGATAGGCAAGAATCACCTGCTGAGTTCACATGCATGGAGCAAAACATCTTCAAATCACTTGTGCTAGACAAAAGTTTTTCATATTAAGCTTTCACTATCATGTGGACTTAAAGACAAATGTAGTCCTTGTTAAAGTTGCAGCATCGTGTTATTAAACTATGCATCTGGGCCTCATGATTTGTATAAGTTTTAAGATGAAAGATAATAATTTGGCTGATTTATTTTTTGGCGTCAATTGCAAAGAATTCTGCTGTGCAAAAAAATTGTTTTTCGTTCAATATGCAGTGATTTTGCTCAAAGGTAAAAACAATTTGAAAGCATGGCATGTTCTAGCTTAAAAAAAAATCAGTGCTCTACTTTTTCAAACTTTAATAGCTGACTTTTTTTATCGATTTGAAAACCAGAAAGAGGTAACAGTTAAAACATATATGGTATATAGAGAACATAAATGAAACAAATTCCTATTCTAAAAGTTCACAAATCTGCTTTTTGTATAAGTTTAATCAAATAACACACTGAAACATAAATACCAATGTAGAAGAAAAAATATTTATGAAGGATCAAGAACTACTGTATAATGGATGTGTGTCTAATGGATGCTTAATCAGTATAATAACTGTGCCGTAGTTTTTAATCACAATGACTCCAGTGATGACTCTCTATGTAAACCAGATTCAACATGAATATGCATAGGAATTACATTTTGGAACAGTTGTGTATGAAAAATGTTTATAATTAGCCCATATTTAAATGTCACCAAGTGACTGCATTAAGTGCAAACCAAAACACAACGGGGCGTGTGATTGTTGTGAGATACTCTAATGCCTTGGGTGTGTCAGCTCAGTCAGCAGATGCTGAGATGTAGTTGCCAATTTTAGCAGACTGAAGATTTTAGTATTATAGGCTGTCCAGTGTTTTTTATTCATTTAAGTGGCTTGAAATGAATTTAAAATAAAAAAAGATGTTTTTCCCCTACTATTGTTTTTCCATTTCTTTAGTATATGGATCCAAGGGAGCCAATGTGCCTAACACTTTCCAATCTCTGCAGTTGTTCCATAACTGCAAGGTTAAAACCCTAGCAGGCCAGATCATTAACTCACTCCTCACTATTTAATTTTTTTGTACCTAAATTAAAGGTTTACTTAAGCACTTTCAATAGTAATATGTTTCTTGTTTTAAATACGTTTTATACTTACTGAGAATTTAATTTATTACAAAGGGAAGGTGTAGTTAGTTTGTACTAGGCGCTTATATGTATATACAGACAGGTTCAGAGCACGTTTTTGTGTGTTTCATATATAGGTAAGGGACTTCTAAGTCCCTTTAAGGACTCTAGCATTTATCCCTGTATCACAGGGCCCAGAGGTTCTCCCAAGTCTCAGGCATTCATCCTAGCTCTGTCCTAAGTACATTTGGCACTGAGATGCAAGCAGGTGAACTTCCCTTCCTTTCTGTCTGTCCCCTCCTCAAGTCTTCTTTTCCATGTAAAATAAATCCAAGCATGTGGGCTGGCAGGGAACCACGTCTGCCCCAGCGGTAACTGTATAACACCTGAAATACTTCTGGTATATCCAAAATATTAGGACACACCAAATCCCAGATGACAAAGCTCTGGAATAGACGGTGTCTTATTGTAGGATCAAATACCCAAGAAAATCAGAATCTGCCGGTGAAAGCCTCCTAGACTTTATAGACCATAATATGACCTTAATATACACAAATTAGGCACCAAAGCTGGAACTATAGAATGCCTTATGAAGGACAATTGTGCTAAGCAACACAGAGTAGGAAATCTGGGGATAAGGTGGCTGAGACAGAATATGGGTTACAGATTATGCTGGTTTACTTAAAACACAATAAACCCCGTGCCTTGTAGTTGTGGCTCCTTCAGATCTGTCAACATTAATTTAATATTCTACTCCTAACATGAATTGTATTCAATATAAGGCTTTTCAGGATGTATTTAAGCCTGTCCTCAGATTTAATTAGAAACGAGAAATATAGCAGATGGAGAGAAACCATTGTTGCACAGTTGGGCCCTAATGCAAAGAAATTTCTCTAACAGTTGACAGTTAAGAACTGCTCGATTAGTAAACCACAGCAAAAGAAAAGCAATCTACAAATAAAATTAAAAAGCAGCATAACAGCTGCTCCAAAGACTCTACAAAAATCTCTTATGGAAACAAGGAAAAGACTAACCATGACACCAAATGCCACCTAAGATAACTAGATTGAAGTACTGGTATTAGAGTTTAGCATCTGTGAAGTTGCTACAGGAGTGACCTTTATATTTGGCTTTCCTATCAGAGGAACTCAAATGATACTTTCTGTTATCAAAGAAAAAAAAATTCAAAGAGTCTCCTCTACCATCAGTTTTGCATTGTACAACTCTGATTTCCCCATACTTTACACAACAGAGGCAAGTTTCTGTACACAGGAATAGTGTGCTGCCCAGATAAAAATATCTTGCCTTTAATGAGCTTTATACACCCAGTCATCCTAACATCTGAGTCCACAATACACAGAAGAAGTAAGCAACACATTAAACTAAACTATCCGCAAGAGAAAGCACAAAGCACCAACAGCGGGCGGGTCAGCAATCTCTCATTTGTGAGGTATCAAAGGCTGTTGATAGATCTAATAAAATTACTCTGAACATCTGACCTTTGTCCATGGCCAGAAGGAATGCAGTTATACAATAGGAGAAGGGAAATCGCTGGTGACAAAATGTAGTTTCAAATAAACTATGCTTCTACTGGCAATTTTTCTTTATCCGCTATCATGTAATACGCAGAGGGATCTACAGTATGTACTTAGAACAGGAAATGAAAGTGAAAAAAATGGAAGCTAAAACTGACACTAACAATACTTAAATTGCTTAATGGAGATGCTGTGTACATACTCCCCCAGGCAACAGAACCTTGTAAGTGTTTAGAGCTTCTAATTGTACCGTATGTCTTAATAAACAGCAGGTTACAGAAACTCTAGGTCAAATGTTAGACAACAGAAGGATTTTGTCTATAATTTATTCAAAAGTTTGATTGTATCATTGCACGTTAGTAGGAAATCAAACCTCAGAGTTATGAAGCTAATTACTGCCAAGCATCTCTAATGTATGTATGCGTGTGTGTGTGTGTAGATACAAGTGTATATATGTGTGTGTGTGCATACATATAATATATATATCATGTACATGATATTTTTTGTATATATGTACATACATATGCATATGTATAGCTGTTTTCCTGAGGACTGAAGGCATCACCAACACAGTGCAGAAATCTTTTCTCATGTCTGTGTTCTATTTATTTCAAAAGTAGCGCAAGATTTAGCATCAAGAGATTTCTTTTTAGAGGACAAGATTAGGAAATTTTCTTAGATTACCTTATTTTAAAAACAAAAGCATGCATCAAAATATAACAGACATAGCTTCTCTGCTCAAGCATGTCTCTACCCAGCTTCCCTCTCTGTTTTGCTGAGTTAGGGGACAGTCCTATAATCACACCAAGGACCTCCCTTGAAAAAGGACTCTGTACCAGAGGATCCAATACCAGATGAACAGTTAAGATTACAAACTTTAAAATACCCCAGCTTCCTTTTGCGCACAGATGCAGAAAAGACATGAGGTGGAGCAATACCAAAGAAATCAAAGCCCCCCTTGGGTTCTTAGGGTGCTCTTCCACAGGTTTGCATCCTCCCACGCTGCTCTGCTTGTGCCAGCTGCCTCTGGAAAAGCTGTGTCCACCTTGTCAGTGAAGTACAATTTTGATACCCTATGAGGTTCTTCTGAGAGAGGACCTTTGCTCAAGCTTCAGACCTCTCTGGCTCCAAGAAACCCCAGTACGGGCTTAAACCTCGTCACTGAGATAGTCTAGAAACACTGAGCACTTTGACAAGCAGATATTACAGGAGTCACTATCATTCTGGGAATGCTGCCTCCCCATTGCAGCCAAGGATGCTGAAATGCCTCTCATTTACCTGTGTACCTTCCTGCCTATAATGTGGATTTATAACACCAAGCAACTGATAGGAACGTGTCAGGTTGATGTCAGAAATGTACAGAAGTGCATGGGTGATGAAGGTAATTATGTTTAAGCCTGTTTTCAAGCCCGCTCTCCACCCTGTAAGGAATGAAATATTTATAATATTCATAAACCTTTTGTGGATTGGTATAGCACGGCTTGAAAAGTCTAGCTGAAGTAAGGGCCAAATAACTGCCCTAACAGTATCAAAGAAAAGAGAAATGGTAACAAACTACAGATTCCATCCCTTTCATAGAACATGATTAAAGATGAAGCAGAAACCTTTGGAGAAAAGCTACTTTTCCAGTCCTCCTAAAGTTTTTTCAGTAAGGCTAAGAACAGAGGAAATCCAAGAATTGGCCTGTCAGTTTATTAATTGGAAAAAAGATTTTGTGAAACTGTATAACTTTTATGATTTTGCTGTTAAGTCAAATGAAATTTAGAGCTATCATGGAGTTTAACTGCTGTAGGTTATTTCTACAGAAAATCTCTCCATGTCCACACTGAAAACAAAAACAGAGCTAACCAAAATTACTGAACCCAAGGAAAAAGATCCTTTCAAAGCAAACCTTCAAATCTCTGTGAAGGGGTGGTGGCAGGAGGTCTATACCTGCACTTTTCAGAGCACTTTGATGGCCAACCTATTCAACCGAGAGGACCTGAGAACACAATCCCCCAGCCAAAAGTCCCTTGTCTCAACCAGACACTTTCTAACTAGAAGAAGCCAGATCATTGTGCCAGCTAGTCAAAACTCTCAAGACCAAAAAAAATAAATCAAATATAGACAGTTTTATACATATAACATATATAAATCCACACAGATTCCATAAGAAACACAGAATATTCCGCTTCTAATTTTTTGAGGTATGGCAGGGGTCTTCACCAAAACTAAAAGAATCTGTTGATATTTCAAAAAATCCTTCATTTGAAAAAATTAAGCAAGTAATTAACCAGGGAGAATATTCATAAT
This sequence comes from Mycteria americana, assembly GCF_035582795.1. Taxonomy (NCBI): domain Eukaryota; kingdom Metazoa; phylum Chordata; class Aves; order Ciconiiformes; family Ciconiidae; genus Mycteria; species Mycteria americana. The sequence goes on from NC_134365.1 coordinate 29,217,893, forward strand.
AAAAATATACATCATATTTGTTCAAATATATTTGCTAAGGTACTAAGAAATCTTAATTGCTGTTGTGGAAATTACACATTTTAAATATGTTCAAAATGGAAAAAGAAACATGCCATAAAATGAAAATTCTGAAAGAAAAAAAAATATTTGAAAAGTTAGTATAAAAGGGAATTATGACCTTTCTGAGATTTTCCTATGGAACATGTAACTGCAGCAGACATACTTTTGTTTAATGTTTCGTCTTTGATAAAAAAATGCAGGATATCCTGCAGTATTGTTTGTCGGTGTTTTTTTAATCTAAAATCTTCCATTAAGAACAAAACCAAAAACTGATTATTTCTTTTGAACAGTCACTGCCTTATAAAAGTAATGACTAGAAACTCTGGATACAAAGAAGAAAGAAAGGGAGGAAAGAAATACATTTTAAACCAACACTGAAAAATAGGTATGAAACTAGCCACTAAGGGTCAAAAATTCTCCCTGATCTTTTAGTATGATGATATGTAATCTTAAAAGTCATGAAAAACATACTTATCCTACTTTGGCTATTTTGACGTGGTTTTAACAGCAAACTTCAACACTAAGTTCATAATCCCAAGAGAATTAATTTCCCTTACTCCAAACAAACTCTTTCTGTGTCTTTATTTGTTATCAAGTGTTACTAAGCAGTAAGTCTTCACGTAAAATCTACCTCAACTCATCCACCACTAACATTTCTCTTCTAGACCATTTGAATACATAAAGAAACCACAGGGTGCCACAGTGGAGGGGTTTGCCATAGTGATCTGTAAACTTCTACCAAAATAGTCGATCCATATTTAGAGTGGTCTTTTCATTAACTGCAACATTTATCAAGAAGCTAAAGCTTTTAAAAGTATAACTAATTATTGTTACTTATTCCTCTAATTTATTATGAGAGCAAACCAACAATTTATCATTAGACACTACAACCACCACTTATCATAAAATTATGAAATGTGGATCCTCCTGAGTATAAAAGACTGAAAAGTTCATAAAAAAACTTGGTTTGTTCATTTAAATTCAAATGAAAGAAGCTGTGACCTGGTTACAGTCAATACAAAAACATAAAATTAATACCTAATGGAAATATTAAGAACTCAAAGAAAAATTTGTGCATTTTCATCATAAATGGATATAAACATATACATTGGGTAAAGATTATGTTATCCTATTCTTTAATGTCATATCATTCCTTAGACCTTGAACTCTATTTCTGTCTTTATCATCTGCTGTGTATTCTATTGATAAGCAGGAAAAGGAAGTAAGTACATCGTTTCTGGAATAAAAATGAAACTTTATATGCAACTAAGAAATTACTGGAAAAACCACCATGCAAAATATGACCTGTACTGGAGCAGTAAAATTATCTCACTGTTGTAAATAAGCACCCTGCCGAGTGTCAGTGGACACCCTTTGCATCCCGTTCTTGGAACTCATTTGCAGTAACAGCAATGCAAGATCATTTGGAAAGACAATTCTGCTTTCAATATTTTTTTTTCAGGACTCACTTTCCACAAGGAAGATAACACCTTGTGTAGTGATTAAAAACAGAATCCATCTTATGACTAAATCTGACATTTTCATTCCTTTACATATCAACCAGAGTACTGCAATCAAATATTGGAGCAGACGTATCTATAGACCTAAGCTGAACAACCACAAAATATCAAATCATATGGCATGCATTACATCAAAAAAAGGACTAGACCTAAGGACTAGAAACACATTCAAAAATGACAGAAAACAATTTTCCTCCTCATCTTTATCACTCCTCTGCAGAGTCGGTACCCTGATTACCTTAATATTTGTTATTGACATTGAGAGAGAAAAGTCATCCTGCCAAGGAGCTTCTGGCTGCTCTGAGAAATGTAAAGGCTACAGCTAAACCAGTGGCCTTTTCCCCAACATTCGCTATTTTGAACAGTGGAATTGAATGCAGTCCAGGATGCTGGATCTCTTCTCATAGCATGTTTCACCCACACTCAACCTGGAAATCTCTGCTTTTTTTCCATAATACAAGGAATGTTCACAACATGTTGGCTGCCGCACGTAAAATCCAGACGTTTCAGATACTCTATAACAAACACGCGGGAAATTAAGACAGCTGCATGGAAAGCATAACTCGTTCTATCAACTGAAAAGAAGGTTACAGACAGCTGGGGACACCTCTTTCTTGTTTGCAGAAAGGTTTCTCAGGACAGAGTGTTCGGCAGAGAGGAACAGCATATCACACAGCGAGATGTTCACCACAAACCTCAGAGTGGTGAAATATGAAATACATATGCTCCTCAAGGAATCCACATACGAAACACAGACAGAAAACAGTATCTGATGTCTTAATAACACACTTTGTATCTCAAAGAGTGGCAAAGCAAAGAGAAACATTTCTGTACAAGAAGTGTTATGTCCACATGTGCCATCTGTCAACATCTGCTGGTGAATCCCAAAGAGGTCAAGTGTGCCGCAATTTGAACATTTTTGTGTTTCAACACACTGAACCACTTTCAAGAGTAAGTTAGCACCCCTCATGTGTTGAGAAGATCTGTCCAAATGGATACTTTCCCACTGTTTTTAAAAAAGTGAGCAAAATAAGAGAGAAAATCAATCTTGACAGTAGCCCTGCCCTAGTGATCCGGTATACTTTAGCCTGCTTAGATAGGAAAAACCATACCCAGGCCATCACCACTAGGCCTTTTTCATAATGAAAATACATACAAATGGTGTAATCACCATTAGGCAGACACTGACTTACAGCAACGTATAGACACTGTCATTACTGTAGCATAGTACATAGGAGTTATTAAAAAAATTATGCCCCCTGTAAGATATTGTCTGAGCAATTCACAATCAGTTTAGAATTTGTCCTCTAACCACTACAGTCTGGTGGGGAAATACACTAATTTCTGTGGTTTTTTTCATTAGAAATAAAACAGAGAGGAATTAAGTGACATGTCCAAGGCCACTTGAAGCATAATGGAAAACTAAACTCAAAGGCTTTGAACCCCAGGCTCTGTAAAATAATCAAAAAAGATCTTTCCTGTTTAATATTCATATATCCAGTGTACTTAGGGAAGTGATTACAAGGAACGAACAATTATGCAAGCATCAGGAATCAGAAACATCTATAGAAGTAAATGGCAAAACTTTTATGTCCAGAAGACACTGCTGTTGCTGTTGCAGATAATGATACCGCAGCTGAGCCTGCCACTGCTGAGTGGGGCACGATGTCAGTTCTGGATGAGGAGCTACACTGCAGCAAAAATTCTGATCATGAATCCCATGATACCATATCAGTATTTAACAGTCCTGACTTTCATGCCTAGGAGAAAACTGACTAAAATGCCAAGCAAAGAATCAGTGAAATCATTGCCAACACTCTTTAATATGTTTTAAGAAAAAGGACTAATTATTATTAACTATTGATCAACTACAGAAAGACATGGGAAGGTGAATCTAATCTTTAGGGGAAGACTAATACCCTGCATTTACAAATACATGTTCTTTACTTTTAAGCTAGATTTTTGGTTCTGTTTATTAGCATCTGTATTTGGCAGGTTTAAACTGCCACAGTTTTTGCTGTAAGACTGAAGCCATGAGTAAAAAACTGAGGTTTAGTGGTGTTGAGAAAACAGTTACTCTTTCCATATCATTTGAATATAAAAATAATCACAGCACCATTATATCCAAATAATCAGAGACTCATTTACAGGTAATTAAGACCGTCACTCCTCTTGGTATGAGAATGAGGAGATGCCATGCAGCCCCCAGCTCCCCTTGTAGCCACCTCTGCAATAATAGGTATTTCCTTTCCTTTTTGAGCTTTTGATATTGCCATTCGAATACTTTTTTTTCTTTTGCGTCAGTCTTCCATCTCTAAAGATCAGTTTCACTCTTGAAATATTTTTGTCCTGTTTCTAGATTTTATTATTACTATTATTATTTAGTTCCACAGTGCTAGTGCATGAGGACACTAGTCCACTCCATGTGCATGACCTTGTACAAATGCGCAGCAAAAGTAGTCTGCCACCTGTGAATATTCAGAGATAATTCATAATTAATAATGTGTGAACAGCCCAAATTTCAGAGACTTTTGGCTGCCTATGGTATTTGTTCGTTTTGGTTTTTGTTCATTTTAACAACGTTTAATTTCAATGATTATTTCAACATTTTGAACAAAACACCACCTTTGATTCTTAGTCGGTAAACACCCCTATGAGCTCCGAAAGAGTTTCCAACAAAATTAAAGTAGACCCCAAATTATATTTTTTATCTCTCTAGACCAAAAAAAAAAAAAACCCAAGGTAGCAGACCATCTAAAGTAGTAAGACCCATCTAAAATACAAGCCCTTACACTTGTTTTATACACCAGAAGGAAGCAAAAGAAGGCACAAGTCTAATTTTTTTAACAAATCCTTTGCAGTTCACCTTTAAACTAAAGGTCATCAGGTGAGAATCGGTGTGTTTGAAAGCACTTGAACTGCTTAGGGAGTTCATCTCATCTGTATTATTCATACATATTTGCCGATTATAAATCACAATGGACTGAAATATTTCTAGTCTTTCACATCAGCAGGCATCCAGAGAGCACTGTCTTTTATTTACTGACCATGTTAAAAACGGCACACTTTTTTCTTATTTTATAATAATATGCTGTCTGACCAGTTCAGAGAGATCTCTAATAATGTCTCAGTCCAACCATGGGTCTCATTATGTTGGTAGGAACTGTCATGCAACTGTGAATGTGCAATAAGTGTAGAGGTACAGTAAATGGCAGAAAAATATGAAAAGCATTCTACTTGCAGATGCTGCACAAAGCTATTTATTCCTACTACACTGAATGAACTAAAAATTGAGGAGAGAAAATGAGGACTTTACTTCATGGCCTTCTAAATTTAAACAAAGAGAGGATTTAAGGATACATCTTACAGCAGAAAATGAGGGATGTTATACAGTGCAAGACACGCACTTAGCTTTTCTTATATTCCATCTATTTTTTAAGCACAGCAGCACATGGATTTCAATGGAAGTTCTGTTTAAAAATCAATGCTATAGTACGACTCACGTAACAGTTTAGAGACTACACATATTATTCATAAATGATGTGATTCTGGCCCAGATCTATCACCCTTACGGTGGGCATCTTCCTCTTACTGTGGTCTCACAAAACATGCTATAACAACGGTACAATTGTAGCTCTGGATTTCAGTTTTATAGAAACGAGAAACTTTTGTCCTTTCATTCAATTTTGTGTACTGGCTTACATAAAATGTGCTATAAACAATACTTGGGTTTCAAAATAAATAGTTACACAACATGACAGAACAGAAGAAGTGAAACTTGTCTGAGGATTTTGATGCACAGCAAAGAGAATTTATTACAGGATGCATCTTCCTAACCTTGGGTCTGGCCTTCCTATTTGGAAGCACAAAAATGTTGTATACGAAATGAAATGAGAGGTAAAAGTCACCCATTTGCTCTCCGTCTGTGCCACATCACTGCTGCTTCTGGCATGACATTTCTTGGAGGATGAGACAGAGTGAAGAAGAAAGGGAATTGGTGAAGTGCCTTTCACTTCATTAACATACCTGTCAACAACATACAGACCTACCGCTATCGACAGTCTCTTCCGTTGCAGTTCTGTCTGGTTCACCACATAGGCACAAATTTCATCCGTATGGTGAGCACTGCAGTAAAATCGATGCTCGCACAAGGATCAATGATTTAAAAGGCTTGCACTCACTGCAGTACTGTCTACACCCAAACAGGTGGTTTGTAAATTATCATTGTCCAAGAACTAAACAAAAAATAAATGGTTCAGAGTGAAAGAATATGCAAGAATATTCTTTGCAGGAAAAGGGAAAAGAGCACAATCTCATTTAAATCGCTACAAAATATTCCATTCAAAACCCAGTAGTTTGGGCACATCCACAAAGGCCAAAGCAAAGAAAGGGATAAATTCACAACTGTTCCAGAGAGCAGCTACTTGAATTAATAGCCCAGTTGGTGGGAAATTCACCCAAGCTGTGCGAGACCTCTCTTCCGACTAGGAGATACGATCCTGAGCTTTCACCTACCAGGAGAGTGTACTGACCAGCGTGCCCCAGCAAAGCTCTGGGGGAAGCCGCGGGGCCAGGGCCGAGCCAGCCCCCAGGCACTGATTCGGTTTGTATTCACTGCTGCAGAGGCTGGAGCCCAGCAATCCGCTTCTGCAATGCGTCTCATCCGCAAGGCTAGAAAGCCCTTCTTTCCCTGCTTTGCTCCATGAATATTTAGGTACCCCAGGCAAACTGGAACAGCTTTCCCCAGAGAGGTGTTGGTTCTAGCATCTCCCTGAATCAGGCAGCGAGTGGGTTTGGACCGGGGTCTCGTGCCACTCAGGAGAGCAGCCTAACCACCACGCTATTAGGTGTTCGAGTGTGGAGCTCCCAAAATCCCTCCTGTGGGAGCAGTGGCACTTGCCATAGCGTATTTAAATATTAATTGAGCAAGAGAGTGTGAATGACTCTTTAAGCCTGACTAGCAGTTAAGGTGTTCTCCTGGGACATGGGAGCTGCGATTTCAGATACCCTTAGGCAGAGCAAGGAATTGAACCCAAGGCTCCCACGGCTGCATCTATCTTTTTGCCCTCTTCTGAATCCAGCCTGAATCCAGCCAGCACCACTGAGAGCCACGGATAGCTAAATAACCCCAAACTGCATTGCTCAGTGAATTTATTGTTCAGCAAGAAATCTTTGCCCCACTTACAACCCACCCCACTTTTGCTTGCCTGAAGAGTCAAAGGTGTTGATGTATGGCACCCACTGCTCCTATGTGTATGTATGCCTCTTCACTCTGGAAATATTAGCACTATTTTTCCAGAGTCAGCAGTGCAGTTTCCCTTTACTTTCTCGTGGGGAGCAATCAGTGAACAAAGGCAGGTCAAGACAGTTTATTTTGAGTGGGATTTTTACATTGCCATGCTGAGAGTGACATACGTCTAGTATAGGAGATTGCGAGCGTGAAGTGCAGGGTGTGTCTAAAGGTAAGGCAAAAGTTTGACAGATCTGGGGAATGAGCTGGGGAATGTTCCAAAGTCCCTTAATATCCTTTGAAGGGAAAGCCAGTACAGGAATGTCTTTACGGTAGAAGCTATGTGGGCAGAAACTGTAAGCCCATTCATGTCTCTAATTGTTCCACATCTGAAGCAGGCTGCTGCACATCTGTTATTCCACCACAAGAGTGGAATCTTTTATGAATTTGCCTGCACCTATCATGCTGAGGGAAGGTTTCACTGAGTAAAAAAGGGTTTTCTTGCCAAACTGTGCATCCTTTTGGAAACTAACTGGGGCCAACACAGATGTGGTGAGCAGCACAAATCCCTCTTTGGAGCATAGATGGTTCCAGAAAAGCATCATTTTTCTACTGCTGGCAAGAAGCTGTAAGCTCATTTATATTATTTTCTGAGAAGCAAGAGAGGACACTAACTCCAAATGCCTCAGTGTATTTGCTATTCTAATGCAATTAAGTGACTAGGAAAAAGAGTGATGCCATACACAACTGCATTAACCGAGAGCTTTACAATAACGCATGGTAACAAATATACAAGCAGTATGAGGGGGTTAAGGGAATTGGCAATGAGACCTACGGTCTGGGGTATGCATCCAGCTGAAGGTAGCAGGGAGCAGATATTTTGATGGCTTATATGAAATGAGGTATTCTCAAAAAAATGCCTAATAGTCCTTACCAGCACATTTTTGGCTCTCTTACTGCTCCCAGGGTAATTTTAACGAAGTCAGAGAAAGTGAAATACTTTGCACTGAGACAGTCTTCTGAGGTTAAGATTGAGGCACTACGGGCTGGCAGCTTGGGGCAACCTGACATGTCCCTGCCTTTTCTCTGCTTGTTCTTTACATCAAGACACCAATTTGTTTTCTAGGACTTTCTCTCCATCTACCATTACCAAACTATCATACATATAGCACGTAAAGACATAAGATGCTAAATGTTTTGGCTAGATGTTCTGGCTCCTTAGCCCTTATAACGTGGATTAAAGTGTGCATTTCCATTATAAATAGAATTGTGCAAATAATAAATTGGTTTTATGCCTTGACATCAAAAATAAAACAATTAACTTGGGCTTGCTCAAAGCAAAAAAAACCCTGGGGCATGTATATGTGTGTATATGAGTATTTTGATTTCTCTTTAATTTACCCTGCACTGAGAAACACATATCTTCCAGCTTTATGTTTACTGTTTTATTTTGAAGTCCTTTTCAAGGCATAAATATTGTCAACTTTGTGATCAGTTATTTGAAACATGTCACAGCAAAGTATTTGAGTATTGTTTAGATTTTGTCCCCTCTTTTAAGCTTAAACTACTAAGTGAAAACAACCTAAATTATGTCTGTTCAGTCCCCTGAAGTTTCTTTCTGTGTTAAATATTTTGTCAAAAGATAAAATAAAAATTATGAACAGCCAGTATTGTTCCTATTAGTATTTTTGTCTTCTTCTGTCTCACTCCTTCATGCTGAGATGATGTTGCTGTACAGTATTTATCCTCCCAAAATTGCATCTCAGGAGATATTTAGAATATTGCAAATACAGGAAATAGCAACTTTAAAAAACCTATAGTATTCATCCCTACCCCAGAGTCAACAGGCAGATGTAGGAATATGCAGCTAATATTAACATGCGATGACAGTGTTGCATTCTGGAGCAAATTTAGAAAAAAACAAAGTTTACAACACATGCTGTACGCAGAAAGTGGCATTAGAGGCAAAAAATCAGGTTCGTGTCTCACCACTACACTATGATATACTATCCGCTCCCCTCCAAACCTGTTGTTATGCCCAAGGTATATGCTGAAGAGGGCTGCCTGATTTTCAAGAGCTGAATGTTAGATCCTAGCCATGAATTAATTGTCAGGTCTATGCCATTTTTAATGCGTTGTTCAATAGGTTGAATCTATCTGCTGATCACTCAGAAGGAAGCTGCCATTCCGCATAGGAAATGATTAGCCTGTCACAGAAGCACATATTGGAAGGTCATCTCTTGACTTTGACTGAACAACTCTCCTGACAGAAAGGGTTAACAAGCAAAAATCAGTATGGTTCAAAGAGATCTATCTGTAATAAATGAGTTACGTCCTTCTCTTGTGAAAGATTTTGTAAGATAGCAATCATATACAAATACCACCGGTGCTTTTTTATTAGTACAACAGTCTCTGTTATTAGCACAGTTTGCAGAAGAGAAAGGATTTTACTGATCATCGTATTTGCGCTGTTATCAATAACTATGCACACAGGCCAAACAATAAAACAGTGGAATGGGTGTGTGTGAAGGAAGGAAGAAGGGAGGAAGAAAAGAGGAAAAGTAGAGGAGGTGACGGGGGCTATTTAACAGGCAAAAAAGACAGTTCCAAGGAAAAATCTGCAGAAGTCTACATGTACATACAGGCATTGCCTGTGCAGCTCTTCAAAAGGCTCTGAGCTTTAAAAGACATATATTTGGGTAATACTATCTTCTTATTGTATCTGAACAGTAATTGCACGTGCAATGCATAGAGAATATACACCAGTAACAAGAGAGTTTATATTTAACCCAGTTTTCAAGGTACCTAATATTTTGTCAATCATTTTATAGGTTTTAGCTTAGGGATAAATTTGAAGCTGGCTTTTCCCCTGTGAAACCTGCAACAATAGAGAAATATATACTGAAGGGAAAGAGAAACTGGGATATTGAGCAAGCCTGACAGAAATCTAACATTTCATTTTGTACTTAATAATTACTTTTTACAGATCTCTTTGACTGGGAGAGCTTTTATACCTCAAAGTTTTACTGCTCAGCTATGATGCTGAAAATCTCTAGATTTTTTTCCTTGCTTCAGATTCTAAAATATACATATGGTCTGTTTTCTGACATGAGACAGTAGTTTCAATTTCAAATAGCAACAGCTTATCTGCCAATTCTTTACGTAAGATTTAACGGCTAAAAACAATTTAAAGCCAACCTGTAAAACTCGCTATTGTTACAGTTCGCAGGAAACAGCTAATTTGTCCATATATAAAGTGCAACTTCATGTTTTGTTGTATAACTATGGCAACTTCTACAAATGACTCATCCAGGACTTTTGTTACATTATTTTATGACTCAGAATTATTAATGTTCACCCTATTACCTCTCCCAGCCTCCAGTACAGTATCTCCACTTTCTGAAACTGTTCTAAACTATGTTCTTAGGACTGAATATCCCTATCCAGATGCCCATTAAAAATTACCAACACAAGAAAAATTCTTTCTTGATCGGTGTGAGCACTACCTACAAACTCCGAGTTTTAGCTCTGTGCACCCAGAGTGCTCGGTTGTAGTCTATTACATGATGACAAGACCTATTTTATATTCAAAGTAGCGAAATGACTACAGTATGTGACAAGGAGATAAGTACACCCACCTAGTTTGTTTCCAAGTGGATCGGTTCTTCAGCATGTATTAAGCCCTTCCACATTTATCCCCGGCAGCTGGCTTTTTGCCAGGGCTTGGATTCTGTTCTGGTGTGCAGTGTGCTGAGTATTCCCAGGTGCTGGTATATTTTTATGCCTTAGTCCTTATTTACAGTTTTTCTTAGGGTTGCTTTGAAGTGTGAACAATCGTGTTGCAGCACGCTGCAAAGTTCTTTCCACATCCAGAGATCTTTTCATGTTGCCTTAAGTTAAGCCATCTCTAAATGAGAAAATAGGAGGATGAGCACTAATAAGTTTCAGAAGGGAAGAGTCTATTTCTTGCATAAAATTAATCATTTCAGTGTACCAGAAGCTATGTGAGCAATCACAGCACAAGTTTAAGAACTTAAAATCAAGATTCACTCCATCCTCCTAAAACTCTTTGACAAAGGCTACTAATATAGTACTACTTTCAACTTTATAGCTTCCCTTTTTACCAACCCTGCTATTATAACACTTGACATGCTTGGCTGCCATGGTGTAATAAAGAGGGGTAAAATGATGTATTAAAGGTCCCTGGTGCAAATCCTATTCAAAATTTTTTGGTTTGGAATAGGCAGTACAAAAAGGCAATACCAGGAGTTTGAGGGTCATAAAGTAGTACAGGCACTCAGCTCTTTCTAAAAGCCAAAGCAACAACAGCAAAAGCTATAACTATGCATTCAGCTTTCCTTTGGAGAACAGATACCTAGAGAATAGTAAGGGAGTGAGGGCGAGGATGCAGACACATTATGCTGCAGTTTTAGCCAGCATCACTCATATGTGACTCTCGGCAGCTGTCTGATGCACGTAACTGCTCAGTACCTGGTAAAACAACATGGTATGGTAGCACGCTTCACACCATGAGGCAAACAGCACTCTGTGGAACAACAAGAAAAATCAGAATAAAGCTCTGGAAAATCAATCCAATGTTATGGGGGTTTAGAGCATTCACTCCTCAAAATTAAATCCTAATTGTTCACGTTTATTCTCATAGATTCTTTTTATATTAAAAAAAATGTTTTCTCACTGTAGTTTATATTTCTTCTTCAATGTTTTCTTTTTTAAGATTTTTTTTTTTTTAAATGCATGTATTTGTGGCTTCAGAACAGTTTGGCTATATTGGAAAATATAGCTTACCGCATACAAACTGTAGGACTTTGGTCACCAGATATTAAATGTTTGTATACCTCATTGCAATGCTATTATTTGCAATTGTGTTTGTGGAGGTGCGATAAAATTTGAGAAGGCAGCTGTAGTTTATTGTCAAAGGACAGACAGACAGAAGGGCCTAAGTCCAGGCACAGCGCTGCTTCTAGTTATGACCATAGCTGAGCTGCTTAGCACTCTTGGCCTTAGGTTTGCCAGCCGGGATATTAAGGACCTGAACTGGGCCCTTATAAGGACAAATTAAGTGTACGATGCGATGTACACGACTATATTTTGGGGGAGAAATGTACTAGTGAGTAAACTGAGGAAGGGAATATGGGTGAGATTCAAAGCCCATTCAAGTATCTGAAATGCTTCGACTAACTTTCGCGATTTTCAGAGGAGACATTATACAAGTTTATTTAAATTTCTAATGGATAGTGATACTGTATAAGCCAAACAATACTGTTACCATCCTCAGAAAGTCTAAGACATGGAGACTAAACTGGAGGAGAAATAACAGAGAAGAATTTGCTCTATTTTACCATCACACAAATGCATGTGTAACACATAAACATCCTCCCTTTCACGCTGGATCAAGAGCCAAGGGAGATACTGCATACTTGAAGCCATCAACCACTTAAAACTGCTATTGTCAAAGCAATTTTTTACAGCAGACTGATTTGTATGCAGACCATTTTTAATAGCACAGAAAGAGTTTGGGACCATGTGTTAGAGTACACAAGTGATTTCCAAAAGACATTTGAAATGTAAAAATTCTGGAGGCTGCCTCCTTCCTTTCTCCCCTTCCCTGCAACATGCATACACATGCACACACGCACCATCAACTTCCACTGACATTTCTTCATTACTATGAAGAAGCTCAGGCTCTCTTGAGGGATTTTGCAAAGCACTGCTCCTCTTTTTAAGTAAGGCTACACACTTACGTCTCTACAAATGATTTCCATAAGTTTATATTCCATCAAAACACATGATTTCAGATCTTAGGGTGTAGAAGTAGTGTTAACAAGGTCCTCCTATGAAGATTTTAAGCTCTTTTGAATGCAATTTCATTCTTTCTGGTGGCTTCCACTTGTCAAATTTGCACAGGGCATTGGGACATTCTTTGGCATCAGAAGGTGCAGCTGGAGAATAAAATGTCCTGAAATCCGCACTGCTGAACTGAAATCTTTGCTTGTTTGATCTAGGAAAAGGCCATACCCTGGGTGCAACGTTATAAAATCATGATATCTGCAGGAGATGCTAGCTTTCTGTAAGAAGAGTAATGTTAAAATAAAAGAAAACAAAACAAAACAAAATAAAATAAAATAAAATAAAACACGGAAACCCTCTCCTATGGTATCAGAGTCTGTCAATTATTTTAGGTTTCCACTTGGTCACCACGCTATTTAGGGTAGACACAATGATTTGCCTTTTAAAAATTAGCACATTAAGACAGAACCGTACTTCCCTCTTAGCTAAGCACTGACTAAGGCTTGATATTAACACTGGGTTAGGGTTTTAGTGGGGAAAAACAACAATCTTTTTTTACTGTAAAGCTACTAGAACTGTGTAATCCAGCTGTAAGCATGCTCATCGAAATAGGAACCCAAGAAACCAGACGCTTTGTAATTCCATTTCACTGCACTTTCAACGTATAGTAACAAAGGTAACCAAAGGCTGTTTATTTCCTTTGTACAACAGACAAAGAAGCTGCAGTGGCATTTACTGTTTAGGTTACAAGATAAGCACGTGTGGAGTTCACAATACATCCACACCAGCCACAAGATAAAACAGAGATCGTGTGAATTGTAGGGTAGACTGTACAAAACCTCAATATTACAGTAATACGAAGAATGTGGTACTTCAGTATTTCTATGACAAATTACTATTTCCACAATGGTATAAATTAATAAAAAACTTACAAGTATTTTGCAATTCTTACTTCTTCAGTCTATAGTCACACTTTTAAAAATCTAAATTATAGAAAAAATCATCCAAGTTATTTTTAAGTAATACCATTGTAGGAAAGAAAAAAAAATAGAAATTAGTTAGTTTTCCCTTTATGTGGTGCTGTGAGACAGCAAAATCTAGTGAGATGAATAGAAGAATGGAAACTGGGACTTAGGAGTTTTAGTTCTTGCTCTTAAAATGATACACTGTTTGAACCTCAGTGAACCACTAAACTCCCTGCCTCAACTTCACCAGCTGTGTCAGGAGAATAATGATTGTTTTTAGAAGTACTGCGAAGCCCTGGACACCAGATCTGTGGTGTAAGGCACACCGTAGCGGGCAACAAGTCCTGCTCTTGCATGGCTCCACAGAGCGGAGTCCCAGGCTGAGCATCATCAGGTAGCATTGCCCCAGGCTCTGTTAGTCTTTACGTACTTTCCTTATCATGGCCCATACTTGCTGTGCAAAAACGAGGTGTCCCACTGTTTCAAACAAATACTCCCTCCCTTGGGCTTGGCTGTTTTGCAGAAAGAAAAGAGTTGCTGGAGCAATACCATCCATATGGCTACTCCAACAGTCTTTCACTCAACATTACTTCCTTTTTGATTTTCCTCCTGCCTCCACCACTTAATGAAGAGAAGCACAAATCACACTCTTATGAAAGATAAAGAAATATTCCTACATAAAGAACTTCAGTATTCTCTGAGTGCTCTGCCGTGGTTCATTAAGAAAAATGTCACAGGGTAACAGCCCACTTCATGACAAATGCAGTCAAACAACCGTCTCCCTAAGCCTCCATTCGCAAATATGCCCTAAATAGGTCTATTTACACACAAGCCACAATAACATCCAGCCACTGCCATGAGCCAACAGAAATATATCTTTTTTTCAGAAAAAAAAGTCACTCTAAACATGCATGTGTTTTAATTCCCAGATTTAATATATTTACGCATCATTCCTAAATGACTCAGACCTATTCCTAGAGAGTGGCCTAGATGACTAAAACAGGTCTTAACTGTAGTGGAAAACTAGAAAGGCAGCTAACATTACCAGCACACAAAAATCAGGGTGCTGGGCTTATTGCTGAAATTTCCCTGGTTAGGCATGCTGGTCAGTTCTCTTAGATCATCTCAGAGAAGTGCCCAGCCATCAGATGTAATTAAAACCAATAACTCTCCAACATTCAGATGCTGCAAACTGAGGTGTTAGCACAGTCTCCTGGAGCCGCAGTAGAGGACCTTGTGAGGTGAAGTGGATTGCAGGAGCAAGAAAAGAGATTTAAGTGCCCTTCAGTAAACAAACAGCTGTAATTCTTAAATGTGACTGCAATCTAAGCAATTTCTGTCACGTTTGAGGAAAGCATCCTCTTTTCTTCAGTCTTTGCTTCTCTATCTTACTCATTGTCTCATCTTAAAAATATTTCTCTCTTCCCTCTGAATGTTGCTCTTCCTATGCTTATCTTCATATAAATAAACTGCAATTACATCCTTTATAAGTTTTTAGGGATGTAAACTTATCATGTAATCAAAGGACAGTGATTCCAAAAATTCTAACACACATCAAAAGTAAGGCTTGTCTTGAAATGATGTATTTAACAAAAAGCTTAACACAAAATTAAAATTCTGCAATATTTTTCCACCCGCCTACGTGCCAAACTGGTGACTTCTCTACATTACATTCAATTTTGGAATGTTTATGCCAACTATGTATTATCAAATCTTGCATTAACATGCATATTCCACCTTTTCAGATCAAGCTATACTCCAGTATTAACTGGAACCGTGAATTGCAAAGTGTCTTTCTCTTATAATATAAACTTCCTGAGCTTTCCCTCCCTTATGTTCACAGCTACTGTATTAAATATGTTTGAGCTTATTCCACTTTTTTTCTAGGGATAACTTACATTATTTTAAGAGAGGATATTTTAGGATTATCATTTCTCATTATTAAAGTAACATTTAAATTGACGTTAAACATTATAGCCCACTCTTCACTTAACATTGTTTCAGCACAACATCTTCTGGTGCTCCAAGGGTAGAGTTTAGGCACTAAGCACTCCACATGGCGTGAAGAAAGGGGTATATGCCAATGGATTCAAGCTCTGTGGTCCAGCTGGGTGCTCTGACCACTTTTCAGGATGAGATGCAGATGCTGATGGTTTCCTTTCCCTCCCTCCTGGCAGTGATTTCCATCACAGGAAGCCGGGGCGGTGGACAAGGAGGCTCTGGTGCACCCCAACATGTCCCTCAGCCGGACACTGACTGCAGCAGTACTTCTCGGGCTGCCATAGAGCTGACGGCCTGGGAGAGCTCCCTCTTTCACTTTGTACTCCAAATTAATCTCTAAAAAAAGTAAAAACAAGCTTAGGTTCCCTGTCAGCCACAGCACATCTGTTTGATAGATCCTCTCAATGACAGGAGAAACTCAAAAAGTCCTGCTACGATTATTTATAAATGTACTTTATAATATTCAGCAAAGCTATCTTGAACAGATGAAATCTCTTTGGAAACTGGGTTGAACAAATTCTAATGCTCAAGCTCAGTCCATCAGAGCACATAGGCATGCACTCACATTCAGTTCTTAAGCATGTGCTCCAGTGCCGTCCTGGATCAAGCCCTTTTATTCCTCATTTAGGACGCAATTTGAAAATATATGCCACCATGCGGTGTTATATAATTCAGCTCTATTTGAGAAGGATAAGCCAAGAGAAGGTCATTGCCAGTAAAAAGCAACTAGAAAGGAATAGAACAGCCTTTGTATTATCCTGTCCTGTCCATTTTATATTTTAGACTGAAATATACTTGTTCCTATGGTATGTTCCAGCATATTCCCTTGGTCTCCTTTGATATGACTGGTACAATCCGATGCAGCAGTTCATATGGAATACATATGAAAATCACTTGATTTGTATTTATTTTTTTATTTTAAAAAATCAGGGAAGAAAGTATGAAAAGAATAATATGCTGATAGCAGAACCTGGTAGAAACATATGGGGCAGTCATGTTGTACTTTCAATAACGGCAGGAAAGCAAGTGAATGTGAACTGTGCAATGTAAAAATTAACTTATTCACTCTCAGAAACCAGTGAAACAATCTACTTGGACTCTGATCCGTTGAAACTGCATTTTCGCTTACTCCTTTGTTGTATCTCAATGTTTAGAGAAGTTTCCAAAAACCTTCCTGTACTTCTGCTCAAGGTTACATATTTTACAAATCAACAAAAAAACCTTTCAGTAAGGGATGTGAGTATAAGTTGCTCCATCTGCTTGCACGGAACCCCAAGACTAATTTAAAGATAATTCATCAGCCTTTTGATCCTGGCTTACCAGCGGCATCATTACCTTAAAGCATAGGAATGCAAAGGAACTTTTGTGCAATCGGCCGGCATGGGTACTACTCAGAGCAGCAAACTGATCCCTGCAGATCAGAAATGAACATCAGGAACCTAAGCCAGAGCAATTTAACTGGCAGCTTGTAGGTACCACAGTTTAAAGGCGTAAAGTCATATACCGTAGGAGCCAGCAGAGGGTGCTTCCTTTTTAGGGTTGGAATAGGAGTGAATCCCAGGCACAGGAGTAAAAAAACCTTCGCATATTTTTCTTTTGCTAAAATATTTGCCCCTACTTCAGATTCACCGCGTTTCTTTGTGAAAAGTGGGGGTTTCAAACATAAGGTAGTTGCAGAGTAATAAATCATACGCATATTTTAAAATTCATCCCCTTTCCCAAGTCTGTATTGGTTGGTTATCAAGTAAAGATTACATAGTTTGCATGTAACTTTTTTTCTTTTTTAAAGGAAACAATTTCCCTCACTTAATTCCAGGTAGGCTTCACCTAGACAATGTTTTCCTTGCAGCAGCTCCCGCTCTGTGAAGCAGTATGAAGTGTCACTAACATTCTTTAAACTGCTGTTTGCCTTTGAACAGTTTTTTCAGATTTCCTCAGGAATTCTCTGTAATGAATGTAACATTTTACTGACTCTACGTCACCACTAGGGATGCTTAGACCAGGTGACTGAGTAAACCCACCAGCGAAAAATCCCCATAGCGATTAGGTTTCCAAAATAGCCTATTGTCTAGTCCACGGTGAGCTGCATAGGTAAATACGACGACCTTAGATTTCATGGTATGTGCCACTATTACCCTAGAATTCCTTCCCTAGGGAAAATCAATATCTTTAATTAAAAAAAAAAAAAAAAAAGCAGTCCAAGTTGAAATTTGTAAAAGCAGCTTTTATTTAGCAGCCGAAGATGAAATCTGCCTCGCAGTGCTGGCCCTCCTAGCCCGATTCCCAGCTCTAAGCGCCGTACACTGATGTGAGTCGCAGCCCTCAGAAGAGCAAACCACGAGTGCTAGAAAGGATTAGAGGTCTGAGCCATCAAACTACCTTCAAGGTTTTTCTTTCCCCATTCTTTTTATGTTTGATAGCACACTTTAAATACTTGGAAGATTACATTTCGCTAAATATGTTGCGAGCAAACAGATTCTGCAGTCAAGCCGTTCTTTCACCCGAGAACATTTATCTGTAAAAGGTAGCACATTTCCTTGGACGGCAGCCATTCCTGGCAGCAGATCTCAGCACTCAGTAGGAAACCCATGTCTTTGAGTTCTGAACTAGCCCATACTGGAATTAAAACACAACACTAACAGTCAGAATCAGTTGTTCTTGGTGGGTAAGTGTTTTATAACTGCATGGGGATATAAGAGCAGAGCTTCGAGTTTAAATCCTTTTTTAGAAAATGCTGTGATTAACTGCATGACTTCACTTATTGTTAAGGTAACAGATGGAAGTGCCACAGTGAAATATTTCCTTTTTATTTACAAACAATAGAAAGTCTTTCTGCTGATAGGAATTAAAACATTACAGAAGCATTGGTTCCACAAGCTTAAATTCTTTCATGCTACCACATGCATTTGAAAGTCAACATCTTCAACATTTTTGCACTGTCTGAATTTATCATCCATAACTTTTTTGTGATTCCTGTTCAAATGAGTTTGCTTCTTTAGAAAGAATTATGTACCTACAGTATAATGAGCTAATTAACTAAAGAACAAAAAGTGCCTTCTGTTATATGTGAGACATAACTAGCTCCCAGAAAGAGGCAACACATTCTTTATTTTTAAAGGCAATCTGTATTGCCGATTTTGATGTCAGACGCCCTGTATCATTTTGTACGGTGCCACAAAAGGACTGATAAAACATTAAAATGAAAATTGGCTTTAAAAAAACCCATGCGCCACATCTTGCCACCAGTATTATGAATTTTGAGAGGTTTGTAAAAGATGTGCACTTTGATCAATTGCAGGGTTTCTAAGAAAAAAAATCACTTTTATGCTCTTTGACTGGCAATAGCACCGAGCAACGGACAAAACTGACAAAAAGAGACAGAAGCTGCGTAAACAAAATAAGGCAGGGATTTTATTAAATATTAATTCTATTAATTCACAGCAAAAATCTTTATTTATTATGGTATATTAAAAATATATTTTCTTTATTCTAAATCATCTCTCCACAGACACAGTACAACTTGTCAATGCCTGTAAAGATCTCTTAGCTTGCTAGAAATGCCTCAAGCACAAAGAGCAGTAAAATATTTTTAACACCATAGACTTAGATCTCACCACATTTAACAAAATATATTAAAATAATGATTTATAATGTGGTTACAAGTGAACGGTAAAGAATACATTTACTTTTAACCAGTAATCATTGTCATCATACCATCAAAAGACCTCGGAAGAATTAAAAATGCTGTGCAATGAAACTTGGCAGATTCTGTGATCTGTTGTAAGAGAGCAGTACCTGTGTCCAGCGCTCACAGATAGGTACATGGAAGCAGAAGGATGCTGGAAGTAGACTTCTGCATACACGCAAAAGAAAAAGTCTCTTCTTCCAGGGTTCCTATAGGAATTACAATAATCATTGCATTGTCAGTATACAAGTTGTGTGGATCAGAGTTGAAGACCCAACAGCCATCACTCCACCCGTGGCTTCCTGGGTCCCTTGTACACCCCCTGGGTGAGGCAGAGGGTTTGGGGCTCATCTATGCTATGGGTCAGCTCAGCCCAAAGGACTGCAATGCAAAATCACAATAAGTATTAGACTGTAACTGCATATTTCTTTCTCTTCTAGGTGTCTCCAGAAGTCAGTAAAATAAGTAAGATTTCTACTTTAGGGAGACTCATCTCTAGACATGTATATCTATTAAATCTAATTTCTATACCTGCATCATCAAACACCTAAACAGATCCTACCTATTCAACAGGATACCATCCTCATGGGATCTACTTTCTGCTATCCTTAATAAAAGCTCACAGCTTTATGGTACCTCCTGCCTATGTTGTGACAGCAAAGGGGTTGGACACCTCCCACACATAATTTCATAGTAATTTCTCTTTTTAAAGGTGTTCTGCCAAAGCGATCTGAGCAGCATGCACAGAGGCATTTGATTATCAGCTATATAATGGGCATACACTATCAGGGTTAAAAATACTGCACGTGCTGCTGTAAAAAGGCAGATATCCACCATTTTCATTTCTGTTTGAATGGAAACTAAAATGGTGATTAGTACATAACATTAGAACTAAGGAAGAGTTTCCTATCATCATTAATAATCGCTTGCCTTCTCTGTGGACACTCAGTCACTTGGGGCAATACGAGTGCACACACAGAGAACCAGAAATTCCCTTCCCACCGGCATTTAAGTTTCACAAAAGTTCTTATCCAAAGGTCAGCTGCCAATCGGTATGTACATATATACACACATGGGTCCTTGGTGGGAATAAATTCCAAGTGAGTTGGCTACAAGAGCATATAGATACTACTACTTGAGGTAAAGAAGAATAAATCTTTTTTATTTGTTCTTTTGTCCTTCCTAGAAAATGGGATGCCCATACATCCTGAGCTGCTATATGGCCCAACAATAAATCATGGCACATAAAAGATGGAGATAAATTTTCATTACAATATCTAAAAATCATTAAAATGCCTCTGTATAGCGGTCACCTACCTCCGTTCTACTTTGACCTTCAGGCCTTTGAATAGCTCTTAACATCAAGTTGAAGCAGCAAAGGAGGAGGCTTTAAGGAGTAACCTCAAAGCTATGAATCTCTCTTACTTGAAAATCACCAGCAACCTCTTCATCTTTATGCAATCAGCTATAGAAGATCTTGTTTAGCTGAGATAACAGTTATGCAAACTTGAGCTGTTGCTCCTTGTCCATGCAGAAAGGTAAGAAACACAATACAATAAGAGCTTCATGACATTCGCTCACTAAACTGGAACTGGTCTGGTTTTGAAAGGAGAAGCTGTACAACCCTTCAGAAGAATGAAAAGGCTGAGATGGACAGCTATGAACATCCCAAAGACTGGAAAAACAAGTAAAGTGCATCTGCATGGAATCTGAGGCCATTCTTTAGGATGATTTCTCTTAAAAAAATTATGATTTTCTATATTAGAAAATTACAAATGTATTGGTAATTTTACAAATAATTTCTAATTACAAATCAGAAGCTGTTTCCCTTTCTCAAAGAAGCTACAAAGTGGTGAAGGCTCTTTCTAGCAAGGTTATATCCTACACAGATTGTTCCAGGCAGGAGTCTGAAGAATGCAAAAAGGGGGGATACAACAGAAGAAGATTGTTCTGCTGCCTTCTTCCTCTAGCAGGCCTCTTACAAAGTCAGAGACCGCTGGTTTGGGAGCACTTGTAGGGAGCGACATCTGCTCTTGGCAAAGGAAAGGAAAAGCATTCCATAAAGCTGTAGAAAAACTAATAGTCTGTCAATATCTTGGTTCTTATGCCTTCATCAAGCTCTCAATGATTTCTGCAGGAGACTGCTTGCAATAAAACTGAGAAGACATCTACTCCCTTGAAAAAAATGAAAGCACCAAAAATGGTTTCAGTTGGTAAGCTTGCCATTCCTGTCCTGAAGAACATGTTTTCAGTGAAAACTTTTCCTGCTGCAGAATCAATGCAAAAATACAAAATAAACAAAAATCAGTAATCTCAACACAGTAATAAGTAACCCAATTAATAATTTTCCAACTGTACTAATAAGCATGTCATAAAAAAATGTTGATGCTGCTCTCTCACTTGAGTAGATTAGGAACAACTATACCAGTCATTGAACAGAACTACTTTATGAGAAGAGAATCAGAATCATAAACATAATAATCATTAATAATCCTGATTAAAAATATGTTGTTGTTTGCATTGCCACACACTTCTATATAGGGCATATGAAAGCATACATTTTTACAAGCAAAATGATCTTTAACGTATGGTTAAAGAAAATTTAACATAACGATTCTTTCCTGAGGAAGATAAATAGCTGATAGGTTGTTAAATTTATTACAGATTTTAGTATACAGATTTTTTGTTAAATTAAGGGATAAGGTAAAATTCCTTGAGTCGCAGTATAAGTTAATATGAAAAAAATTTTTTACCCATAACAATATTAAAAAGCATCTAATTACATAATGGCAGCAGCATCCTATACTTCAGCAATTGATCACAGATTATTAATTTTAATAATCATCCATGATTCTAACCTATTTAATAAATTGCTTAGTAGTAGATCTAACAGAAGTTTAATCCATGTTGTAACTACTTGAAAAATAAACCCAACAGTACTATAATTTGATATGACAGTCAGGACTGCAAGTGTAAGATCATTAACACTTCACAGGTTATACCCTGAAGAAAATCTTACAAGAAGTTCACATAAATAAGGACAGATTTACACAATTATGTAGTTATGAGTATCACTGCATTTCTAACCATAAGTGAATTCTTCTCAATTTGTTATTCATTTGACTTTGATATGCATAAAAACCGCAATCCAACAGAAAACAAGTCAACTTATTTTTCCTTTTTTCTTATTTGGTTTCAGGACATTTATATATCAGGTAGAGGTATATGAACCCAGACGGTTTCATCTAAGAGAATTTTTGCTTGTGAAAGAATTCAGAAAAGTTTCATTTGTTCCACTTAGGTTTGCATTTTTGCCTATTGTTTGACTGGAATGCTACAAAAGATTTATAAGGAGTTAAAGAAAAGTTAAATTTGGCAAATACAAGACTCCTCTATGGAAAAAAAAAAAATAGAAAGTGCTGAGAATAATGAAAACAAAAAATTTAGATAACCCCTGTGGTGGCAACATCAATATTTTGGAATGCTTTTAAATAAAAAATGCAAAGACAAGGGAGCTCTCTACTTTGTAAGGGAGCTCTTCATTGGTATTTGAAACGGAACAACTCAAAAATGATACTGCAGCACACCACACTCTGATCAAACACATTAGCTTGTAAAATTTCTCACCTCTGTGGAGCCACTGATGACATTGTTTGGTTTTTATCTGATAGGGAGTGAAGGGGGATTGGGAATGTATTACTTCAGGAGATTATAAATAAGTCTACATTAAAGACCCATAGCCTTGAAAGATGGTGGGTTTTTTTTCTTTTTAGGAACCTAGCAGGTTTTAATTTTTGTAGATAAAGGATTTTTGGATTCCAATAAACACAATATATCTGTCAGTCAATCTGTGTTGTTTGGTCCTAAAATACTCCCAGATGACTCATGTAACTGTTGGTATGGAGTTCCTATGTTCCTCTGACACTTAATACCACTGACCTGGGGAACTCCACCCTAAAATGAGAAATGCAGCTAAAAATCACATTTAAAGAAAAAAAAAAAGTAAGTGACCATTTGGTAACAGTAGATCTGCTGGTTAGTTACAATCAAGTTAAATCTTGGACAAGTAGACTAGACTTTGTGCTTGATTTTAAAATGTGACCAGTGGGTATACTTATACAAAAACCTATGTGTTTATATAGGTAAGAAATTGGTCTTTGTTTATGAAAGCAAGAAAAAATGATCAACACTTTGCAACGTCTCTGAAAGAAAGATTTTCATGGTATTTTGTACAAAATACAACTAACTTTTTGTCAAATAATTGCCTTTTGAAGAATTGTTCGGTGAAATTTGGAGATTAGGTCAGTCATTGGGCAAAGGCCCAATGCATCAAAAATGTCAGAGCAGTTTTTACTGCTGAGTGGCTATTGAGACCCTCCCAATGTAACTTTTGTCCTTCAGCAACCTCAGAGAGCTTCAGGACCACTACAAGTTGGCTAGTAATGCCAGAGAGGGACTTTTAACAGTGGATATCACTACCCTGTTTTACAGACGAGGCAAGCGAACCTACCCTCTTCCACCTCTTTCGCACTAATAAAGCATCCTCACTGATGAACATAGTCATTTGCTCTGGAAAATACCTGATGACTCAATGTTAATATTAAGTCCTAAGTAGCCACGTCTCTTCTAAATTTCAGGTATCTTGTATTTTGGGAAGTTTAGAAAAAGCATAAAATTCTGAAGAGTGTTGAGGACAGCTTATGATGATAATCAAGGAATTTCATTACTTCATTAAAATTACTCTGCATTTCGTAATATCAGCTTCTTTGTTAGTTTCGCTAAACATTATTACTGGCAGTCAATCGATGAAAATGTTCCAGTGCTTCTACCCTCATAATCGAGCTTTCCAGTTCCAGAAATTAAATCTTCAAATCTTTGAATCAACTCTATGAACATGTAAAGGAGAAGGTTCAACTGACAAAATTTTAAATATTTAAAATGATTGAAATTGCTGCATTATTTCTTCTTTAAAAAGTTCACAGTGGTGTTGACTTAGTCACACCAAGACTTCAAGAACTACTAGTTTTCCTCTTATTTTCTTCTAAGTACATACACACAAATAGTATTTGAAATAACTGTTTCAATATTTGTGGTTATCGTCATTCTGAACTATTTGAACTTACATTTTTTTAACACAGCTCTTTCTTATGAAATGTTAGAGGAACTAATTTCTCAGATCTGTTACATATGAAACTGTGAGATAGTATATCCTTTGCAAAGCATGTTTGGTTAGCATGTCTCTTGCTGAAAACTGCATTCTACATGAAACTCCAAGTTAATATCCTTAATTATAAAGATAATTTGCCACAAACCTAATTTCACTGATGAAAAGTTCCCACTCTCTTTTCAATATTCCTCTTTCAATCCATATGAACATTTACAGGAAGTTATTTGGACAATATGGCAAGACTTTTTAAAATGCTCTCTCCTGTCAAAGAAATTTTTATTAATCAGAGTGGAAAGTTATTTATTTTTTATACCCTGCTTTCAGACAGCTCACATTTAGTGCAATTTGGTACAGGACACGAAACTATTTAAATATTGCTTTCAACTTTTTGGAGCCTTTTGTTTTACAAGACTTCTGTGTTACTTCACTATGCAATTTACTGAAGGCTAGTAATTATTAGGACATGTGGTAGGCGTTTATCACCAGTAACATCACACAACCCACTCTATGATCAAGATACAATAGGGCAAATGGTACAATTAAAGGCAGATTCTTTGGTGCATAACAATAGAAGCCTTGTGACATGGCAAGATTAAGAAAAGACTCAAACATCTTTAAAACTACTCATTACCACCAGTTAAAATGTGCATGTCTGACCTTTATGATAATCAGTAGTACTCCACTTGTGCACTATAGAGCTAAATAAGCTTTATTTTAGACACACAGAATTCTTTGCGGTGACCTACAGTTAACTTGGCTGATCTCAGAGCCGACGCTTACAATGAATCAACCCATCAGTGGTCATAATGATAAGCCATCATCTTTATCAACCAGTTTATGATGACAGGCAGAAAACAGTACTGTAGATTTTCCTGCCAAGTGGAGTAGTATTTAAATGTTGACTGCTACATACATCAGATTAACAAGGTTGCAAAGTTACTGAGAATCCCATTCCCTGAGGTGCAGATTCACCCTGTGGTGCTATTATACCATAAGGTATATCAAAGATAATTGCTTAGTTTATTATCCTGTTGTCTTTTATGTCAGCCCCTAATTGTGAATTCAGAAGCCTCTTGATCTCCCAGTTCCTTATGGACCTGTTATTAACCCCATTCATTTTAATTAGGTTTTATTACTATTTTTATTATTAAAGTGCAGAATTTTTAAAAATAGATGTTTCCAAATAACCCACAATTCCTTCATATGGCTTCATTAAAAGAGAGATTGATGGGATATTCAGCCAGCACTGTAAATACAGGTCTCTCAAGCTCCTTTTCCATCCTCTGACAAAATTTGGCATATCAAGGTTCAGAATTTTTTACCCAGAGCTACTTTAGTATTCAGTTAAAGAGCATGTAAACATACAAAGATTTCTGTGGTACCAGCAGATATTATAGTTCTATATGATTTTATAGAACCATCCCAACAGGAAAGTGCAAGGTGGCTGTGTCACAGCTGCTATCTTCCCCACAGTCCTGAAGTATGGTGGTCAAGCTTTCGCAGTTCTTGTGCTGCACTTGCAGACAATTTAAGCATATTCCTGTAAAATACAACACGAAACCTACAGAACCTAGAAACAGTTAAAAAACTATGGCCTGGCTAGTACAGATAAGTAGTCATTCATAATTCCTCCTAATGTATACAATATTAATCTGTATGTACCTAGAAAATCTGACTACTTCCTATACTTCAAAGTCATTGCCTTTGCTACGAGACCTAGAAAGTGC
Organism: Mycteria americana; assembly: GCF_035582795.1. Lineage (NCBI taxonomy): Eukaryota > Metazoa > Chordata > Aves > Ciconiiformes > Ciconiidae > Mycteria > Mycteria americana. Next base: position 29,244,056 of record NC_134365.1, read on the forward strand.
TTCAGGATTCATTATGACATGTGGAATATATAAGCAATAAGGCATGACAGGGAGTGTGGTTATCATAAGATAATCACACCCCTGGGTCATTACAAAGCATGAGGTGCAGCCGAGCACCTCTCATTCCCCCTGGGGTGTGATTATATCATGATAAGCACACTTCATGCAGTTACCTTATTGCTTTTATAAAAAGTCTTTGTTGGGAAAAAAAACTGTATTTTTTACTTAAAGATGATAAAGTTGGCAGTTTACAATGTTGAGCAGTACTTTCTGCTAAGCTCGATGGTTTATATGTATTAATCTGCTCCTTTAGAATATGCATCTGCCAAAGCCGATCCGAACTCATCAATCAAAGGGGGTTTCCATAATTCAGCATGTGATCGAATGATCCAGCTGGAAAAGAACATGTGCACGTCCCAGACAATCCCATAGCCATTGACTGCTTGCTAGACACCTTATTTCTTTACTCAAAAATTAAAATAAAAAACACAAAAAAAACAGACAACAAAGTAAGTTGCTTAACTAAAAGTTAAACGATGTTTTAAACACATACATTTCAAGTAAAAGGTAGGCTTCAGTAACTGGAAAAGAATTCAACCTGCAAAACAAGAAAAAGTTTCTAACTTGCTTTTGCCCCTGGTAGATGTTCTCCTACAAATTAAGGGTGACAACTTAATTTAGGGTCCTAGATAAACTACAAAATCCCACTGCTGTCATTCAGATTGTAGCCTAAGGGGTCTAATGTGATCTTTTGGATTTACAAACACCTGCCTTGGATTATGCCATATGTCTTCTTAGTGGCTCCAGGGGTGTATGCTCTGTCCAGTATTCGGCTCATTTTGTACTTTAAGAATGCATAACTGAACACAGGATATGAAGGTTTGCATCCATTTACAATTTATCAAGTGTGATGGCCATGTTCTGATTTCAGAGGCATTCAATGGTCTGGAAAGGGGCATATGTATGGGCTGAATTTGGCCCTGGGCCATTTATGAATATAGGTAACACTTTTCACCTAACATGAGCAAGTCACAAATTCAACTGTTTAATTTAAATAGGTCCTTGTCACCGTATCTTCCAGATTTAAGAGGCAGGGTTAGGAACACTGTCAGTATCCTGGATGAAAAGGAAAAAATCCACTAGCCTTCTATCTTCCAATATTTGGTTTGACACAGTGCTCTCGCTACACAAAGATGCATAAAATCTTGCTTCTTCCAACAACAATTTGAACTCTACCATTTTGTCTTTATATTTTAAACATAGAGAGGTACAAGATTTTTATATATTTATTTGATTATTTTTCTATCAAATGTTGCCAGTTTCTCTTTCAGATGGAAATTTGTTTCTTAATTGAGAATATTATGTTAAAATTATTACATACAATATGTATAAAATATGTTATATAAATACATGTATATATATATATTATATTAAAATTATTCCAAAAACAGGGGAATTATATCAAAAGATATATTTCTGATGCATTTCCTTAGAAGTCTATAGATTTATGACAAACAAAGAATCTGGCCTTTCAAATAACAATGATACTAATTACAAGTTAATTTAATAATAAGAACAGAAAGCAATTGAGAAATAACAAGTAAGGATGTAACAAAAGAATATTAAACTAGTAATTTTTTGGCTAAGTTTAGCATTTTTCAGGTGACACATTTTTATATAATAAATTTGTTATTTGAAGTGATTCACAAATAACTTTGGAAATTGATTCCTTATCTAGAAGAGATGTGAGAGTTGTGGTTACTCACTTCCTTACAATTATATGGAAACAGCAGATATTAAAACAGTAAAGGAGAAGTAAACTTTAGCTCCTTTGTGCTTAAAGCTTTCATTTTAAAAATTGCAGCTAGTAAAATTACTATCTGATGGTTTCTAAAAGTATTGCTAGTATTTTATAACTCTAGAGATATTAACATACAGATATAGACCTCTGCCAATATATCTGTGTTCAGAAAATAAAATTTTGCTCCCAGAGTTTTACTCCACATTTTAGATGAATCCTTCATTAATTAAATGAGAGGCTGAGTATGCAAGGAATACCAACCTGAAACAGACTAATTTGGAGCAATACTGTTCAGGGGTTTTTCAGTTTATTTGAAGCTGTAGAAAAGGTGATGCAATGCTTGTGTATGCAGAGTCAACCTTAATGCTGCCACTGTCTAATTTAAGAGTGTTTTACTTATGGCTTATCATTTTTTTAATATAGAGCTACTGTGTATGGTATAAAATATCTTGGTTCCACACCACAGTTAATTATTCATAACAGTATCATGAAGCGCTTGTTGATGAATTACAGGTTAGAAAGAATGGAATGGAGGAGGAAAATCAGGAAGTGGGAATTTGGGAAGAAATATGGTTTGTGTTAATGAAGTACCATATAAAATAAATGCAGTACAAGTGAAATTTATTTATTAATGCACTTCTACGTATCCAATTTGTTCAAGTCTCGATCTGCACTGAGGACCTTCCATAGAGGGATGAAAATACTAGTATTACACAGTATAAATAGAGGTACATGCAAGTAAATCTCAATGGATAGGTGACTACCAGCTTGGAAAAACTGGGCATTAGGATGCATTTGCCCGACAGATTTCCAGTACTTTGTGCATAAAAGCATCAGTGGGTATTAGCATATTTAAAATCTGTTTATTCCCTGGACTGGTAACCATAGCTACACTTGCCCAGATTTTCTCTCCTCCTCTGCAATTGGAGTCCCGAACAGCAGGGGTAAGTAGGCTTAGAAGTGGCTAGTAATGGCTAGCCAGGGCAGCCTTACTCCAAGGAGTCTAGGGAAGGCTTCTCAGCTAGAAAGAATTTAACAGGAACACAGGAAATGCCTTACTAGATAATAGTTTGCTGAGCAATTCCCTTCATTTACTGCAGCAATTGCTACCTGACACCAGTCAGCACTACGTGCCTCCTCAGGAAGTGGAGCAAGAAACTCCACTTTAGTCAGAAAGCAGATCACCTGTCCCCAGGAAAATGGCCTCTCTATTCCCAATAGTTGAAGATCGGTATAAAGTCTGAAGCTGAAGGGTTTATATCCTTTCCAAGACTGGATTTTTCTGATGTGTGGGGTTTTGGTTTGGGGGTTTTTTTCTTCTTTCAGGATTAACTGGTATAAGTCTGGATACATTTGTTATTCACATAAATTTCCATCCCTTACCGGAATTCTGTTAAACTTATGACCTCCCTGACATGAAGGGTAAAATCAGTTCCTTAGCTTAATCTGTATGTGAAGACATATTTCTATTTACTAGATTTGAATTCACTGCCACTCAGTTTTCAGCATCCTTCTGCTTTGCAAGACAAGAACAGACCATCCTCATCTACCTTTGTTGTTTTATCTGATTCTAAATTGTTCCTTTTTATTCTCTTCTCTAAAGTAAATAACACCAAATTCCCATTGCACAGTTTTAAGATGCCCCTCTTGTTTCTCAGTGCCTTTTCCTACATCTCTCAAAGGTCAACAATGACCCTACACAGTATTTCGGATGAAGTCATAACTTCATTTCATATAATGGCACTAGAAAGTTTTCTATTCCTTCTCCATCTTATTAACATATGATTATTTGCTTCCCTTTTTAACAACAATCATACACTGAGCAGATAACTTCCCTGAGCTGTCCATAAGTTTTCAAGGTTTCTGAAATGATAATGTTTATTGAGTTTTGTCTGCCATGCTGTTTCCTATTACCTACTTTAAGTAGGTCCTCTTGAAATTCCTCACAAGCTTTACTAATTTTCTGCAAAGTTTGCTTCCTTGCTTTACACTGCCCCTGAGGCAATCACATCCTGATTCTATAGCAATCTTCTGTTCATTTATAATATATTTTAAAATGTAATTTATTAATAACTATATTACATAATACAGGACCACAGATTAATCCATGAATCCATTGCTAGCCTTTCTTATGGAAAAAATAATTTCTTCCTATTCCTTTTCCTTGTCTTGTAGACATTTTTACTAAACCAATTCTTGTCTGTCATCCAACAACTACTTAGAGACTCTAATAGTCTACCTCAAGGAAGACCTGCAAAAGCCTTTTAAAATACAGAATTTAGAATATAAAAATTTGTTCTCCTTTTGAAATATCTTCAAGCAATTCTAACAAATTAGTGAAAGTTTTGCTTTGTAAAGCTTGCCCTACTGGAACCTGTTTACTATCTTCCAGTGACTTTGTTACTGTGTTCTAAATTGTCAACCAGTTAGGTTCATGTAGCTTTTACTGGCCTTTAATTCTCTTTCTAAACACAAAAGTAACATTCGATGACTTTCAATTTTTAGTCCCATAATTGTTTCCTAATGAGAATAAGAGACAACATATTTGATAGCCTTTTGGCCAGTTCATATTTGAACTCTCTCCAACATTAAAGGTTTCCTCCAAACACGGGGCATGGCATTCTCACATATTCTGTGCCAGCTTCAGGTCTGCAAGGTATTTGCAGGTGTCATACTTTCTGTAAGGAGAGACACCTGGTTCTACATAAGGAATAAAAGTAGTTGGAACAAAATGGCTAGATTGAGTAAATACTTATCTAGTAAACAATTACGGGATTCATGAACTAAGAAACAATTAAATCATAAACCTATAAATAAATTAGTTTTACTAGTTTGAATCGAAACTGTGTGGTCAGAGCTTGCTGTTCCCACTATTGCTCCCAGGTACAGAGTCCAGAGTGACTCTGCCTCAACAGCAATGTGTCTGAGAGCAAAATTATCTTTTTTCTTCTCCCAGACACAGTGTTGCTGACATATAAAATATATTCATATTGGAGCAGAATTGTAATTAGGATAAATATTTGATGTCCAAAGTGCTATCACACTAATATAGACGGGGAAGACAGAGATTTGTACGGAGGTAGTGTATTGTTGTCGCAGTCTTCTTATACTTCTGCTATATTTTTAAAGATTAAACAAATAAGAAAGATGGACTGAAGCAGGCAATATCAAAACAGCTTTACTCGAACTGAGTTGTTAAGAGAGCCTTTCAGAAAATGGAAGCAGTAAAGCAAATAGTTACACCTCGGGAATGATACAGTATTGCAATCTATCCATAATGATGGAATTAGGCTCAGCAGAAACAAATTCATACTTTTTTACTGAGATCTGGTCTATATGGAACATCTAGGCTGATTATAGGGGACGATGTGGAAAGCACAAAGAGGCCATGAAAGATCCTGTAATGCTAGGGCTAATTTGATGTATCTTGCTTTAGTTTCAAAAACTGAGCCTTATTTCTCTAACTCAGTTCTGGTTCAGTCTGGCATTCCTTATGCAGTCAAAATTCCCCCTTAAACTAATAACAGCTTCACCTAAATGTGAAGCAAAGGTTTAGTAAACAAGGGAAGATTGTTTTATTTTCTGAATATAGATATATTAGCAAAAACATATATCTGTGCTTTAGCATGTCCATAATTAGAAAATCTTAATAATGATTATATACAACAAAATTACAGAAGCGTTATTAGTAGTAATTTTAAAGGCAAAAACCTGCAAAATAAAAGGATATAGATTTCTCTTTTTACAGGGATTTACAGTACTCATCAACTTGTATAGTTCACATTAGCATCCAGTGACATTGCTTTGTCTGTATATATTTCTAGCTGTCAACAGAATGTCCTGAGGCAATCGCATCCTGATTCTATAGCTATCTTCTATTCTTTTATAATACACAAGGGTCTAATTTTCCATCAGCAAAGCATGAAATCATGTAAGAATGCCACATAACCAGCATGTGCAAACAAGTAGCACTTTTTCTACACATAAAAATGCTTCATAAAATAACAAATAAATTAAATCTTCTTGTTCAAGTAAAGTGCTTGAAAACCGAGACCCTTTTTAGAAATTAGAGTTCTCAGTGCAGAAGTGGCCATGCCACACTGTTCCTCTAAACATGTGCACCACCTTGCAGGCTATTTTGTGCTGTAAAATCATTTCACTCAGGCTGATGGTGGAGCTCTCTATTTCCTGGACGAATAATACAGTTGCAAACATCAGGCATATTAATTAAATTAATATAAATATTAAACAGCTAGCAAGTTAACAAAAGAAGCGTGCTTCAATTTGATGACGGCAGCTTATTGTTCCCACAGTAGCAGCCTTGCCCTATAGCTGTGCAGGTTCCTATAAAGTGCTTTTAACAGAATTCACTGGAGCAAAATGGGTACAGGGACTCCGTCATTTGCTACTTCCAACGTATTTCTATGGAGTAGCCAGAGAAAACACTAAGGCTCGGCAATTAAACCATTTTAAAATGTACCAAAATACATGTGCATATACGATATGCAGACTCCAACTCCCTTTCTGGAACATATGTCTAGTTCTGCAGCACTGTCTGCCACCACCAATGACCTCCTTAAGCAGCTTGTGTTTGCAGTATACTTGAACCACATTCAAGACATATGTCTTCCTTGCTAGAAGAACCACAGAGACAAAGCTCAGTTTAGCCTCAATGTATTGACTACAATTGCCAAAATCATATTCTTCCTCTTTGCCTCTCATATTTCTACAACTTCAGGGGATTTTTAACACCCTTCTCTACATAATGTACAGTTTATTTAGCACATGGCTTTCAGATGTCTGGCTGCAAAGTAACCTGTTGTAATTTAAGGCAAACATGTTTTGAATAAAGTAGCTAGTGCTTTTAATCTCTGCTGCGTCTAGTACAATGGAAGCTTTCAGAAAAAATGGATTTTCCAGGATGAAGAGGACCACATAGTCTCTAGTCATGAAAAGAAGTGACCTAGAATTTACATGTATAACTTTCAATAAATTTGCCGTTGTCAGCTCCTCAACATTATAGCAATACCTTTGAGAAATGAGCCTGCACGTGACAAAGAGAAAGTCAGACAACATGTGCTTGTTTTTCCCATACACTCTTGTTTATGGAAACATTTCCTAAACATGATCAAGTAAAACAGAGGCATGAGTTCATTTGCCTTTTAAACACAAGGAGATAGGAGCAAGGATAATTGTTGCCAAAGCATAACAGACGTGACTGAGGCTCAGTGATGACTCACTGCAAGGAAACAGCACTAAGCTTGCAGGGGAAAGTCCTGACCCCCCTCCACAGCTGGGGCAGCCTTGCCCACACTGGAACTAATGAGCGTGTGAGGCTGCCGGCCCACACAGGTGCAAGGATCAGCTCTGAAATAAATCCTACAGTGCAGGAGTATTGAGAGTTGGCATCACCACAACCAAGACTAAGCACTCATTAATCAGGGACAGGTTTTCAGCAAGTTTTCACTGTTACTGGTCCACAGAGGCCAATGGAAAAAGACCACGTGCAACATCTGAAAATCTGTCCCTCCAACGTTCCTCTCCTTAAAAATGGAATTAAAGAAAATGATTATGTAGCTGACAAATACCCTTCAGGAAGGAGAAGTCACCCCATAGGACTGAATTAATCTCGGGTTTGAGTAAATTCACTTCAGTGCTAGATCTTTTTCTAGGCTACGTACATTATCTTCTAGTCTACAGTGAGCAAGCAGTCTGTGCAAGCAGATGCTGGGTAAATAGCCAAGCAAGCAGCCTGTGCCCCATACATGTGCTGTTACCATGAACCAAGACATTCAGTTCAGCTGTGCCTACCAGAACTGAGGCAGAGGGATACCTCCGTTTTCACAGTCCTTCTGTCTATATTGTAAAACGGGCACAACAGTATCTCCCTTTCTCCCTGTGGTACTACAGGAGCTGAAACATGGAAGGCTGAAAGGTTCAGCCACTGTATCTGTGGTCCACTTACCTGAGATCTAGATAAAAACCTGTAAGTGTGGTAATGCGTGGTGTCTCCTCTAAGCAAGCATAGTCACGCTTTAACTTACATGGTATATACGTCTGGTCAGCAACAACAGCGAATGTAGTCTTCCTTCAGCCAGATCAACAACAAGAAAATCGGAAAACTTCTGGTAGCAATAAGTTGGAGAAAACAAAACAAAGGCAATATGTTCACTTATGCAATCCTGCTTCTACTATTTTTCTGTGGTTTATCAGCCCTTGAATGATTTTCCATCACTCTTTAGACTGTGTTGTGGGGCATGCATAGTCAGAATACGCTCCTTTTCAGGAGCAAAGTTTTCATGCATCTCTGCCATACCTTCTGTAACTAATAAGTAAATGGTGATCTTAAAGCTACATAATCAAATTTAACATTTCTCATTTAATATACATTGCAGATGATGACTCAGCTGTGTGCAGATATTCTGATTCACACCACTGCTTGTGGTGCGGTGCTGTCAAATACCCAGTTGTGCTTCAAGGCAATGGGCCAAATTGACCTGCTTCATATACTTACATAACCCATATGTTACACTAAGATTCTTCATATTCTAAAATTTCATATAAAATCTTTTCCATGAAAAGAAAAATATTGTTTCTAGCTTTCATAGTTGTGAAGAAAACCTGCAATTGCTAACAGACTGTAAACGGGTGCAACGCCTAAGGCTGGAAACAGATGGAAAACTGGGCTCAGAAAGGCGACAACTCTACTTCTCTTATTAAGCTGCCTTGATGTTGATATTAAAACCTAATGATGTCTCTTTAAAACTTAATGCTATGTATTTTGGTGAACATTTAAATAGATAGGCAAGGAAGAGAGTGGGAATTAAGCCCTCAGAAGTCATAATGGGAAGCAGAAGAGAGAGAGGCTGGAAAAAGGGAAAAAACCTAATATTGCAGAAACACTACTGTTTATGAAATACATGAGGAGCAAATAAGAAGTGAATTATACGTAAAAACAAAAGTTAAAAGAATGACAGGATTAGGAAATACTGCAATGAGGGGAAATGGTAGCCATAAATTTACATCTCAAAATAAGAAATTTAAAATGGCTTAGATAAGCACATTATTTTGAAACATCTAATTTTAATTGCAGCTTCTTTTACAAATATTATCATATCTAAACTATCTTTTTTTTTAAATTGTGTTTGTTGAGATCAGTATTTCTGACAAATATTTTCAGTAAATGGGCATCTGAAAGAGTAGGGTGAATAAACTCACCCAAAAATTTCTAATAAGCTGTAAAGATAAGTTCAGCTATATCTGTAGAACGAGTTGCACAGTTTGGTAAAAGTGGATTTGTGGAGTGACACCACTGATGCTGAGAATCCAACATCAAATTGTATGTGGGTTTGTTTTTTTCACTCTGGCTGGTTGCAATGGGGTCCCAGAGCCCCGATGCTGACTGGCAGGTGGAGAACACCAGTTCCAGCATTGCTTGTCTCAAAGGAAAAGAGACTGTGATCCCCAAGATACTCCACAAAGTGAATGAAAGCTCAGTAAGAGAGGATTATCAGGAAATTTGCTCTTGAACTCAACTGAAACACCACAGTAGGTGCACCTTTGATTTGTTTGTGTAATATCACACGTATCTGTACCAAAAGCTGGGTGGGCAGGAAGGGTTGCTGCATGTGTTGTGTGTTTCCCTGCTTTGTTGCTACCAGCCAGCTCTTCCCATCTGCTCTTTCGAGCTGTGAAACTACTGGAAGAACCCTAAGAAGGGTGCCTAATCAGTTGGCTCAGATCTTCCCGGGGCGAAACTGGAGGGTGCAACTGGATGGAGATGTTCACTGCCTTGCTGCCACTTGGCTGGACATAGCTGCGTACCCCTGAAACACCAAAGGCACATGGTTATTCTGTGTATGCCCTCTTCTTTCACTTAACAAACCAGGTTTTTACCCCTGCTTCCATATCTTCCTTCACTCTTTTCCTGCACTGATGTTTGCTGACACATGACTACACCTATGATGGTCTTTGCACTTCCACAAGAGCCACTTGGCAGCAGAGAACTAGGGCTGCTGATACTGGACCTCCTCCCACCTCTTTTCTTCTCGCAACTTTCTCTCTGTCTTTTTCCTTGGCTGCTGGATGCACCATCCTGGCAGCAAGCCAGTACAATGGGTAGCAAGGGAGGGAGACAAGGCTTCCCACTCAATTAGCACTGAAAGTGGTCCCTGGTAGGTAGGAGAAACCACGGTAAAACATTATTAGATCCAAGTCCCCATATGTTTCTATATCTGTATTACAGATAGATACAATTTGGGAGCAGAAGGGTAAAGAATGAGGGGTAGGTACATAAGTGCAATGCAAAATGCTTGACAGGTATGTAGGAGTTTGACTGTCAGGGTTAGCTGCCTCTCAGAAGACTTCCTCAGCAGCATCCAGTGTAAAGGCATATGAGCTGCTCACCCAAAGACAGCGAATGGGCTACAATTAGTGCAGTAGGCCTAGAGAGGGAGAGAGAGTACAATTAGATTCCCCAAAGAGCTGAAAGATTATAGTCTCGGTTCTTCATCTCAGTAGAGCATGCTCACATCCCTGCCTCTCCAGAAGCCCCACTGCACACAGCTTGTGGTTTTGCAGGAGGATAATTAACCTCTTCTCCTGTACATTTACTCAGACTCTGTTTACTCAAACCATTCACACACAAAATTCTCAAGGGCAAAATATGCAGGCAGATGCAATTTCAAGAATAACTTAATTTTAGAATTAGAGCTGGCCAGAAAAAAGATTTCACGTGCCAGGAAAACAATGGCATTTGAGACATTAAAAAAAAACAAAAAAAACCCCAAAAAAACTGAGGCAAAAAGAAGAGCTTTCAACTTTCTCTCTAAGTATCATTAAAAAGAGTATGTTGTCATATTTTGAAAAAAATTGAAACATCTTATTTCAATTTTTATCTATTTTTACAGGAAACCAAATTAAATTTCAAAACAAAATTGCCTGAAAGCAAAGAAGGCATTAGTTGAAAAAGAGGACTAACAGGAGCTCCACCCTTGCAAAATGTTTTCTTTTCCCTCCCTGTCAGCTGCCCTTCTTGTAACAAAATTCTCTAAAAACTGTTATGACAATACAAAAGCGTCTGTCTGTCTATACGTCTATCTGTCTGTTTATCCATCTATGTTTTTATTTGGCTCACAAGCTTTCTCATCATTTACTCTTCTGATAAAAGTAAGTACAAGCTGAAATCCAAACTGGCTGTACATACACCACTAGTTTTAGGATAAATTAAAAAGGTTTAGCTCAACTCCAGGGATTATCAAGTCCCTTGAATATAAAAGTAGTTGAGGACAATTCACAATCTCAAACTGTTCAGGATTTTATGTCACAAAGGAGCACAACATATTTATAAACCAACAGTGACGGGTTTCACTTGCTCTGAGTAATAATGCAATTAAGAGTGCTAATAATGCCCAAGGAGAGTCTTTTCCCTGAAACCATCTTGTCTTCAAGCTTCCTTAATGATCCTTTTGTATATTTGATTATTATTATCATTCCTGAGACAGAGTCTGACAGTTTATCGATATCACTGCATTTTCAAGAAACGTATCAAGAAATAGCACCATGCTACCTCCAAACATACTTATTAAATGCAGTGCTAAGCTGACAAGACACCAACATTATACGCAGATGTTCATTTCTCACCAGGTCTACGCCATTTAAACCATTCCTCCAGAGCCGGAGCCGCGCCAGTTTTCCACTAGACCATTGTGAAGAGGCATTATGCACTTTTCCTCAGAATGGGCTAAAACCTCATTGCACGATTTTTTATTATATGCAAATGAGCAGCATCTGATTAGGTCCTGAGGCAGCTTCACCTAGGTGTTCACAGGAATAGCAATGGGAGCTGGGGAAGGGTATTTCATAACTGAAATATATTTTCCCTTGAGGGACACCACCATTTGATTTTGACATTTATTTGTCCTGTGCTGTAAAGGACAAAACTACAATTACACTTTTTTTTTCTACTGTGCAGTGGGCACAGTGTCAGAAAAAATTAAATCAAAGGTAGTGTGTTCTCGCAAAAAAATAACAAGCTTTAAAACCAAATTTAAAGAACGTATTCAGAGTTACGTCACACTACATTAGAACAGCCTATTTGATTGAAAATGCATATCATAAATGTATTTCACAAAATAGCAGTAAGCATAAAAAGTAATATATAGTCCTGCACTTGCTTTTTTCTTAGTTTATTAATACTCTTAGTACTATTATTAACATTTTACTTTTCTTAATATTTGTCATTGACAGCTTTACAAACAAGATGCATCAAAAATCATTCAGTTGCTTGAGCTCATTTCTATTTTATTTGTTACTATCTTTTTCATATTTGGAGAAAGTTGATGTAAATTAATTGAATACAAGATTAACTGTATGGTACAGACTCTGACTACTGCATCTTGCATTTCAACCACATACAAATCTATTTTTAGTATGTACATTATCATGCAACAAACTTTTACATTCTTGAATTTCACTGGTGCAATTCACACATCATGTAAAGGAATTTATTCACATTTTACATAAAACATGCCTGGAAATTACTGATACTGCAAACAATTTATAAGTTACTATCATATCTTCTAGTTCAAGGGTTCCCAACCCTAGTGCGCATAATTTTCATAAATGGACCTGATGTTTCCAAAAAATTATAGTGTAAAGGTGTTAGAGTTAGTCATAAATTGGCATTTCATCCTCAAATTAGTAATAAGTACTTATTTACAAATCTCATCCAAATCTTAGTCCAAAGTAGAAGGGTCAAACATGTTGTCATGTTTTTTCCTCCCATTGAATTTAAATGCAGTTGAACATGAACAACTCCTAGCGTTAACAAGTCTCTAGTACATAAAAATAACAGATAGTGTCTTATAATCTTACTGAGCTGCATTAGTTGCGATACATAACAAAAAAACAGGGAAAAAATGAGGTACCACTTGATAAAAATGTGAAAGGCAGCACAGTAAGCAAAAGTTTCACCAATTTTTAAGGAAATTTAAACCTGTATTTGGAGTAGAGCTAGGCTGAATTAGGATACCGTGGTATCTGCAGAAAGCAGACATAGTCACTTTGATCTGAATACACATCAAACCTGATATGAAAATAGGATGTGATAAAACCAAATACATGAAAAATGGAAAGCATTTTTTAATTTCATTTGTCGTTGAATCTTACATCCACTGCTGATTTAAACAGTGGTGGTGGATCAGTAGATGGGAGTAATGACCTAGCTACTAGAACATTTGCTTCCTTCCTGCACTGGGCTTAGTTCAATGAAGAATTGCAGCACATCATTTTAAACACAATATTTCTTTAGCCCCGCTAAAGAAATATCACTATTTGTATGCTCGAATTACACCCTTGCATTGTAAGTGCATAGGTCAACTGGGTCACCAAACAGAAAACGACGTATTAGTATGCAAGAATCTACCTAAGATCTGGAATATGTGTTGTATAGGAATTGCATGTACAAGAGACATACTCAAGTCATTCAAAGTAGATGCTCCTTATTTCTAGAAAGGATGTTGTAGTGATAACACTCATAGAAGTTCTCCTTGCCTGCCTGTGCCTTTAGTCCAAAAAAGAGGCCACCTCTCAAGAAGTGGAAGCCTTGGTGACCTTTATATCCACTTATTGCTTAGCCTCTGACACTGACTCTGCTGACATTGTTAAGAGGAACGCTAACAGGATCTATGGAAATGTGTTTTTTGCAAAAGTTTAATCAGTGAAGTTTCTTATGATTGTGTTGGATGGCTGTTGAATTGGTTTGGTAATAGATAACCGACTTTTGAAAGGACATCAAACAACTTTTTTGATGAACATTAGCCTTAATTTTGTTCTCAGCAGTGCAATAGTGTGGTAAGTTTGCTTACCAGGGATAGCTCTCAGTATAGCACTACTCATTATGTGAGAGCTTGAAGTACCATCTTCTTCAGTTCTGGAATTGGGAGGGGGAGCATTGCTTGTTGAATACATTTATTTCTTTAAAATGTTGATACTGAAAGAAAGTAGAGCATTATTATAATCTATACTTTTTCCCGTAACAGTTCATGCTTTCTACTGAAGGTTTCAAAATTTCACCGTGTCTCTTCAAAAACTGAAAGCTACATATTTTTATAATTTTATATAGCAAATTTTTAAAAAGCCCACATGTTTGCTCTTTAAAATGCACTGGTTTATAATAATATATTATAACATTTAGGATTTTAATACCAGTGCTTTAGTGTAATAAAACTTTTAGTGATTCCCTGGCATGTCTTGTTCAGACTTAAGTTCCTCATTTACATATCTGATGTCCCCCAAGAGACAGACAAGCTTCAAGTTAATTATCCATGTAGCTGTAAGAACTCCTGTTTCTTTGGTAAGAACTCTCTAAAAGAAAACTAACAGTTATTAAATATTACTTTGAGTTTCAAAAAGTAATCGAATTGCATTTAAAGAGGCACTAAAGAGATACTTAAATTTAATATTCTTTGCAGACTAAATAATATATAAACCATGTACAACTCTTACACAATCCACAAATAAAACAATCATTAAAAACTAACAAGAAGCCCAGCCTTCAGTAATTTCAAGCGCTACAAATACTCAGAAGCAAAAAGGCTCTTGAGCAGACCCTGCACTACTCCCTAACACGTAGTCATTTTACACGAAGGCAAAATTACACCTGTTGAAAGCAGTGCCACATTCCCGACTGCTTCTAGTGGAGCAGGCTTACATTACTAATAGCTCATAAAAATGTGGAGAGAATCATGCTCTTTACAGAAAATAACAAGTGACAGAATACATACTTCGGGAATGAAATGCAACTGTTGTAAAGATACCAACACGTCTCTTGTATCTCACCAAACTATAATTACAGGGAGGAGCACCAGAGAAACACTGTATAGTGTATGTTGTCACTTGTGACCAAAAGCATCTTTAAAAAACAATTTGATGTATCACAGAAAAGAGGAACAGAATAACTGGCAAGCATAAAATGGACTTTAATTCTAACTGTTCTACACAGCTTCCACTCACGTAGCATCCAAATGCCTTCAGTAGGGTGTTAGACAATGTACCTAATATATGTCATCTGTGGCTCATTCTCTGTCATCCTCAGCTGCAGCTGGCAACTTACAAGTACAGATATCAGGTGAAATAATTAATCTGAGTATTTTACAATAAATGAACATGTGCATCTATTTCCCAGAGTCTCATGATGACTTGCATGAGAGGCAAATTCACTGACTGTCTCCAAATTATTACATGCATCCTATAATTAAGTTAAAATGACTGAATAGAATGTGGATGCTCTTCTCTACACAGAAGACAACATTCTCATTCGACAAAGACCTTGAAGGTCATTCAAGAAACAATTAGATGTCCTGCTATCTATACTAAAAAGAAAGAAGGCCGAGGGCAGAGTAGCCTTTCTTCTGTTTCCTGTAGCTTCAGTGCTCATGCATTCAAATGAAGCCAAACAATATTAGGCCACAGAACAACACACGCAGAACACATATGCCTTGTAAAAAGCTGGAATTATTTCTATCCAGCAAAATGGGGCAGGAAGAGTCATGTCTG
Organism: Mycteria americana; assembly: GCF_035582795.1. Taxonomy (NCBI): domain Eukaryota; kingdom Metazoa; phylum Chordata; class Aves; order Ciconiiformes; family Ciconiidae; genus Mycteria; species Mycteria americana. The sequence continues at coordinate 29,259,414 of NC_134365.1, forward strand.
TCATTTTACTGAATGGCATTTGTTAACAAATTTCTGTTATTTTAGTTTCTCAGCATCACTGTGTACAAAGTGAAAAGCACTAAATAAAACCAGTCATTATTCTGCTATGTAAAGACAGAGGAGAATACATACTAATGTCAGCTGTGTACACACTCAGCTCTGGGATAAAAAGCATTAACATGAGAACAGAAAGAGGTAAGACCTAACTTTTACATGTCAGACAACAGTCTTTTGTCCTATGTAGAAAGCATATCTGATATTTTCTGGCACTTTACATTTGATCAGATGTTTGATTTATTGTGCTAAAGACAGTTACAACTCAGTAATGCTCACAGACTCTGGGAATGCAAAATCTTGCAATCCTTAGGCAGACAATGCTACCACTGACTTCAAAGAAGACAATAGAAGAAGACTTCAAATAGACAATGTCTATTGTCACTCTGAGATGATCTCTTCTGGCTGAAATATGGAACAATGTTGACAGACAATTGCAAAGGAAGTCATTTCCAGGCCTCCTCAGTCAAAAGGAGGGTCATTGAGATGTAGACCTTTAAGGGTGTTTGCAGGACTGTATGGAACTGGTTCCTCCAGGCACCTCATCTAAATTGGGATAATCTTAGCCTGTGAAGTTTTCTTTCTATCACTTACGTCTATAGTTTTGAAGTACAATGCAAAAACTTACAGAAAGCACCTTCTAAGATACAAACGGTTCACAACTCACTGCCCTGTAATATTTCACCCTTCCTTTCCTGCCTTTCCAGTTTTTCCCCTTGGCCTTCCCATTTGTAGCAGAACCAAGAAACAATTATGGGATGAGTGGGGCAAGTATCAGCAATGAGGTAGGCTTTGCAGTTTGATCTGAACAGTTGCCTAGGTGAAGTTCAAAGAACAATGCAGACCACTGGAAGATTTGTCACCAGAAGATTTGCCACTAGGAGGTTTGCCTCAGAAATAACGGCTTGTTTAATGTACAGCTTTAGACCAGAGATACACAAAATACTAAGAGGAAGGCATAGTCCTGGACTATCAAAGTGAGATACTTTGAAAAAGCCATTAACTCCAACCACACAAATAAACTAAATGAATAAAGAAAATGTGCTTCAAGGCTGTCTTTTATTTTCCAAATCTAATAATTTCTTCTCTCTTCACATTTAAGTCCACCTACGTGCTTAAGAAGAAGAGTCAAACTTAGCAGGACTTGAGCGCTGAATTACATAGAGAAATAGAGAGAAATTCAACAATATAGGGCTACGTTAACAGATGCTTTAAAACAAAAATAGAAAAGGAAATGCAATCACTATCCTGAAAAGAAGACATGAAATTAAGAGCCTTTTTTTTCATCTGGGAGCCAGAAGAGGACCAAGAGTGATTACCACCAGCACTCCCATTATCTAGAATACAGATCCAGGTAACTAGCAAGAGATAGACTGCTTTAAATAGTAGATATGAAATAATCTGTCTTTCAAAGATGATGAAACTCTGCCTATTTGCTATGAAGACTGAAGCTGGATTTTCCTAATCAGAACAGTGTGTAATTGCCTTTGGATTCTTGCCATTATTTTCAGTCCATGCAGTAGTTATTTCACATGAAGAAACTGAAGCTAAACAGAGCTCTCTATGCTATTGATCCAATTTATGACAGTCTTGATCCTGCAGTGAAATGAGTTCAGAGACAGACAGAGCACATTCTTGGATCTGCAACTAACTATGTGGTATGGAAGTTCCTGATTAATAAGCAATAGGTTCCATATCTGTTCCCTTGCATCATTCCCAAGACCATATCCCACACACCATCCACAGCAAAACAAGATTAGTATCTGAATTCATACCACAGCACTACATTTTGTGTTTGCCACCCGTTGAGTTTGCCTGGTACAGAGTAGCCAACTTCACTGTTTCACGCTTAAGGAGAACTGGAACGTCTCATGCCGTATTTAAATTTACGCAAATGTTGATGGCACAGAATTTCACACACTTCATTATAGTATGTGAGATTATTTGGGCACCATACTCAAAAGGCAAAGAATATATCCTTTCTCCTCCCTGTGGCACACAGAGAGGCGATCAATCAAAAAGGTGCTCAGAGTCAGACAAAATGGCCGTATGGTGCTTCAGTGTTCAAATTATGTGTGTTCTTTAAAAAAATTGAATGCTGGATAATGATTTGCCACACTGCTATACTACAGGTAAGTTCAAAAGCAGTCATTGTCAGTATGCTGATTGATGTAAAGCTTTCAGTCTCTGGGGGGAAGAGTATAGCACTTCCTACTGCTTGATCCATAAAGCAGCATTTACTGCAGCCCACCTTCCTGGTCTGTGCTGCATAATACATTGCCAGATTATGGGAGTTAGGGAATTAAAAGGAAAAGAAAAGAACGGATGAAAAAGCCCTGACCCCCTCCTCCACAGGTGAAATGTTTGAGTCCCTGCCTCAGGGTATTGGAAGTAGACACTAATTGCCATCCAGATACCCACTACTCACTTTCACCTAAATATTTCCCACTTCTGGCTGATCAACCAACCTAAAATTTAATTGAAAAAGTTTTCATTTAACGTTTGCATCCTGTGATGACTAGCTGGGACTGGAAGCATTCACTATCAGAGCTACAGTATAAAAAGGGAGAATAGCACCATGTGAAGGAGCCCAAGTAAAAGGCAAGAAATGAGAAGAGGAAAAAAAAAAAGCTCTTAAGGATACACACTTCAAGTTTCTTTTACCAATAACTTGCACTTCAAGTAATACTTCATGTGCCAGCTACTGTGCCAGTTGTTTGATTCTGTATTTGCTACTTAGTGATCACTATCTGGATTTTTGTAGGCATTTTCTCATGGCTGTTGAACAGAAGCCTGCAACACTATCCACAGACAGGAAGGGGAAAGTATTATTGATCTGTGTCTGCTTTGATGTGCTGCTTTCTGGGAGTGAAAACCAATCTGTTACAATCAGATGCTGCACAGCCCGAATTATATTGAGGTTCCCATCAATATATAGAATATGTGGGAGCAAATAAACAGTAGCCACAAAAGAAAGACTTGACCAGATTATTAACCAACTGGGTGTTGAAAAAGGAAATTCATGTGGGATCCAGACAGGTCTCATTCTTAAAGACCTTTTGGGGACAAAAATACAAGAAAGGAAGCGTTTGATATTGGAGACCACGCAGAGAAGGCAAAGAAGAGGATTTGCGCTTTATGAAGCATTAAAGTGACTTCTGTAATGATACTCTATTTGGAACAGAAATGCCCCATTTTAAAAAAAGGAACGAAAGCAGCTGAGATTCAGAACTTGCAAACCTTGTTGGCAGCCTTACAGATATTTTCTATGTTAGAGTTGTACCTAAAAGGGGGAGATGGAGTACAGAACACCAAAACCCAAAAGCCTTGCTCAAAAGTGTTTACAATCTGAGAGATGGAACATAAGCACAAGCAGTCATCAGAAAGAAAGACTCAAAGGCGATGATTAGAAACAAGGGGAACAAGATCTGAAAGACAAAAGAGTAAATGGATTGATAGTGTTGAGCAGATAACATTCTCCCTACCTCCTTAGAGCTTGCCACCATCTGCCTATCAGCCTCCAGGCAGGGCAGGCAGGCAAAGGGGAATATTGGTTACAAACAGGGACGGATGCCAAAATGAGAATGGCCAAAGGCAGGAACAAGTGACAGAATTAAATTTGTTCAGAAACAAAGTCCTTGCAATAATTAAAAGTTTAACAACAAAATTGAAACACAGATGTGTGTTTTACAGATTTAAAATATGTTTGGATCTGATTATGCAATGTTTTGCATCTTGTTTTCTTCCTTAAACTTAGAAATCATCTGCACATCAAAACAGTACTGATTTTTGCAGAGATGTAAATACACACAGTTCAAGTATTAGGCTTGTGCAGAAACAACTTCCAGCTGCCTCTCCACATAGAGATTTCTGGTAGGTATCTCACTTTAAATGTAGGGATGGTAGTACTTTGCCAAGCCAGAAGTATTCCATAACAGTGGTCAAATGCAGCATGAAGGCTGAATTCATCAGCAGAACAGCTAAAATGGCCAAATATATGTTAATGACAATAGCTGCATAGAAGCAGAATTACATAGGCCTAAGGGAAATGTGAAAATAGTGGAGGATGGAGTCAAAGGGAGTTTAGAGAATATTACAGCATGGCAAGTATATGTAGTAGAACGACAAAGTAATATAAGGAAGATCCTTTCATTTTGCTTAACTCCTGATGCATCTTTTCAGTGTGCAAAGGTAGAAAACAGATAACTGAAACAAAACACTAAAAGCAACTTCAGTACCCTAAATACTGACAATGCTTTAGAATATCTGGGACATACATATGGGACACAGATATGACACAGGACCTATAGAAGACTCACAACCTTGTGAAGTCAAGCAGAATACCTTAGAGAGTCTCAAATGGCACTTGACACGTACAGAGAAGCATCTGAAATATTCTCAAAGAGTCAAAAAAATATTTTCTCTCCAAAAATACCAGGTAAACACTCCCCTAAACACAACTACCAACACAAGATTTCTTTAATCTTTTTATCCCACTTACTTAACTCTATCGAAATATCTCTCTTTAGGTGGAGTTCTTAAAGAAAAAGACAGGTTTCACAGAGAAGTGAGGGCCACTAGACTGATGCCTTTGGACATGGGTTATTTCTCTTGTAAATGTAAATGGTCATGACCTAATGAGTTAGATGCAGAACAGTATACTGCATAATAAAGGCAAAGGACTCTGAAGCAGGGTCTTAACTTTAATTATTTGGAGAGGTTTATAAGATTCTTCTGTTCTTGGGGTTTCAATTTCTCTTTGGAAGAGTAAATAAAATTAACTCAATTTCCAGCTGTGGACAGATTGTGGGCAGATAGATAATTACCCTGCTGTACCCGTGGGTAGCCAACTTCCCCCACTGTTCAGTAGCATTTGAATTGTTTGCCTTATGTCTCACTGGTTTTGACTTTGTTGAGAAGAATGGAGGTGACATTTATCTCTTAACACAAACATATATTAGTAAGCCATTTTTAGAGATGCAGGTTAAGTGAGGGACCATAAGGCACACATATGGGCAGACATATTATAGCAATTTTAGTAACAACAAAGACCAGAAGGGAATTGTTACATTTGGAGAGAGTGTGATTGAAAGTTAAAGGATAAATTCAGGTATGTGTCACTATTCTCTCAATGCTAAAAGAAAGCAGGAAAATAATGACCTGTAATTCCAACAGGGAGCAAAGAATCAGACCTTCTACAGACAATAGGGGTGTTTCACCCCATACTCCTCTTTTGATTTCCACATGAAGCCATACACTGAATAAATTCCTGGCACAGTTCTGTCAAATTTCCTATCACTGTAGCCAGTTATTAAATATCTAGGTTTGACAAGAGAAGTGACAAATGAGTATTATGTGAATAGCAAGTATTTTGGTATTTTGGTAGTTTCTTGACACAGCTGCTATGTGGCCAATAAGAGCTGGATTCATCCAGACGGCAATGGCTTAAGGGTAAGACTACATCACTTTAAGTGCTACAAAAAGCAGGCACCTGACCCCAATCAGGAGATCCAGAATGTGTTACCCTGGCACCAACGTGCTCTACAACCAACAGAGAGAGGAAAGCTACTTTGAAGAGAGATCAAAAAAGCCCAAGGTTGGCTAGAGTTGGCCAGGAACAGGGCTGTGTCTGAACTTCGGCCCCTTGCAAAAGCTCACGTATGTCTCTGCCTTCAGGCTCCGGCTCCAGAGCTGTCTCCTAAAGCCTGATGCATAACTAAGCATGGGCTTTTTGCAAAATGTCCTAGTGACCAGAGCACTCAGAGAAGAGATACCTGTGTTCCAGCTTCTCCTCAGCTTAAGGAGATTTGATCCCCAAAATGCCATATCCAACAAGAGTGCCCTACCATCAGACTAGAGCTAACTGCAAGAGTAAAAGAGGTTAGTGAGAAGATGCTGTCTAACCTTTCTTTCCAGGTTGGGCCACTGTGTAGTCAGAAGGGCAAAAATCTTGAAGTCAAAAGAAAATACAGAATTGAGAGTCTAACTTTGAGGTCTGTGGATAGATGGGGATAGGTGGAGTCCACCTGTGGATAGATAGGTGGAGTCCACTCCCTAGCCATTTGTAGCATTTTTTAAAAAATTTATTTATGGAACATACAGTGGATAAAGATAGAAACATCTTGGAAACCTCCTTTTACCCAGTTAATGACCATTCTTGTAGCTTTCAATATTCTACAAGATGGAAGATGACAGAAAGAAACATATATGATTAGAAACTTAGCCAAACTGACTTTTTTTTAATATTTTGATTCATAAGTGATGATAGAAACCAACACCTGACATGTTAATGCCCATAGTTTTGGACAAATTCTTCTGAAAAATTAATTTGATTGCATCATAAATTCATAGTATTCTGTAACTAAAAGTTTTTAAATTGTATAAAATTACATAAAATTGCAGTATGCTATCCGTTCATTATTTTGTTATTATAATTTTCAATTGATAAACAATGGGAAGGCAACAAAAATGCCTTCACTCTCAACTCAAGACAAGAATGTGGAGGCAGTAAACACTGCGACGTCTGAGAGCTGGTTCTGACAGAAAGATTTTCAGCAAGAATAGTGGCGTTGTAAGTAAAATGTGGAAGACTTTGCACAGATTCACAGTAAGTACAGCAGTAATAATCCTTGACACGCATTATTTTTGAGCTGCTGCTGCCCCTATGCAATGTGTTAAGACAACGAACTTCCAAACCCAATCAGAAGATGTCACAAACATTACCGCTCCACTCCGTAGCACACGGTAGTGAGTCAGGGCAGGCCTCCGGGAGACTTTAGACGAGTGGTGGAGTACAGCACTAAGGCAAAAGAAGCCCTCAGAGGTTTAAACTCTCCCACTTCTGTCACTGTAACTTGGTCTGACTCAGAGCCAGCAAACGCGGCAGCTGCTGCTCTTTCTCACACTATCTGTAAACAAATGTGCCCTGTGCATTTAGCAGGATATTGTTGGGGGTAGGGGGAAACAACAACAAATTTTTTCAGATTAGAAAAACTATCCATTTCTTGTATTCTTTTTTAACCACAGATTTTACTTCAGCAAGCTGCTTTTTTTCACTGTCTTACAATATTGTACACCATCTCGGGTGAAAAGAAAAGGAAATCGAGATAGACATGTGGCATATATGGACCACAAAATTTCTCTGCACGTGTTCTCTGCTACTCAGTTTACATGGGCAATAAGGATAATAGAATTTCCACAGCTTTTTCACCTTTCATGCCCATTCCAGATTCTTTTAAGGGTCTCTGAGGGACTGGTTTTAAGCATGCTATTTAATGGCCCATAGAAAATACAAATCCACTAATCTGTTTTTAAAAATGCCCACTCACTTTGGTACATAAAGTTATTTGAAAAGTATTATTTCCCAGAAGATAGGATACTATTGCAAATGATCACAGAGAATTTGAAAAACACAAATTCAAAATGTCTGTTTTATACAATCCCTTCATAGATGGAGCCAGATATTGCTCCCTGCTCCCTATTTAAAGTTGCCATTAACATAAACAAAAGTTAAATATTTTCAAATTACTCCATATCCCTTTTATCCTTAGAGAGTCAGAGTCCGCAAGCGCCTGATTCAGTTCCAGAGGGATTCAGTCACCAGTAGCACACAACTATAGCGTCAGGTACAGGCACTGCAATATGTTGAATGGCTGAGGACATCAAGGGGTGAGATTTAAGTCTGCAGTGAATCTGAATTTGCAGACTGAGTTAATCTCTAACATACACTCAGTTTCAAATACTTATTTATTGTAAAAATGGTTCCAGAGCACATATACACTGAAAACATTTAGGATGCATTGGTTTTGCTTTAGCTGTCTTCTGAAGACTTTGATAGTGCTCTTCAACAGACAGGAGCTTGGAGACTATCAGTCACCATTTTGATTATAGTTGCAAGGCGTGGAGTGCCATAATCACAGGCTAGGAAATGCTGGACTAAGTCCTGAAAATATTTTACCACTGGGCATTAGTGGGCACTTATTACACAATATTACTTATGTCTAGCATAGTATTTCCTGTATTTAGAGTAAGAAACACGATAAACGTGGTAAACAAAATGACATACAACCCTCACTTTACATGGACTTTGCTGTTTGCATACACAAGGACACCTTAACAAATTAAATCTTTTATGCTTCATTAAACCTAAACAACAACAAATCTTCAAACAAATGTTCATCTGTTGGCTAAATTCTGCAATAGTTAAAGGCCCAATAGGTTTATTAATTGCTGTTTCATCTCAGGCTGAAAAGATAATGATCAAATGCCTTGCTCTTCTGCCAGTCTCAACATAACTCAAAGGAACAATAAGCCAATTATATATATATATATTTTAAAAAACCCTACCCTCACAGGTCCAAACTCTCCAAGCCAACTCTTCTGACCTGCTGCCTTTAATGATAGTTACAGGCCAGGGCCAAATTGTGGTCTTAAGTGCAGATATTTATAGTTTAGGGCAGTGCCATTCCTTGCTTCCCAGAGTGTGATTTAGCCAGAAAGGGTTTTATTCAAAACAAATCTGATGAAAGGGAGAATGACAGGAGTGAGACGTGGCTCCTCCTCCTTCCACAAAGGATGCTTCCTCCCTAGCAGAATCCTCCTCTCCTTCTCCCTCCCTGAGTTTGACAATTGCAGAGTGCCAAGACGTGGAAATCATCCTTCCACTGGTGACATCTGTCTCCCCGAAGAGCTCCGGAGGCAGTTATTGTGATAGCTTTAGAGTCTGTCATATGATTAGGTGAATATCGAACAGTCTGGGACTTCATTCTCTTAATGCTAGTTCCTGTGACTCACATTTGATTGGCTGGAATTAATACAATGTATCATTTTATTTTAATATTTTTTGTGCTAAGAAAGGGAGGAAAAAGGCTTAAATAAATTTATGCATAGGGCTTGCAATTTAGGAATGCCTTCTCTTTCATTTGGTGTATGGTATATCCGTAACTATCAGTCAGCATTGTCCATTTATGCATCTACTGGAAATATTGAGTTCTCATTGTGAAAAGGCTGATGCTTATGAACATGTAAGAAAGCTTTATGTGCCACTTCTTGGCAAACAGGGACTTCAGAACACTCTCATTAATGAACCATAAAGGAAAAAGATTTTTTAAAATAACAACTCTCCTAAGAAATGACATTTAAAAGGAGTACTGATTAATATCAGAAACAAGTCAAAAGAGTTAAAGAAGTTTTAAGTATTATCCTTTTCAGCATGGCTATCAATAGGAAGCTGACAATGGTATTATTGCTATTTACATATTGGTAACACGCTGGTATGAATTTGCATAACGTATTGTGGTTCTATGCTCTAGGGAGTTGCATTGTAACATATTGGTGCTTAATGAACTCTGAAAAAATTGATTTTCCACAGAGTAAATTAAGGAATGCATTATAGCTGTTAAAGCAATCTTAAGGGAAATCTGAGGCTTCCACTGCAGCACCGTGCTTAGTAAGTAATAAATTACATGTTATACTTATTTGCCTTAATTCATGCTAATTTTGTCCAATTAATGTATCACAGTAATTCAGAAGCCTGTCACAGGAGAGCTAATTATTTATTGGATTTTTGTGTTCAGCTCCCTAGGAGTCTACTAGCAAACAAACTTGCGACTGTCTTTCTGTTAGGTCCACAATGACATTCTTATGTCTTACTGTGGAATGAAAAAGAATGTTATTATTTTCTGGTTTCAGTTATAAAAATGGATCATTATTCATGTAAGGTAGTTTTTTATTTACAAACTGGTGTCACGTCATGACAGACTGCCATACTGTTAGGATGAGATCCAATGTTTTTCCTCTTCCTGTAAATGCCTGAACATGACATAATCCTTATTAAAGACCACGGCGGTACTTTCACAACCTGAAAGCTTCTGCTGAGTGTGTGTAAAGTTCACGAAAAAAACCCTTCTCATTCTTTTCACTGAAACCTATGTTCTTCAAAATCCATTGGCTTGAAAAATCAAGCACAACATGCCCATAGCAATTGATAGTCTTTCACAAAAATAGATTTTTAACTGTGGCGGAATGTTAATTCACAGCAAAAAATGAATTATTTATGAGATTAATTTGTGCAATTCATACCTATAAATAATATGGCAGTTGCTAAATAATTTGCACAGAGTGATAAGATGCAGACATCACAGTTACACAATAAGAGAGTCACCAGCTGTGAAATACCCACTATCTGCTAGCATTCTGTCATGAACAAGCGTTTACAGAAAATTATTTGTTGGGGGTGGAAAGTATTAGATCTGATACTTGGCTTCTTCTCATGGGTAGCGGGAGAATACTTGTCAGTTGATTACTGTCTTCTACCCTACGTGAAAAGAAGTGATATTTCTTTAAATGTATAATGCAAAGTGACGTTACCAGCAGGCTACATAAAATCATGTGATGTAACCTGCCATAATATGATGCACATGACCGACTGTGTCACAAATTTAAAGAGACTTATTTTAGAAGAACTGGTGAGAAAAAAAATATTACCCTGCTCCTTTTCAGTCAGTTGCCATTGATCTGTGTTTGCCTATAGCCAAATGAATACCTGGTAGTGCAGTAAACGTCTCTGAGCAATATACCATCTTACACTTACTGTAGCTATTATTATCACTTAAAAAGCATCTGTCAAGTACTTCATAGTTTTCTACCATTGTTTTTCAAACTCTTCATTCCTAGCAAGCACACAAAAGCTCGACAAAGAATTAATTATCCAGGCCTTGTTTCTTGGAAAACAGTTGTTTAATTGTTTATGGCATTTAGAATTTGAAATTGTTTTCTTCATTTTCTTCCTTGACTTCTCCACTCCAGAAAATATAAAGCCTACAATGTTAAGATGTCTCAAATTGCATCAAAGTCAACAGGGATAATGGCTGAGTTTTCCCCTTAACTAGGAGCTTTTTTTTCAGACTGCATTATCTGGACATTCTGGACAAGAGGACAGAATACGGGCACTCTTTCCAAGGGTGGGAGCACATGTGGCCAACCACACCATGCAAACATGATGGCTGTTTTATGAATGGTTCAGAAAAAGGGGTGAACTATGCAAAAGAGTAACAATCAACAAAGAAAACCCAAGAATCAGGAAGAAAAGACCTTATGACAATGTCAGAAAATTCTTCCTGGCAGCAAATACATCAGTTTTGAAAGGCCACTTGCCTGAAAATATTCATAACTTTTTCCACCTCTCAATCCTTTTTTCCTATGAGTAGTCTGCATCATTGCCTATATGGGTAAGTTTAAATAGCCTCTTCTCGTGAGCCAAAACCCGCACAACCTGACACTGAAAATCATCTAGAACACTAATCATATGGAACAGGTGACAGAGGCTTGGCATTGTAAAGATGTCACGCTACAGATAGACAGAGTAGGAAAAAGCCTAAAAAGTTAAAACAAGGTTTTGAATCCCTAGTTGGAGTGAATATTTTAAAGTGCCCATGTTTACTCTCTTGTTAAACTAATATGTTTGCTTCTGCTAGACGTAGCAGAAACTTATAAGCTAACTTTTGTGTTACTTTAACCTAATATAGAAACTTAAAAAAAACCCCAGAATACCAAAACACCCTTGGAGAGGGAAGGCTGGTGATAAGGAAGTAGATATTCATTAGAAACTCCATTTGTAACAGAGCTTTGACTATGTTTGCTCCTTCCTTCTCCAAGCCACCCTCCTGTAGAGCCCAGCTGCACAAGGAAGGTGGGGAGGAAGGGTATTGTACTTTCCCTCTGCTTCTTTCTGGTTGTGCCATCTAATAACGCCTCTACTTTAAAATCCTCTTCTTTCCATAGAGGCAGCTGCTTTTCTGCTAGTTATTTCATTGGGTTCTTTTCTGGTCATTTAGAATATGACAAAAGAAATCAAGTTTCAAACACCTTCTTGTACCACAGAAACGTATGGAAATCTTGAGTCACACAGCAGCAAGTGGCAAGACTGCTATGAACTTCAACAACCCAAGAGTTCATCCGCAGTCTCTTGTTACACTAAACACCTGTAGACGATAATTTCTGGATCTGTAACTTTCCCAACACCAATATATTTTGTCATTTCTCCTGACACCTGACATGTTCTGACACACCATTTCTTTCCAACACAAAGACAACTCCTTTCTCCACACCTGGAATGTCTTTGTCTCACTTCTTTCACCTCCCGTGCTCTCCTGCCACTTCCCTGGCAAAGATCCATCAGCAAAGGGTTTCACATCTCCCTTTTCAGACTGACGAGATTTTAGTGGTCTTTCATCACCCAAAAAATGAAGAAAGGCTTTTTATGAAAGCATAAATATGTATTTAAGATCACATTCACAATGCAGATTGTGTAATCAGTACCTATGCAGTGTTTCCTGCCATAGAAAATCTGTCCTGTTATGCCAATAGGCCTCCTTTGTCAGACCACAAAAGATTTTAAGAAAAAAACAAAGTAACAGTGGAGCAGGGTGTGATTTTGGGGAAGATCCTCACTGGAAGCAGCATCTTCCTTCTTCTCTCAAACAAAACAGGGAAAGGTTTTACAGATTATAGAGATTCCCAAACCAATCCTGGTTTCAGTGGTTTCAGACAACACAGTGCAGTTCCAAATAGCTGCATCCTTCTTAGCCACAGCTGGATGCAGAGCCAGCACAAATGTCTTTCTGGCAGTTCATATTATCATGGACAAATTCAGTGCAGGTAACACTAGAGAGAGAGAGAAAGATGTGGATACACTCATAAAACTGCAAGCTTATACAAATAGCAATCATTTACTCACTGAGTTCAGAAACAGATTATTTAAAGAAATGGAGGGCAATCATAGCAAGACTTTTAAATGATAACTAAGCAGCACCTTGGCCTCAATTACAACACTAAATTAAAGCAGAAATCATATAAAGAAAAAGGTGACCCAACTCAGCATTAATTATAGAATGACAGAACCAGGCAGGTTGGAAAGGAGCTCCAGAAGTCATCTAGTTCGACCTTCTGCTCAAAGCAGGTCTGTTGGATCAGGCTGCCCTAGTGGTGAATGATTAGCTTACTGGGGCACAATGGAAATTAGAGGTAGCTAGACAAGGACGGAGGTTAGTACTTTGTTATAGAGTGAATTGTAGCAACAGGGAAGAAAAGGGAAAGGAAACTCAAAAGTGGCTACAAAAAAGAGGCAGACTATGGCTACAAATCGAAGTTGCGGGTGACTACACACCCTGCATCTTGCTCCCATGTTGCCTTACAACATAGGTGACTGAATGAGTTGTGCTAATGGACACCCACTGCAGAGCTTTGCTTTCCTGCCCATCAGTGGTTGCTCAAGACTAAGAATACCCACAGCCCTGCTTCCAGGACTCACTCATGACCGGATTCCTCATCCTGAGCACCATGAGCTGCTCATAAGTTCCTGTTGTCTATATGTGGCTCTTACATTCCTGTTTCATGTCTCCCAAACACTATCAAAACTAATTGTAACTATTTTTCTCTAATTCAAAAGGTGACTCTCCAATTTTATCCAGAGTCTGAAAACAAGTTTATTTGTTTCTTTTGATATCATCAAGCTGGTTAGCAGAAATAGCAAGAGTTCTGCTTCCTTATCAGTATCTCATACTATTGTGGATTTCCTTTTTGTCCATCTAGGGATTCTGGTATACATTTACATGCTTTTGCAAGAGAGAGGAGAGAACACAGCCACTGCTTCTATACTGCTTGCTGCTACACCTGCAGTTGCCGACTTCCTACAAAACTCTGTTTCTCGCAAACGATGCTTGCATATGTAAATACAGGACCTGCAGTAATCAACTTCAGAACTACAGTTCAATGAAATCACTTACGAATAGCCCCATTACACAAGTGATGCCACCTGATGTGCAATTGACCCCATGGTCTATTGGAAGGTTGCACCTCTCCTGCTGCTCATACAAAACTCCTTTTTTTCAGCATACTACTGCAGTTCACTGTTCTATTTTGTAAGTGTTTCATATTGTTCTGCTGGAATTAACAGAAGGACCACTTTGAGATCTTCAGGTGAAATGTATTATAGAAATGCAAATAAACTTCTAGCTTATTATTTGATGCAGAGGCTGCTGTATAGCTCTACCTAGCCATTACATTGACTTTCCATGCCTATCAGTATGCACTCAGAGATTGATAGATGATGGGTTTATAATTCTTAAATACTTTTTTGATATCCTAAACCTATAGAGCTTTCAGACATTTTGTTCAGGAGATTTGGAATACTTTGCTACTTGAAATAAAAAGAGCTTCAATTGGCAGGGTTTTAAATCCAAACATTTAAGGCATTGATTTTACTTAGTTTTTCTAAAGTAACTCCTTTAGGAAATTGAGTGCTACATTGCTAATTTTAACTTTATTCATTTTAAAGTGCTCCAGGATACTAGCACAAAGGGCACTGTAAAAATTGCATTGTGCTGTATTAGGTTTGAATAGGATGAGTTATAGAACTGTTTGAGACTTTGAATTTCCAGAATTTAGTTATTACAATGCTTATAATACTAAAGGTTTCTTATGTATGCATTTTATGTTTGGGGTTTTTTTTCTTAATAATCATAATTTCTAAGAAATATCTGCTATACCCAGTCTGTCACTAAAGCTTTATAATATTTTCTATTGCAATACAGCTGTACAAAAAGATTTTATAGAAGTTATCCACACCTACATAAATATAATTTAAAATGCAAATGTTCATTGCCTAAATTACAGTGGAAATTCATTTTTCATGCAAAGAATCTTTAAAATATTTCTAGTGTAGATTAACCTGCAGTAGGATTTTTCTTTTGCAATACGATAAATATGCTCACCTTGCATAAATCTGAGGACAGCATACAAAAATCTGTGTGAATATTACATAGTGAGAGTAAGTGGTTGTGTATTCAGAGTAACCAATGCAACATGAAATAATTTGTATGTATTTTGACTTTTAGAACATTTTTACTATTAGAAATTTGGAAGTTTATGGCCTACTACAGCACAATTAAATATACAATAAAAATACAACAAAGATTGTACTCATTTTCCTTTGATGATTATAAAAATTTATTCAGGACTATATAATTGATTTCAGTAAAAACTGGTTCGAAGTACTTTAACTTTTAAAACAATAATATAGTTTCATAGGTGTATTTTTCCAATAAGTATTTCTTAAAAAAAATAGAAAATGTGAAAGATATTGCCAAGATTCTGTTTTTTTCTCTCTGTTTTCCAGTGATTTGTCTCAATCTCATGTATAATCTAGCATTCACTGCAATTGATAAATATCTAACACAAGCAGCCATAAAATTACTTTAAAAGCAATAAGCAAAATTTGAAAAATACTATGAGTTGAGAGGGAAAAGTAATCAAAAGTATTCAAAAAGGTAAACATTGGCTTTGGAACAATAAATGGAACATTCCTTAATTGCTTTTTCAAGACCAGTGGAAAATATTCCTCACACACACAGTGGGTTTTTTCCCCCTGCCTCTCAACAAGGGATAATTTGTGAAGGGATAACTTAGTGTAGAAAAAACAAGGTGGGTGAACTTTAAGCAACATTTTAATAGATATACCACCAAACTTCAGCAGGTCATTGGGGAGACAGATCGATGGGATGTATGTTATCACTAACATCAAAAAGAATAGATCTATCACAGAAAAAAAAACCCCGAACTATTTAAAAATTTAAGGCATTATCTATAGCATTTTTATTCAAAGGCTTGTTTGAACAATTGTATTTGCTTGCACACTTCTTTGACAATAGAAAGTTCTCACAAACCCTACCCTCATGGTCGAAGTATTACATGGGCTTTTTAGATTCCATGTGTAACTAGATTTGATATGTATTTCAGTTCTGTTTAAAATATATATGCATTAGTGATTATAAGTCATCTCAGCTTTAAAGGAAGAGGGCAATAGTGCAGTCGCCCCAAAGCAAAAAAAAAATATAGCAAAGTCAAGCAATGATACACATTTTTACTTTTATGTTCTCTATATTAAAATGCATGTTTATCACAATAAAACATGCACTACGTAGCATTTATCTTATGTTACCTGCTTGAGCCATAGCCAAAAGAAATTGAAACCCATGGTTATCTTCTCATTGGTCTCTGTATGTCTTGGAACATGTCTTTTGTACATTTCCAATGTGTCCTTCATTTTTATACTATAGATCCGCCTTTTTCCTTCCTCGCTGAGACCAACGAAATTTGTGGTTTTATCATCACCCACTTGTTCAGTGCCAAAGTATGGTAGGCACTTTATTCATGAACAGACAGTGCAGTGTTTGTGCTAAAGAGACCCCGTGACTTGAATCACAGAATCACAGAATCACAGAATCACAGAATGGTATAGGTTGGAAAAGACCTTTAAGATCATCGAGTCCAACCGTAAACCTAACACTACCAAGACCACCACTACCCCATGTCCCTAAGCACAGGGCCCCTAAAGACCTCCAGCCTGCAACGCGTTTATGGCAAAACACGGCCTGATGTGCCAGGAAGGATGGAGGCGAGAGCAGTCAGTAGCAGGGAGGCAACACGAACCAGAAGCATCACCCAGTTGTGAGCGTGTACGTAACATTCACATCCTGCTGTTCTTCTGAGGTGGTAAGACAGGGGGACCAGACTTTCTGAGAGAAATAATACCTGCAAATTTGTTACAATTCTGTGATAACCAGGACGGGTAATTAAGATCTGTGATGCGTTCTACAGCTTTAACTGTAAAATAGTCTGATTAATCTAAATTAACGTAATCTAATAAACTACTTACTTTTCCAGTAGTGACATCTGCAGTGGGTTAGAAAGAGGAAAACTGTTTCACACTTCTTATAAGCTGTACAATGGCTGCTCTTTTTATTTAGAAAAGAGAAATATACAGACAAGTGGCAAAAGTTTCTCATCCTTGGGGAGAACAACTTTCATTAAAATATTCTGTTTTTCCAATAAAAAGTAAAAACTTTGTCTAGAAAGCAGAACATAAAGTTATTTAAACAATACCTTGTTTTTTCCATCAAAAGAATTTTGAGTAAGTATATTCAGTTTTATTCATGAGTTGCTTTTCTTGAACAAAACGTTGGTACAAACCAATCAATGTTTACAATAAAATCATTTATGTTGGCTGAATTTAGCATTTCTTAATGTATGAATTAGGCTTGAAGTTTCATTCATCATGGTTATTTAGGACTGGATTACAACACTTACCATTTTTCCCCTTAGGACTGGGATACAAGGTAGAATATTGTAACAAATTCAGTAAAATATATTTGTGGTCAGAATTAGTCAGAAAATTTCTCCCATGGAAAATTTCAAATAGGAAGCAAAATGTAAGAAATGGAAATATTTTTATTTGGAAATCCTGCCATACTGTCTGCCAAGAGTTGTGCTCCAAGTCTCCTTCGCCGGGGGGTGCTGCACGATCAAGATATTATACATACAACAGTAGCCTTTCTTAGCTAATCTGACTAAAGAAAATCCCCAGAAGATGTAATGTAGCTGGGCAATCCAGCTACCCATTTATTAGTGCAGAGACAGGGAAGATGACCTACCACTCTTCTAATCTCCACTCTAAAAGCACCAGAGCGGCAGCTTTCCAGCTTTCTGACACATGGTTCTTACACTGTTTTTTTTAATACAAAAACCAGATCTTTTCCATGAATAAAGAAATGGTTTTAGGTCACAAACCCAGCTGGCCATTGAAAAGAAAAAAAAAATAGTGAAATATAACTTCTCACACTCCTCTGACCCAAGACCCTCTTCATAGTGAGAGCAGCAGTCACCTCTGAGCCGCAATTCCTCTAAAACAGGTCAGATAAATTGCACCCAAAAGCACCCATTTCTCTCCATGGTCTCCCAAAAATGTTGGGGTAACTCATTCAGATATAGATCTCCAATACTAGGTGAGATCAATCCCAACCCTGGTCTTCAGTCGTACACTGTTTTAGTGGAAGGAGGGAAAAGAAAGGAAAGAAAGCCTTCCCTTGCGTTAGGAAGTTACTCTTTCTGTCTCTTCTGAGCTCGTTTTGTCCACACCTTCATACTATTTCACAGAGTGATTGTTGGATCTCTTTCAGGAGACTTTCACACCATTTTCTGAAGACTGATGAAACAGAAATTTTCAGTCTCATTTCTTCTCTGTACTTTCATGTAGCTCCCATAAAATTTCAGCAATCAAAGCTACACATGTTTTGTAAAAGAAAACAACACAAGAGTCTTGTTCTGAATAAAGTTTTTGGTTAAATTTCCATGTTCAGCTCAGTGAAGTAAATAATAAAATTACATATGTACTTTTTGATATATTCCTGCAATTCTAATTAATTTAACCAAAATCATATGTGAGTTTCAAGAAATGTCAGCCAGCGGTCTGTATTCACATCTCAAGTACAATGCTTTAAATTTACATTGACTCCTTTGAAGTCAATGGATTCAGTCCAGTGTAAATGACAACAAAGTCTACTCTGTGACCCTAAAATTCTCCTAGTAGAAGGACTCCCTCTGTAGTTGTACTTTATGGCACATTACAGTGTAGGCATACAAATTTGCTGCAGAAACCCACTTTTGAACTTTGCATTCTTTTCTCTAAACTGCTACCTTAGTGAAAGAATTTCGTGATATTTTGCCATCAAAATATGTAAAAAAGAGATGAATGAATCAAACTCCACGAGCATAAGTCAGCAAGTATATTTTAAATCCTTTCAACACTTCTAATCAGCTATTCTAACATCTATATAATTAAAATAATAGAAAATGGCTGCAAAGATCTGGAGAGATCATTCCGTTCATCCTTTACCCCAAAGGAAGTGTCAGCACTTAGGAGATTAACTACGATGCACAATATAGCTTTCTTTTTGCCTACCACAACATGAAGGTATTCAGAAAGTCCCATTTTCAATATTTTCAGGAGTCCAGTCCAGGAGCCTAGATATATAAAGGCAAATGAAATATTAGTTACTTAAATGTTTGTATGTTCAAGTTCCAGTTGGCAATTATCTATACCTGCACATAAGGCCTGACCTAACATCCACTGAAATCAACGTGGATTACTATTAACTTTCATGGCCTTTGGAGGAAGCCCCTATCCAGGCCCCCATGTGGAATAATTACATGCACAACTGTAAAGATACAAAGTTTCATACAAATTTGACTACATAAAGCTCATTTATTTCAAAGTTTGATCCATAAATGAACACAAATCAGCATAAACGTTAGAAGAACATTTCTCCAGCTAAATTAAAGCATCATTGTTAAGATCAGAATATATTAGTTAATATCATCACTAGTGAATATAAGGGCATTTCCCCCTCTTCTCACATACTTTTCTTGCATATAACTTCATACACCTGAATAACTAGCAGTTCCTTCATGCAGCTCTAATAACAGCTCTTAACAAGGCTGCGAGGACAACTCACATGAAAAATTTAGATATCTACAGAGAGCCTTTAAAAAACACTAAAGCTTTGTTTTACTTGTTTCTTGAACAACAACCTTTTACCATTCTGAGTATTTGCTGTACAATGGAGATGTTAATAGTTACCCTCAGACTGTACCTTATCTTTTACTGTAAACCTCTTAAGCAGTGCATTCACATTTCATGTCCTTTCACAGTGCAGTTCACTTGGAGACAAAAGCAAGAGGAATTTGTTTCAGTTGAGCTGTTCCTTTTTAACAGACACTTTCCAGCTCACTTGCAGAAGCTGCCAAAAGGGAAATCAAGGATTGAGATTAGCATTTTTTTTCCAAGATTTGAAAGACCAGTAAGGTCATGGGGATTTTTAAAATTTATTTGTCATTGATTAAAGTGTCATTAAAGTATTTGCTAATTGATGGGCTGTCAACTAGGGGACAGTCCTACACCTCTAATCCTCTAATTGTACAGCCTTCCAAGATGTCATCATCAGATCTTAAATTTGTCCTGTTGGAAACTGCTTCCAAGTTTTACACTTTTCCAGCCACTACTATTGAATTTGTTTTGCTACAAGAACAACAAAAGACTAATTATGTTAGTTATATTTTAGTCTCAGGCTGGGCGTTCTAGACACAGTGCTGAACTTTCATTTGTTTACATGCTGCTCAAATCTAATGTTATTATAGATGCATACAACTAGGAAACGTTTTGTCCAAATATTTTAAAATATACTACTAAAAACAGCAATGGCAAAATTTTTTCTAAGCTTTTGTACTTTCATATGTATGTTGTTTATACATAATAAAGAATGAAGTCTCATCCAATCAGAATTTAACCAACTTAAAAGTGTACATGGAATTTTTACTATTTATTTTATGTTGCACAGAACTTAATGACTAAATTATATATTACCTAAAGACCTTAAAGATGATTACCACCTTGCAATACAAAACATTGTTTTAAGCAGAGGTGGACCCAGTCACTGATTCAAAGCCTCATTATGAGGGAACCTATTTAATCAAGAACTTGTGATGAACCTTTTGGCTACCACTTCCCACTGCAGAAATGTTGGAAAGTATATAATAATTCTTATATGCATCTTTCTACTCTGTTTGCAGCCCCTGCACAAAATCTCATCACAGAGGGACTGCAGGTATTCATGGAGCCCAAAGACTCGACTATTTTTGTGGTCTCTAAATGGAGAAGTGAAGTAAAGGTTCTCTCCAACATAGGTTTTAGCACTAGGTAAGCACAGAGTAGGAAAAGCACTGTATCAACTCTCAATCTGGTGCTACAGATGTTTTCACATTATATTCTCCAAAGCTCCAACAGAGCGACCTGTCTCCAGGCCCTCTTGGTAGCAGGGGCTGGTTCCCTGGCTAAAACCTATGCCAAGGTGATAACTTACAAAAGCATTTTAATATTTCCTGGGCTAAAACATGCTACATAAATGCACAAAATTTTCAAAATTATTAAGTAACAACAGGAGCAGAGCTAGAAGATCGGTGAAGGACTAAGCTAAAGGTGAAGGACACAACCCTATTGTGCCTCTGTCGTGTTTTGTCAGGAGAGAGTGTAATAACCATTCATTCTGCCCATTGTGTGGTTAACAAAACTTTCAAGAGTGAACTATTATGAACTAGGTTTGGATACATTTTACTGAGAATATGTAGATTTTTTCCAAAAATTGTACATAATATAATTGTGACAGTATTTAAAAAAATAATGTATTCTTTTAAAAATATTGTAAGTAATTAATACAGTATGTTTCCATAATTTCTTTTAAGGTTTGGGACCAGATCATACAAGATGGATTTCAGCAGTGGAAAATATTATCATCTGGCATTTTTTATATATCTTCCAAACTGGGATGTTGGTTTTTTTCTCCGGCAGAGGTCTGCACTGAACACTGCTGATAACATTCCCACCAAGAAAAATACTACCAAAACTGGTTTGGATCGTCTAAGACCTACACAAGGGACAAGGCCGCCTATGGGGGTCTTTACCTTAATACTGGCATTGGGCCTAAGCCTTGATTTAAGTTCCCAGGCAACAGATCTATTAAAGCTATATTACTAAGGTTCACACTGCCCCTGAAAGCTTTATTAAATGATTATTTCACAGCATGGAGGGAAATCTATTGAAAATTAATATGCAGCATCAGCCAGTCATGGCTCATAGCTGAGATACGCTCTTTGTGTCAAAAAAGTAGAATTTTCCAAATAAGAAAATGTAAGTGCAATTCCTCTCATTAACTTTACTTGTCTAATCTGACTTCTAGGGCTATAGTCCGTGGGGAGAAATGGCCATTTCTAGAGTTAATTTCATCTCTCTTCTGTCTTAGGAGACCAATCTCGGGTAGGATGCATTGCCCTCTGCAAGTGCCCCTCTGCATCTCTAAGTGGAGCCCAGCTGCCTCACCAGAGTGGCTGAAGTTAAACAACATGAACCCCAGCTTATGTGAAAGGAGTAAGATTTGATGTCTCCATCGGACCCACGGGATTCTGACAGACTCAAAGAAGCATCCTGAATATATACAGGGTTTAGTGTATTAGGTTATCCTTTTTGTAGAAAACAATTTGAGACAACTAATGCCAAGTAAAATCATGCCCACACATATTTCTTCAAAAGAACTGTTCAGAAACAGTTAATTAGCTAAACTTCTACGGTGTTGCCTCAGTCAGAATACACATATTTTCTTCTATAAAAACACAATTACATGTTTTATGAAGGTGATTTTTAATGAACAGTTAAGACCTCTAAATAATTTAAAGATACAGTTTAATCTTAACAAAATTCGTCATTTTACATTATCACATTGCTAAGAAATGTAATAATTCGGATCATACAGTCCTAAAGTTATGAACAATTAAGTAAATGGGCAAGTTCTCTTGCTGCCTTCAATTAATTTGGCAGGTGAGGGCTAGGGAGAGCGCAGGCAGGCAGCTCCTGTCCCTGTGAGCACCAGGTGGCAGTCCGGCCTTGACTGACAGCTCTTCATTTTCTCCTGCACTCCCCGGACCAAAAGCTTTCCTTGTTACAGTACTTGTCTGACTACCCCTGTCCTGAAAGTCTTCTACACTTTTCTATCTGCTAAATGACATACATTCACCCTGGGGATTTAGGGGCAAAAATACTTTTTGCGGAGAATAAGGTTCATGTTTTTCATAAACTCATCCATACCACCTCACTAATGCTGAAATGCCTGGGAATTTCCTTTACATAAAACATATTTTCACAAATTAAGCTCTGCATTTTGCTGGTAGGCCAGACCACTAGCACGCCCCAAAAGTTTAAATAACCTACAAAACCATGTACAGGAAATATGAGGCATATAAATCCTTTATCTACTAGGTCACAATGCTTTTCACAGCACACGTAACAAAAATCGGTTCAAATTTCTGCTACTCAAAAT
Organism: Mycteria americana; assembly: GCF_035582795.1. NCBI lineage: Eukaryota > Metazoa > Chordata > Aves > Ciconiiformes > Ciconiidae > Mycteria > Mycteria americana. The sequence goes on from NC_134365.1 coordinate 29,282,228, forward strand.
GAAAAAAAAAAAAAAAAAAATCTTCACAGCTCCAAATTAACATCGGAAAAAATACTGGATAAGAGATAAGCATACATTCCAAAGTTTATAAGACAGGTTGAACTAGTGTAAAACCAGTATCTTTGTTAGGAAATTTGATGGTCCAAAAGGTCATGTTTTGGTTATGTAAGCTATTTAGAACAGCTTACAATCTGACAAGTTGAACTGATTTTATAGCTTTCCTTGCTAATCTCTAGAAGAAAAATAAATTTTGTTATATATGAAAGAAAAAAATTATAATAAGACGTACATCGAATTTCTCAAACATCCATGGAAACTATCCTACTTTATTTGTTACTCATCATTGCGTCATTTTAACGAGTCTGGTGATCCATTTAATGGTTAAATTTTGTTAACAAAGGAGGTAAACAACAACAAAAAGATAGTAAAAATCTTATAACCTCCCACATAGTGATAAAACATATTTTTTCTAATATCAGAAAAACAAGTTTTATTAACAAATACAAATGTTTCACTGAAAATGCCTGCTAATTCCTATCTATATAAACATGCAAGTCATTCTTATTCACTGGAGCTTTTCTGCTAAGCCAAGCAGTCACTCTTTTCACCTTGCAAAATTGTGCTCACATATATAGAGAGCTCAAGTTTCTAAAAAGGACCAATAATAATAATTTATTTACAATGTGGATTTATTTTTTATTTGTCTGTTTTGGTAAACTGTTATTTGAACTGCATGGTGCTCCCTGTCTTCATCTTTATGTAACCACCAAGGGAATTTCTTGCATCTTCTCCAGAGGATACGTAAAGTATTTCTGAAGCTGAGAAGGCTGCATTTTAATAAGAAATTTTGTTACAGATTATTGCTAAAAACATAAAAATATATGAATTTAGAACCTGTGACAGTATACATGAAAGTAAAAATTGTGGGGGTTTTTTCTCAAGGAGATTTAACAGGTTTGGAGAGGTGTGACCATTTTTATTGAACTATTAATTCTGTTAGATTTGCAAAGGTTACATTCAGTAAGCAACTATTATTTTAATAAGTATTCACCAACAAACAGCTCAAGCACTGTTCAAATTACTTGCAAAAAATCAGGAAGCCTGTGTTCATCTTTTTGACTAGAGAACTGAAGAAGTTTACTAGTTTTTGATCATATGTACATTCATTTGGTTGCAGCAGATATATCAAGAATTTTAGCCTATGTTCCTTGTACACTTTTTCTAAATTCTTCTCCACATAAGTCTAACATTTGCGAAATCTCATATTAGAATTCTTATGAGATTCTACCCACAGTGGGCATACAAAATACATTTATAGAAGTTACATATAATTTGTCTTAGAAGGAAACAAATTGTTTCTTCCAGAGCACTCTCATGTGGTTATACGCACTTTAGTGACGTTTAAAAATTATAGACTGAGGACAATTTTACTCACAATTAATATGTTTTATTCTCTCTTTAGAATACACCTGTGGAATCTTCAATGTGCACAGACTATTCTCATCTTTTATGCTGGTGTGACAGCATGGAACAGCTTTATAGCCTTAGATAAGTCTATAAGGGAAAGCCTGTGATGCAGCCTGTGCAAGACGACTCCTGCTGTAGTATGCAATGCTGGTGGGAGACCCAAAGACAGGGGCAGAGTGGCCGCTAATGAAGGGGCAGGAACACAATCTAGAAGGGATTTCAGCTATAATTATTGCTCAAAGGGAAGTGGGGACAGCCTTTAAAGGTCATACCTGCTCTTAAAACCCCTTACAAAATAGTATATGATCAAAAGTAATAGAATTAATACTAACTGGTTTTCAGTTGTAACTGGGGTGGGATGAAGATCGTACATATGGCCATGACCACTGCTTAGCTGAGAGGCAATACCTTGCTATGCTACAGTAACTGTAATGCTTTTGGTTTCTGTGCCCACACTTAAAATCAGTAGAGCACAATGGTGGTATAAAGATTTTTTCAGTCCTGCACGCTGGGTTGAAAGTTGCGCTTTAATAAAGACGCAGCACAAAATTTCACCAGTTGTCAGTAAATTGTTTAAAGTCTACAACCAGTCCCTCATACATGGCTTCCTTCACAAATTTTACAGTAATCACTCCAGTAGACAGTATTTTTAAAACCAAAATATACATACATAAACTATCGATGCTTTCATTTTTAGGAGTGTCTGGCACAGTCATACTCCTAGAGTGCTGCAAACGCATGACGATGTCATAGTTCTAGTATCACTAGCTGGGTCCTATGAGGACATAGGCTTTGTAGGTTTTGCCTTCCCTGTTTTGAGATAAATACAAAAAGATCTTTACCAGAGTTGCGAAATGGCTCTCTACACACATTTAAGTGTCACATTTCACCTACCTATTTTCAGGGACTTCCAGCTTTCACTGGAGTAATTACAGTTTATCATCTTAAACGTATAAACATCTGAGAAGCAGGTATCATGAAAAAAATCCATTATTTGATATCAATGTATTCAAACATTATTTTATAAAGTTCAAATAAACTAAAAAATAAAGAAATATCTGCACAAAGAAATGAAATTAAAGCCAGATATTATAGAACAAGATCACTAGTGATGACCAAAGGAATAGGAATTTGACAAACTGTACACTACCTAACATCAATGAGCCACAGGTAAAATAGTCTAGTCCTGCACTTCTTAAAAATCTTTTTTTTTTCCCCCTACCCTGGAGTGTTACCATGTCTGAGTAATAATAGTATGGTTTTATTCCACAGAGCCAGTCCTTTTGAGCATTCTGCGTGGGATCTGCTGACTTCAATAAGGAGGAAAAAAAAGTTTTAATGCTTTTTATTGCAGCTAGACCTGCAAAACCAGCACAGCCGAGAAAGATGGATTCTGTTCCTTCTTGTTCATCTTCAATAGAATTCTTTAAAATGCCCATGAAAAAAATGCCTCGTTGTCATAGGTCATTAAATGCAGAAGTTCCCAGGCATGAACTGTGCTAAAGAAGCAGGATTCTGTGCCTGCATATAGGCTTGCAGGACAGGTACCTCAAAAATGACTTGGAAGCAGTACATAACTTCTCTGGATCAAACGTAGAAGGGACACATATCATGCACTGAAAAACAGCTCACGTTCCCGACGTCACTTACGTGTCATCAGCAACTGGCCTTTTCCAGCCAGAATCCCAGTGGCTCTGAGGCAGCTGGGGCAACCCCCATAATCAAGTCTCCTAGACCAGGCTTTGGCGTCCAGGCTGCCCCACAGCATCTCCATACCATCCTGTGTCCCTGTCATCCGCAATGCTGAACACAGACTCCCCTTAGTATCAAAGAGAGAGAACTGTTAGCAGAATGCTTTTTCCAAAGGTATTTTGACACGGGAACTGGTTTTTGCCATTGATCTGCCACAGCCTTGACTTCCTAGTCTTCCATATGTAACAAAGCCTGTTTTCTTCTTGGGTCATCTTTAGTGCAACCCTGAGCTTCAGTTAGAGGGGTGTATATTTGTTATGGACTATTTTCTATTATACTTGCCTTCAAATTTTTATCCATGGTGTAAATTAAGACGATGACAATTAATGTTAATACGGCTGTGGAGCAAGCAATGCACGGAATGGGCACCTATTGAGACTCTTTCATCAATCAAAAATAAATATTTTTTAAAACACACATGCACTCTATGCAACACATGATTTGCTGTGTCTTTTATAATGTGAACTAATTGCTTGTCGTTTTAAAAACTAGCTTTAATTGATTTTCAGGTTTCAAGCATCACTACAAGGACCTATTTTTATTTTATTGCACTGGCTTCTACTTTATTGTTTCATTTTATGTCAGTCTGTTGAGGTCTCTTTATATGAGGTATTTTCTTCTTAGCCATATTTTATTGAAATGTCAACTAATGCTAGGGATCTTTCCATGGTTTTTTGAAACTTAGAAATAGCTTGGCTCTTACATGATACTTTAATAATGTTGCCAATCCTCTGATAAGTTGTTCACATCAGATATTTAGCCCCAATACCTAATGCTTGAGAATCTACATTGATTCTCTTCACGTTCCGCCTCTGCATTCCAAGATTTATGAATATTAAGTTGTGCTTGCCCCAAAGCAAAAGTATACTCACTAAGATATTTGCTGAGATCAGGAGTCTCTCTGCCCCATTTTTAAAACAAAGGCATTAATAAGGAAGCACTATAAAATGTACAACACCAAAAAAATAAGGAAAATTCAGTATTTTTAATAAAGTCAGAAAAAAATCCTCTAGTTCAAAGCACCCTGAGCTACCCTAAATAATGCAAAAGAGTAACAATTTATGACACTTGTACAGAATTATGGCTGCTGAGAAGTGTGAATAAACCCTGATTTCTAAAACTATGACCATTATGTTTAAAAACAGTGGTCACCTAGGGTAAAAAGATATCATTCTGTATAATTTTAACCCTTACAAATACGTGGGCAGATACTATATACGGCATCTATGGAGGTCAGTGAGTTAGACCCAGCAGCAATGGTTGCATCGTTACCCAGCACGCACTTAATTACTTTGTGTACCAAGCACAAAAGCCAAAGACCTATGCAGAGGGTACACATTACATCTTTCAGTGCTGAAACATCTTTCATAATGACTAACCGAGCTTTATATTTTTAAATGCATACATAAACATGTGTACTTTTAAAATTCCTGAAATGGCATCTTTCTTTTTTTTTAATAATTATATTTCTTAAATTCTATACAAAATGCTCTCAGCTTCCTTTGTGATTTGGTCCATTTTTACGTGTGCATGAAAATAAGGAACTTATTTAAAACAAGCTGAAACTGGTACAAATGGGAAGAAAAAAAAATCACAGAAGAAATATGAATGAGGTGGTTTGCTGGTTTACCAACAGGTGGAATAAACGTGCTATGGCAAAAACATCCCATCGAGGTAAGTGCTGAAGCAAACTAACACTAATCATTTATGTAGGCATATATTAAGATACTCAAGGCTCAGTTTCTAAACTGTGACTACATAATATTACTTCTGCCCCTCTGTTTGTAATTACATTTGCTTTCAGTTTTATATATTAAACAGTTCCCCAGCTGCTCTTTAGAAAATAATAAATTGGTTAATTTTAAAAGCAACCACATATGGTTAAGATAATTCAAGAGATACAACTGAGTAATGTAATTCATCTTTTTTTTTACACAAATCTTTATATTAAACTAAAAATAGAGCTCTACTGTGTTTATTACAGTAAATATTCTTATTGAAATCAACAGTATATGAGGTATTCCCAGCAGGTTCTGTATAAGCCATTATTGAAATATCTCATTGCAATTATTTTTCAGCAATTTCCTCCCACTGTTATGCTATATATTACAATATATTGAGCATAAAATAAGATGTTGGTACTCAGTATAGCTTCTATTGGATTATGAATTAAGATGGATATAAATTGGATTGTAAATTAAGAAACATGAAAAGTCAAGGCACCCCTTGGATATAGAAAGCTCACCCTGTGTGGCGGGACCTCACCTCCCCACCAGCATCAGGGCTGACGCTCAAGACACTTCAGGATAACGCTCTTATTCGCCACACCGGCAGAAATAAGAAATTCCCTGGCTTCAAGAAGAAGTGCTAGGGAAATTTATTCTTCTCTTTACTGGCAATTGCTATGTAGGACATTATATGGATTCTCGGATAGCATTAATGGCTCTGTTTTCTGCATGCCTCAGGCCACAGGGCTGTGATTACTTTTAATCAGTTTCAAGACTCCCCACCCTCAGCTGTGCTTTGGTTATCTTCAGACTGGATCAGTACATTGTAGCCTACCTACTGTAGCACTTGGAAGTTTCCCTGAGGCTTTCAGGCTATGCAGAATGCAGCCAAAATGAAAGTTTAGGTCCCTTTCCTTCCCCTTCCTTTCCCTACAGGAACTTTGCTGGCTGTTCCCTGTTTCCCATCAATAGTCCCAAGTATTACACAGCAACCAGGAATCCTGCCCTTTCTTTTGTAAGGCAATATCATAAAACAAAAAAAGAAAGGAAAATAAAAATAGAATAGAATAGATAAAATAAAATAAAGTAAAACAAAATAAAATAAAATAAAATTAAATTAAATTAAATTAAATTAAATTAAATTAAATTAATTCCTGGAAGCTTGTAATGTTGTTTCTTATTTATATTACCCTTAAATTCCTTCTTAATAACCATGCAAATACATGTAAATTCACTTTACACATATTCCTGATTAAAAAACAAGTCCCAAAATCATCAGTCTGTGTGATCAGAAATAAACTTTACCAGTCTTCAAGCCCCAAAACTCAGTTTAATGAGTGCAAGGAGGAGAGAATCCTTGGTAGTCACCCATAAACACAGTGAAATAGATTCTGCCACTCACACTCGTTCCTCACTCATTAGCCTTCTTCATTTCAGTGAAACTTATAACTTAGGTGTAATTGACCTCTGCCAATATAGCAAGCACACTTTCTCTTTCAAAAGATCTATAAGATAACAATCATTGCACAGGGATGCCAAATCTTAACACAGGTGCTTAAAGAGAGTGAATATTGTTGACAACAGTAAAATAATTTTCACTATGATATGCTAACTATCAGTAACATAAACCCCACCAAATTATCTACCAATGTAAATCATGTCAGTGAAGGGGTGGGGAGCAACTGGGAAGATGCAGTGACAGTGCCTTGTGCATATGCAATTCTTATTATTCAGAAAAAGAAAGAAGAGAAAGTTGGAGGAAATGTATTTCTAAAAATCCCTGGTGAATAATATATTAATTATCAAAAAGGGCTCAGCCAAACACTCAGACAATTTATATAGCACATCAGACAAAATATGCCAGCTATTCAAAAAACCAAGGCGGATGAGATTAGGCTTGTGCAGGTTGTCTCACTGACGTGCAGCGTTCTAGACAAGCAAGTGAACATGCTACTAGACAAGCAAGTGAACATATTACACAAGGACCTACGCAAACTACAAAACGATCAAAGACTGCTTCAATATCATAATGTAAAATTGTAATGGGAAGGCAGACAGGATGATAAAAAGAAGCAGATCTCTTTGAAATGTGAGTCAAGAGAAAAAAAGTGACAGGCTCATAACGTTTTCAGATGAGGATTTAAGATTATGGCACCTTCTGCAAGAACAACACAGGAAGTGAACACCAAAACATGCAGCTGTTAAAACAACAAGATTAGCATAATTTTTACAAGCTATATAACTCCACTATTAGAGAACTCGGCTAATTCCAGAAAGGAAGATATCCAAGGACAGAGGGATGGAACGTCTAATTAGATGGAGGGCAATGCTGCTAAATAAAGTCTAGAGTGGTTTTCTGCCCTCAGTACGGAAACTGCAGTCTCCTATAAAATAACAGGACTGGGCTCCACTGATTTCCCATCAGCAATTCCAAAAGCAAGAAGCTGCAAGAGCTCTTTCTCTTTTGGTAGTTTTGTGATGAGCAGCCACAAACTCAAATTTTAACTGAAAGGAGAGCTTTGCAATTGCAAAACCAAGAGCTGCAGTACCACCAGCTTTTAAAAGCTGCCACTTGCAGCCCTGGCTGTGGGAAGCCTAATGCAAGATTAAGACTCCAGCTGCAGAAACGATGTGTTTTCATTTAATGTTGACTACAAAACTTCTCTTTACTCATTGTTGAAATACAGGCTGCAGGAAGAACAGTTTTGTCCTTCAACTGGAAAAGTACCCAAGTTCCAGTTAACTCCTGCCGACGAGACTGGCTGACCGGCCATGCTGTGATGAAAAGAATAAAGGCAGAAGCTCTGTAGGAACAGACAAGAGGCTGTCATGAACAGCCATGAAAAAGACAGGCCAAAACACTTCACAGTGTGATAAAGGGAAAAGAAAAATAAATAAATGAAGACAAATACGATAAAGAGACACAACCAACTTACACTGGAAAAAGCAAAAGCAAAACCTCTGTTAAACCACCTGTGGGCAAAATGTGCTCTTCATACGAAGAGCATATTTGCCATACGATGTGGCAAGGCTGCCCCACAAGTCTTGTAATTTCTCTGGTTTCAAAATAACACCTATCTTGCTGTTAAAATCACCAAGTAAAATCAAAGGAGACGTGGGGCAATTTCCAAGTTTTTGATGGATTCTCAGGTTACCTACCTCGTACAGTACTTCTATAACGCAAATCTCCATCTTCGGACATAACAAAACACCAGGTAGCAGGTTAAAAATGCGTCTAGAAGTATCAATTTGGTCCTACCAAGTTAAAACAGCCTAATATATAAACACAACACTATACAAGATAAACAGCAAAACGAAGTTGCAGGTTCAGTATTAGGATCTACTGATTTCATGGTAAGTAACAAATACTTTGTGTTAAGCAGAAAACAAAGTGAATAATCTTTTTAATGGTCAAGCTTATGGAGACAGACCTGCAAACAGATGCAGGAGTATAAGCTGCTCCTGCACACAATCTTTTGTGTCTGCAAGGACATGATTCATATACTTCAGAAGGAGCATAGGTTACTTTTCAAGATGAAATATTATCTCTTTGATAATATCTTTGAATATCTCTTTCTTGCCTTGCTAGTGAACATTGGCACAAGCCCAAAGTAGCTACAAGAGGAAATCAAAGCAACATAAAAAGTAAATATTTACAAGCACGTGTACCAAGGAAGCCAAAGTGGGAGAAGAAGGTAAGAAGCAGTAGGTTTTCTCTCAGCGCCAGCTGGTAGGACGCATGCTGTAAGCCACAGGAGGAGGCAGGTTGCCTGGCCCACAGGAGCTCCAGCATTCCCAACTGTGATTCGTGGCAGGGAGCAAAACTCCAAGCAACTTTAAACAAGAGGATCCATTTCAGCAGTTCATATACTACCAATAACTGAAAAATGGAGAAAGCCAAAACCAATCAGATGCTTATTAAAAAATGAAATATCCTTTGTTCCACTGAGAAGAGCAATTTACTTCTGTTGTGTATTTGCTTTGTGTGAAGGGTGGTGATTTGCTGGTGCATGCAGGGAGGGCAAGAAAGACAAGGTGTTCAGGTTTTGAAAAGAAACCTTTATGAACAAGTGCTTAGCTTTAGTCCAATAGTTTTTTTGTTTACTCATTATGATCTTAATACAGTCTTAAGCAAAGCAGTTCCTACAGAATAATGTTGCATCTATAACAGGTAAGACTTTTGTATCTATGTGTTGGGTTTTGCAGGTCAAGGGGAAAGGCTTTTTGGATAGTTGTGGGATCTTCATTTTTCCTCATTTTGAGCTTTAAAAAAGGCCAATGTTCATAATTCTTAATTTCTGTGAAATCCTTATAAATGTTTTTCTGCAGGTTAGCTGGTGCTGTGAATGATTCCCTTGCATAGCTCCACACGCTACCCCTGTATGAGGAACAGAAGAACCACTTAAGAAAATGATAAGAGAAGTGCCTAGGGAAGACAGCACTGCACTGTACATTACAAAGATCAGAGGGAGCCCAGAAGCAGAACTAGAAAAAAAATCTGTTCATATCATGCATCGCAGTGCAGAAATTCCCAGAAAATTCAGATACCATCATTGTCATTTTTTAAATCAAGAAAGCTGGGGAAAAAAATTGCAGAAGGGAGCTGATAAAAGTACAAGCTAATGAGTCGCTTCTCTGGAAAGATTTTATTGAGACATCTGACCTTAAACAACAGATACAGTAGCTTTTAAAGTCCAGTCAAAAGACTATCAGTCCTTGAATCCAAACCACCTCCATATCTGGTGAAGAAAGCTACTAAAACCACATATTTAATTTCCTTCTGTGGAAGGAATTCACTGAAACAACCAAACAAACAATAAAGCTTTCAGCCTAAGCAAACAAACAGAAATTGTGTTAGGAAGAGTTTGGAGCAGCATATTCTTCCCAAAATATTTATTGTGACTGAGCAGTAAGGATCAGGTGAGAGAAGTAAAGGATGTCTCCAAAACACAGAATGTGACAGGAAACAACCCTGAAGTTTGTACATACACAATACGAATCCTTCCGTTTCATTTGCTGCCACCTCTTGTTGATTGGCAACCTGAGTTAATAGAAGGAGTGAGAGAACATGTTTTCTTGGTATGTTTACCAGGCCTATGAGTGTAAGAGAGAACACCAAGAATAGAAACGAAGCGATTGGTTTCTTAGAAATAGGAACAAAATTGAGAAAGATGGCGTTAGTGCTTTTAATAACTAACTGGAAGAAAACATGGAACAAATAAGAAATCTACCTGGCAACAGAGAGAAATTAGAAATCTTCAGGATCATTTAGTGAACTAAATTACTTGGAAGACTATTCAGAAAAGCTGAAACACAGACATCCGAGCTGAACCTGATCCTACTGTACATAAATTACTGATCAATAAACTGAGATCCAGTTCACAGAAGTTTATTTAAATTATTTTTAGTAATACTTATGACACTCCTCTGAGAAGCATGCTGTGAGTTGGTGCAAAATTTGCTCATCAGCATACCAAGGAGGAGGAGGCCTCAGCTAGCTCAAGCATTGCAAATGAAATAAAGATAAGTCTTTGTGCGATGCCTGGCACATCATTGTAAGTCATACAGTATCTTGTATTGTCTTTTAAATGTCAGCTATTGGCATAAACAGTTCATATGACAATCTTTGTTTTCTGGACTTTTTCTTTGAAGTTATTTTTACTACTGCTTTTTAAGGAAGCATTTAGCCTCTATGGTTCCAAAGAAAAGCTTAAAAATAAAAATTGTGTTTTCAGGCATCCGACTACTGGTCTGTCATCCAAGTTGTATGATAGCTGTAGGTCATACAGTAGTAGATCAATTATCTCCGTGGTTAAAGATAGTCTAATATATAGCAGTTCATAAACATTAGTATGCATGGATTTGTATTCCTATATAAAACAAATCTAGACATCACTCCAATTTGTGATATTCTGACATTTTGTTTATTTGAAGAAGGAAAAATAACCCCAAACCAAACATGAATTATGGTATGGCTAAATTGGGCATTACAAGGAATTACAAGAAGGGACGATGAAGTCTATGTCTGTGTCATTTAGGAAGCGCACAGCAACATAAACTTTGCTCTTACCTGGATGGCTCGACTTGCGACGTTACTACCATCCAGAGAAGTCCAACTTCTACAGGCTTACATGTGATATTCCCCTGATGCAGTCTCTTCCACTAATCTTCTAAGTGTTGCATGTGATTCCTTCTGTGTGCAAAAGCTACAGGGCACACTGCGATCAATGTGTAATTTGACTTGATGCCCTTTGAGTTTCCCAGTACTCTGAAACAGGCAAAATCACTTAGAGTAGCTGATTCAATTTGTCAGGCAGCACTGTGTGTAACGTGTATCGGCCCTAATTCAGCTGTAGCAGAATAGGGTGTCTTGTCAGTCCGTCAGCACGTTGGGTTATTCACAGGAGCAGGGCAGAGTAGGAAGTGAGCCATAAGCACTCCAAGCAAGAATATTTAGTTGGAGAGGAACTCATGTGCATATACAAATATTAACATTTACAGTCACACAGCAATACATTTTATAGAGATAAATTGAGTGATTGTAGATATGGAAAGGAAAGTTCACAGGACAGGCGCTTTCCCACGTACCTCACCAAAGCTCTCTGAAGGAACAAAGAAATTCTTCCTTTGTCTGTTTTTTAACATGGTTTCCAGTTTTCCAAGCTATCACCTCTCAGGACGTTTTGCGGGTTTTGTTTTTGCTTGGTTTTGGTTTTGGTTTGGGGTTTTTTTTGCTCTCAAACTGCCTGACACCATCTGTCGTGACTCTGAGGCACATTTCTGAGACGGGAAAGGAAGAGGGAGATGAAGGTTCCTCCATTTAATATTGGTTTCAGTGGTGAAGTTTCTCATACAAATCGGCAAAGGCAGAAGTTCCCATGCCATAGCAGACTGCTACTCTGCCGTCAGACCTTTATATGCAGTGTTTGAAATCAGCTTAACAATAGAAAATTATAACAGGACAAACAATGCATGTCTGTTGTTTAATATATTAATGTCAGGAAATAATCATTTACACTAACTGTATCTACATGTGAGCAATCAGTTCCGTTGTTTATGGTTTAAAAGTCCATTAAAGAAGGCTATGTATTGATACAATACCCTTAATTCCAGGATTTACCTGAAGGCTATGGTAATATTCATACAGGAAGGCAGACAGTGGGCCTATGCAAATGCGGATGCACATTTGTAATTCCCTTTCATAAATAATAGTTTTATAAAATATACAAATGCAGTGTTTGAGTTACATCCCAGGATCATATCTTATCTTCTATTTGAAACATGCTAGAACACCTTTGGCCTCTATTGAAAATACAAAAAGAACTAACCTGAGAAAAAAGTGAGATATCCTACATTTATTTAAACCACATACTACACTAAAAAATCTTTTATCAAAGATGCAGGAATACTTACTTTCCCGATACACTATTTCTTAAAATATCAGGATCCTAGAGAATTACCATTAAGCCTCCAGACAGCATGCGCTTTCCCTGATTGTCTCTTCTATTGTTTATCTGAGCTCAGAATTGGGCCCAAACAAGTCAGACACAATTCAACAAGCATATTAACCCAAGCAGCGCTGCATACGGTGTTTCGCACATAATTAGTAAAAAACCAAGCATCTGAAATACAGTCAGCACAGACGACATCACAAACAAATTGCGCCCTTCCCGTTTTAATTTTAACAAAAGGCTTCAAAAAATCTTTACACTTTTGTGCAAATTGCCTGCTCTTTGTGTGCCAGCATCCTTGCTGGGGTGCTGATAGCCTACTCAGGGCACCCACAGGCCAGAGGATCTTGCTTTTCACTACCCCGGCCAGGTAAGTCACGTTCACTCCCCAGGAATCCCCCACGGAGCAGCAGCGTTCCTAGGTGCCCGGCTGTAACACCAGTAATGACTGGATTCTGAGAGAATTTGAAAACCTTCCTTATTTCTGTTTTTCAACCTATATTCAAAGCGATACTTTGGCATTGTTATGTGATTTTTGACAGGGTTACAGTAAATTCATCATGCTAAACTGAAATGTTTCTGGCAGATGTCTACTCTGCAACAATCAAGCTATGTGTACAGTAAAATGTGACAACCACAGTACTACTTCCAGTTGTAAAAATTACACTTATAATACTTTATTAATGCTAACTGGGAGCACAATTATGCAGTGTATTATTTATTTTTTCATTAGAAAAAATCTATTGCAAAAGGTTGCTTCAGTATGTTATATGGAATTAAAATTTAAAAAATTTAGTCTTGAGTCAAAAGTTGTTATTGGTAAAAAGAAAATAAAAAAGCATATGCACTAATAAAAAAAGAGTTTATTTTTCAACATTTCAGACTTTTTTTCTTAGTCACTATCAAATTATTTTTTCAGCCATGTCTAGTTTTCTTCCTGAAGGCTACCCTGGAACAACGGATTTAGGAAGCTGGGGAAAAAAAGTTACTGTATTCCCCTTTAATAAGTCAGTTTTTTTTTTTTTTTGGGGGGGGGGAACCCTGATTCATTAAAGGGGAATACAGTAACTTTTCCAAAAGCAAACATTAAAAAACAGGAGACAAATAAGTGGGATTTATTTTGAAAGCAATGTAAACTATTCATGTTCACAGAAGTCAAGCTTAAATCACGCAAAACAACTTGTTCCATGAGTAGTGGAATTAATTTTCATTTGTGTGATTTCAGTTGCTCAGCTTGATTCCCTTACATTTAATAAAACGTGAACTTCAGCTGTAGGTTTTTCCACAATTAAACATTTTTGGTAAGTCTCCCTTCTGTGGATTCTCTGACAGCTTATAGGAGCTGAGCAAATTCTGCAAGTGCCCCTCAGTGGGGTAAGAACAGGCCCACTCTCTTTTGTTAGGTTTTTGGGTTTTTTTTTTTTTAAATTACTCTTATTTTTCACTTGGTTTAAATGGGACCAACAGGCTTAAAAGTTATTAGTAGGGAATAAGAAAATGGACAAACACACATGCAAGCATATACAGCATAGTGGATTATTGAGCCCTTTTCTCTCTGGAAACCAGGCTAAGAAAAGGAAAATTCATTTCTGTCATTGGAGAAATCCCCATACATCTCAAAATATAGTCTAACAAACTACTTATGATCTCCACAGGGGTCAATTTTCATTTTATCATTTGACTCCCTCAAGAACACCACAGAACCGTGGAAGTAGCCTGAGGGTAATAAATAAATAAATAAACCTAATGGTATCGTTTTTGAGTTAAATTTCTCCTGGAGTAGGGGAATGCAAAACTATTGCTGAATCAATGTAACACAGCATTGTATTAACCTCTAACTAAGGAGCAGGGAAGTGAAATATGCAGTAAAGTCTCTACGCACGCCTGACCTTTCCACCTGCTCTATCATTTCCTGCATTGCAACATGTGGAAGGATAGCGTACAAAAAAAAAAGCCAGTACCCACTTCTTTTCCCCAGCCCAGAGGAATTGGACCTTCTAGCTCTGTATTTTTGCTCTTTTAACATTTCAGAGTAGATTTGTAATGGTTATGATGAGCCTACTGACAGCTCACAACACACAAACCCCAGTGGTCCTTTGTTTAATACACCGGAATGCATTTTGTCTTGTAAATTTTCCATAAACTTCTATATCATAGATGAACTTTCATGCTTTATTTCGGTGTGAGTGGACTATTTATGTTAACACTGCTGCTCATCTTCCTTTCACAGCCCGTTTTATTAACTTTTTTATATTAAATAAATTCACTTTTTATCTATGATGTTTGTTTTACAGGTAATTCATCTAATTTAAAGTATTTTCTCAGGGACTTCAATTTAGCTTTGCCCTTGAAATTAACATTTAATGTGTTTTACATTTTTGCAATAGAAATTAATCTTTATTTGAATTATTAGTCCAGAACTATAACCTACATTCACCATATTTGAATGTTGGTATGGGAAACATCAGTGACCACGTTATCGCAGACAGCTACAGTGAGAGAGGACGTATATCTTTGCATTGTGGATATCCTGTACTAGCGAAAAAAAGCACCATTTCAAGTCCATTTCAATAGAGTAGACACACATACTGGTACTTCTCATGCTCCTACCAGTAAGGGTAAGGAAAGAAGGAAAAAAACCCCCACCAAATAAAATCCCAACCCACAGAGATGTTGTAGAACCCGTTATGGGAAGACAGTCAAGGAGCAATCCACCTTGTAGACCCAGGAGACCTGTCCCTGCTTTACCTGATGCACGTATCTCACTTGCAGAGCACGCGTCAGAAAACATCACTTCCTCATTAGATAATCTCTTTGAATACAGGTGATAAACAGCCCAGAATAACGCTACTTTTCATGCATATACACACACAGCCTGTTAAAGGTAAGCATATCTTTCAGAAAAGCATTCAGTTGTGAGCTAAAACTATCAGGAGGTGTGTAATCAAATGCTGCGTTCGGTAGTTTGTTCTACTCATTACTACCTTGACAGTTACATTCTGGTAAGAAATTGGCCACCAATTTTTGTTTGGCTGTAGGTTTTACCTCTTTCTGCATCACCCTGGCACATTAAGTAAAGCTTCAGAACGCAGTAATTTGTGCCTGTGAAGATACCAGTACAGTGTGATGAAGTCACATCTCAGTCTTCTGCTGGATAAACTGAGTAGAATAAACTCTGCAATTCTCTCCTTTTAAAGCAATTGTATGTCTCTAAGTCATTTCAGTGGCTCTGTTTTGGACTATTGCTGTTTTTCAAAACATGAAGGTCAGAAAGCAGTGGTCTGAAACTGGTTTCCTAAGTGCACACTCTTCCCTGTTCCCACTCACTGCACTACCCATCTAAAAATCAAAAGGTCACCATAAAAAGCCACAGCATTTCAACTGAAAACCACTGTTCAGTATGTTCTTCAGCATGATCCTCAACTCTTTTCAAAGTGTTTAAAATTAAGCCTTTTTCTATGAAGTAAATTCTAAATATTTCCTTTCCCTTTCATAGTGTGGAAAAACATTTCCTCTGAACAGGCCCAGATTGCTCTAAATAAGCACCTTGTAACAAGGTACATATTTAATTTACTGTTCCATCAACTATTGATTCATCTACAAATTCTGCTAGAAATGCTTCCAGATCATTGATGAAAATGTTGAATAGTGGCAGGCACAGTACCAATTTCTGCAGAACCTCTCTAAAATCACCCTTTTAACAATGATTTCATTTGACAACTACTGTTAGAGACCTATCAGCTACTTGGTTTCAGTCTACCTCATCTTCACATATTAAAGTATAATCTTGCAAATCAGGATGTCATACAAGTAAGACACTGAGGTGCTGGAGCGTGTCCAGAGAAGGGCAACGAAGCTGGTGAAGGGTCTGGAGCAGAAGTCTTATGAGGAGCGGCTGAGGGAACTGGGGTTGTTTAGCCTGGAGAAAAGGAGGCTCAGGGGAGACCTTATCGCTCTCTTCAACTACCTGAAAGGAGGTTGTAGAGAGGTGGGGGTCGGTCTCTGCTCCCAAGTAACAAGCCATAGGACAAGAGGAGATGGCCTCAAGTTGCACCAGGGGAGGTTTAGATTGGATATTAGGAAAAATTTCTTCACTGAAAGCGTTGTCAAGCATTGGAACAGGCTGCTCAGGGAAGTGGTTGAGTCGCCATCCCTGGGGGGTATTTGAAAGATGTGTAGATGTGGTGCTTAGGGACATGGTTTAGTGGTGGACTTGGCAGTGCTAGGTTAACAGTTGGACTTGATAACCTTAAAGGTCTTTTCCAGCCTAAATGATTCTATGATTCTATGATTCTGTAAGTCCCAAGTCAAATGTGTTAAGAACTCAAGTCTATTATGGCTACACAATTATTTTTATCAGCCAAACTTTTATTCTCATTAGTGAATAATAATCAAGAGGTATTTCCCATAAAACTATACTGACATGCGTTAGTACTTTTTACATAATTTAATTCGTCATTATTTCCAGATCAAGCTTCCAATAGTTTTCCCTGAGAATAAAATGAGCATTCTCCAAATTCTTCTAATTATGATTTTTGAACATGAAGAGTTGTAAGGTAGCATTAACCTTTTGAAATGCAGTTTGTTTATGTTAAAATCCACTCTTGGCTAAGGTCTTAAAACCATATTGTAAGCCTACCACAAAGTTGCAGGTAAGTAAAACACCACTCTTCAGTAGCAGGCGTTTTTTGCATAGATAAATATGAATTAGGCATCAAAGAAGCAATGATAACCAATAGAACTGGAGAGGAAGTTTTAGTGAAAACACGGAGGATGCTGGATTAGTAAACAGAGTGCTGAACAGAAATGGCAAGAAGCTGAGAGCGGAGATGGAGCAAAAATACAGAAGTTAACAAATGGAGATAAGCTTTAATGACATGGTAGATCCATTTTCTCTGTTTTTTTGCTAAGACAACACTTGCAGGTCTCCACCCTGGAAATTTTTACAAGTGTTCTACAAATCCCATGAAAATCTTTCAAGTGTTGTATGTAGAAGATCATAATGTTGATTCTTTGGACTGTTTCCTTTACAGAAGTTAAGGTGCAACTGAAATACTGTCATCTTGCCACAGAAGTCCATGCATGTTATAGACACGAATGTGTTTAACTCAATACACCATCCAACATCTATGTTTCTCATTAGCAGAGAAAGCCCCTTCACAAGTTGTTCCCTCAGTCTTGTGATACTTCGAAATGAGAAGCATAGCTCATACAGTACATAATGCCTGAAATGAATGTCATACTGAGGAAGACACGTTGAAGAAACTGGACTGGATCTCTTTGGACTAGGTAAGAGAAAACTAGGCAGGAGTACACAAACTATATGAAAGGTTAATATATGAAAGGTGATGACAAGAGAATGGTGATTGTTCTACACATCCACTGGGAACAGAACACGGATACATCAGTCTTACTTGCAGAAATGAAAATGGGATGGTAGAAGAAAGCTTTCTATCTGTAAGACTACTGTAGAACTAGTGTCGACTATCTCTAGTGTCCAAAATTCCCTTCATCAGAGATTTTCAAGAACATGTTTTTATACACTGTTTCAGCTTAGACTGCTGAACTGGAAGTTCTCTAGAAGTTCCTTCCAAGCATGTACTTCTGTGCTTCCACAATATTTGTGTGTGCATTTTGGAATTAACCTCTTTCAGTATTAGCCTTGTTTATACAAATGATTCTGCAAAGTAATTTCCAGCAAAAGTTGGAAGTTAGTATTACTCAGAAACACAGTATATTTTTGTCCTTTCCAAACAATGTGTGAGGTACAAGTTCAGTATGATATAGCCTTTTTTCATTTACATGTACATATACTACAAAAAATATTACAGTTCTGCTTTCAGATGCTATAAAAATTAATATCAGCTTTAAAAGGATGTGAAACATTGAAAAATATAATTTTAACACCTAAAAATACATTTTCACCAGAGGTTTTTGTAACAACACTTGTATATGCAATACATGGAAAAATTTAAAAATCATTTTGATGCATTATGAATCACCTGTAAAAAAAAAAATAAGTGAAGACATTCTCAATTTTGGTAAATATTTATAGAGCCAAACAATATGAAGTATATGTAACAATCAAATTTCTAGTGAAAATGTGTGCAAGTAGGTTTATTTTGAAAGGAAAATTCCTACTCCCAGTGTCATACCCAATTAAATTCTCCAGGTAATGACCCCATTTGCATAGAGAGCTGAACCCACAAGTGGGAATTTTAATGGGCACACCACCTGAGTACATTAATTGAGAGTGACACTACTTGAACTAGTTTTGTGCTTACCCCACTGAAAATTCTACTCATATTATTTTTAATGTCAAGCTACAAGTCAAATTTCAAGATGATGGATTTGTTCTTTTTTAAGCATTGAATTTGAATAAAAGAAAGCTTTAATTCTGTTATGCATTGCATAGCTTTAACTAATCTGTAGTTCTGATTCTCACCATTGGTTCATTTTTTCAGTGATTGGAATTTAATTTTATTCATTAATTTGTGAATAATTAGATAGAAAATAATGCCTTCAGCAGCTAAATTGCTTTTGGATTGCTGTTTAATGTACTTTTACCAGAATATGTGTTACAGTTAAGCTGGCATAATAGTTTACTAAAATGTAATTGTGTAAATATGTCTAATTATTCTTTCTGAAGAATCAAGACTGAATACAAAATTTCAGTCATGGATACCTTAATTTTCTTAAACTTAACCCCATGAAAGCTTGGTAGTTGCAAAGCAGACTACTGATGCAGAGACAGCAGTTGTCAACAGTAGTGGAATCCTTGCACTATGTTTCCCTTTAACCTCCACATGCTACTTGTGATGACCTTGAAGTTATTGTGGATTCTAAACCACTGCTGTTAGTCTACATTAAATATGCAATCAAGGTGCCTCCTCCTCACACAAAGAAACAGACAAATGGAGTTGCATTTCCTAGGGAGGAAAGCAAACCCATGTTGTTTAATACATTTCTTTTTCCAAGCTTGTTATTACTAGTCTTCAGTAACTGAAAGTAGCACAGAATCTAAAAGCTGCCATCTATATGCCACTGTAAAAGGTATTAATTTTAAAATAATGTACTGGTCTTATTCTTGTGAGTAGAACTATTTTGAAGATTGCCAGTTTGCAAGACTCTGCAGAGTCCATGTCAACAGAACTTTGAGTTCTTTATTTCAATAAGCAAGACATAATAAATATATTTGGAACTTCATATGTTCAAATATAAAACACTGTTGAGCTACAGTTACTTAGATATATTCCAAAGTTCCAAAGCTATCACTTTCAAAAGTCTATTTGACTAGGAGTTGCATATAGCAGTAAACACAGAAAAGATGAAGAAATAATTTACAACATAACATACATTTTGGTATTGTCCTAGACGTCCATAATAAAAGCCCTTTCTGTTCTCTTTGAACAACAAAGATTACAAAAACCCAAAACCACACAAACCACCTTGTGATAAAGCTAAAGAAACAAAGGTAGGCACTGTGGAAAAAGATTGTCATGTGAAACACATACAAGTTGGAGTACAGCGTATTCACAGTGTGGTCACTTTGTGCAACTTGGAGATGAGACAAATTGCAGAAGCCTACACCACTGATTGAAGAGGAATTGTATAGTGCTTGGGCACCAATTACATACCCTACTGAGATGATATAAAGAGCCTCAATTATAGCGGAATATTTTGTCAGTTAAAATAGCGTATGCATATCAGAATAAAAATTAGTAAGATACTACTGCAGGTATAAAAGGTATTATACAATCTCACCTAACATCCCATTTTTATGAGTATTGAATGGTAATGTACTAACAATTGCTATAATATACATACATAAAGGAGGCAAACAGGATTGGATGTAGTGTTTTATTAAATTAAGTTTTAAGTGAGGTGAACTGATATACTAAAAACCATACAGAGATTAAGATCACCTAATCAAACTCAACATCTGCCTGTTTTGCAGAATGGTAATTCAGAGAAATTTCTCTCTTTCCAACTATAGTAGAAATAGCCTGCCATATCAAAGACTTCTAAAGAAGAGAAAGGACATCCTTTTATGTCACTAGCACGAAATCACCGGTAAATAGCATAAGCAAGTGCTTATGAGGAGGTTGAATTTTGTACAAGCAATCAACTTCGCATTCGAGTATACTGAGCACAGTGAACAAGTGCATCGTGGAAGTGGGTGCAGGGTATTATTTTTATTTAACTTCTTTCAATATCCTGATGCTAAAATTGAGCTAAGGTCCCCCTGCTCTCTTTGGAAGCTAAAAGAGCTGGCAGAAGGTTTAGAAGGTAGAAAAAAAAGTAAGATTAATGCCTGTAGGATTGTAGAGCTACTACTGTCACCATCAACGCTACCTGAAGTCTTCCAACACATGGTGTGCACACCCACATATTGACAGAGAGAGGGACAGAAAGAAGATACCAGGGAGATATTTCTCTAATCTTTAATTTAATTTTGGGGCTAAGAGTAAGATTTCAGATATATCTGTTACCTTTCAGAAAGTTACAAGGCTGCTGGCAGAAGGAGCTTTACTGTGGAAATACATCAATACAATTGGCATTGCTCTCCAAGAGCATACATCAAATATTGCAATCATTAAGACAATTTTTTTAAAAAATGTGTGAACAGCTCAGAAAACTTTTCATTCAGAAGATTACTTTATAAAAGCAATGATTCACCAAACTCAACAGTTCTTAACACAAAGTACTATAGTTGAAATAGTCAATATTCAATCCAAAAGCTCCCAATGTTGATCATGATCCCTCTTCATAGAAGACGTTTCTTTCTAGAAATATTAAAATATTATGTATTATAGATACCAGCTAGAACACCTGTAGTAAGTCTCAAACAGTGCTATTTGTCTCTGCTTTTATTAGTTCTCTTTCATGAACAATTATTTTCTAAGAGAAGTTTGGCACACAGTCTCAATGGTAAGACTTCATGGTACACATTCAAGCACAGAATTTCTGTCAGTTTTAACATATTACCTCTGTAATACCCAGAGGAGACATATTATAATTATTTTAGATGCTCTAAGGGCCCACGTATACACAGACATGGTAGAATATTCAATAAATTCAAAATAGACATAGAAAAATTAGTGCAAAAAACTGTAGACATGCAGTTTCTGCAGTTTTAAAGTAGCATAGGTATGTTCACACTTGGCTTAAGCCAACATGAAAAAAAATCTTTGCTTAAATCACAGATGAAGCGGTCTACTCTACCTGTGTTTAAACTAACTGATTTTAAAAACATACCTTACTTTAAAATAGTGGTACTGTGTATAAGCCTTCAGTTTCACAGGCCACAAAGGCCATTAGACCTTAATATGTCTACTGCAATACTATGAATCGACTACACCCTATGTCCAGCTTGTTTTTAGTTAACTGAAGACTGTTGCAGCAGATGTATTACAATAATTTTCATTTTGATCAAATTTAATCATTACTGGAATTCCACCTCATTAATAAAATTACACTAAGGAATTAATTTTCCCTCTTAATGACAAACTTTTTTTACTGTTGGAGATTCATGCTAGCACAGCTTCCAGTGACTGAGTTGGTTTAGCTCCATATATAAAACAACCCACCTACACTGGCGCACCCTCTGTGCAAATCACCCAAAGGCCAAAGCTTTCAGTAAGTGTTACAAATGAAAAATCACAAATAAGTCACGAAATTATCATTCAGAACAGTAACAGGGCAAGACTAGAAGAAGATATTCCAAAGTTTCAAAATAAAAATCTTTATTTCAAAATAGTGTTTGAGAATAAGCACATCCAGTTGATATAAAATACAAATAGCAAGTTACCGTTTTTTCAAATGGGCCAGTTTGCAGAACTATATATTGAAACACTGTACAAGTTCACAATAACTATTACAAAATACAGTTAAGTTCTGATGTTTTAATTTTATTTAAACTATATTTTCACATTTGAATCCTTCTAATTCTGCTTGTTTTAATTACACAAGGTGCTTACAGATTGCCTATAGAGTGAAAATTACAAAACAGAATTTAATATAAATATAGAAAGGAATTCCTTAAGCTACATACTAATATTCTCTGCTACAAAGATACATTTTACAAAAGTGCTAATATCTCTACAACAAATAGTAGCAGATTACATTTAAATGTCAAACAAATCACATTTTTTTTTATTTTTTCAATTGTCCGTAATACTTTGATACTTCTAATCACTATGATTAATAAACACTATTTTCACTTCCTAGAATTTCACAAATGAAGTGGGAAAAGAAATAATATTATCTGCATATGTGTGTGCGTGTGCACACGTGTGACAGAGTTTGTACACATATGCATATATGCATGAACAGAGTTCCTGTATTAGTATTTGTATTTTAACAGTACTTAATAGTAAATGCTTAATAGTAAATACATTTCCCAATTTTTCATAATTTCCATCAATGAAGAAAACTTCTGAGTTCCCATAAGCAGAAACAAGGGTTTGTGCAGAACAAACTGTATAAATAAACTTTTACACAGAAAAAGGGCTCCCTAGATTGATTTTTTTTTTTTCTTAGTACTACACCATCCTGTGGTAAAAATAATTTTTACTAACATCCAGTATTCACTAAAAGCTTGATATGCAAATGTGCAGTTTCTCAAACACAAAACTGGAACTGCTCTGCCAGGGCACAGACATCGGGGCAGGACAGGAGACTGGAAGTCCTCTTCCCTGTCCCCAAAAGCACCATCAGACAAGAAACAGCCAAAATGCACCTCTCTGTGACCAGAAGGACACAAGGAAGGACAGCTAATGATGCTGCCTAGCCCCAGAGAGCATGTCCCCACCACCACGGTGGCAACCATAGACCTACAATGGGCGAAGCACTGTCTACACTTTTTCCAAGGTGCATCAAGTCCCAGTGCTCACTGTGATGCCCCCAATTTCCCCAGAGGCATTATGCCTTACAAAGGCAAAATGCCTCCAGGCACTGCCACTCAACCAAGGCATCTCTTCCCCCTTCCCAATGTGGTTCAGACTTTTAGGAGTCATAATTGAGCCCCATGGGCCTGATTCTGAGCTCAGGGAATTTATCAGTTTAACTACATGATTTCTTATTAGCCTGCCTATTACCATAATATCTTTGTGCTCTCTAGCTGGAGCTAAACCAATGGAATATTCTGACAATGGAAATGCACTTTGTTTATGCAACGCAGATCTGAATCTGGCCCAATATATGGAAAAAAAACCCATGGTAAGAAATCAATTCTTGTAGTAACTATCAAAAAACAGGTAAGAAACCCTCTGAGTAAATCTGCGTTGCATCAGAATACACCACAATATTGTAGATGTTAAGGCAAAACTCCTTATTGTAGATGTTAAGGCAACACCTCCCAGCTCCCTAGTATAGTTGAGGATTTGGCTATGTTACCTTCAGTGATAACTTGCAGTAGTAGGCACTACTAGCCAGTGTTCACAGGGAGAAGCTTTGGTTAGTATCAGACCATTTGTTGACTTAGCTTCACACTCCTGTGATCTTTAGCTTGTCACATTTGCATAAACTGAATTCACTACAGCGGAAAGAGACATTTATGGTCAATTCACCAACAGAAACATGCTATTGGCTATCGATGACTCTTGTAACAAGGCCTAAATTTACGAGATCCAACAATCTACAAATGGGAAATCTGGAGTGTAGGTAGGAAAGTTTAAGTATGTGAGATCAAGATGTATAGGTAGTTTACACAGAAAAGTCAATGAGCTACAGACATGGAGGGGAAAAACTAGCAGATGGTAAAGAAAATTGGTACCATTATTCCCTAAATTTGGGAATACCATAAACCTCTTTAAGCGTTGGACCAAATTCATTTCACAATTACAATGACAAAGACAGATATACCTCAGAAAACCTTAATGGTGTAATAGGGAAAGTCGCCCACTGGTTCCTAACTGTATTTTTCAAACATTTTAAATCATATTCCTTACATCTTAAAAATGTCCTTTTTTTACACAGTTATTTAAAAATAACACTTAAAATGTATCTGAGAATAAACATTTTTGCATCTGCTTTTTGCACTTAGTGACAGAATTCCTTCATCAAGTCAGTTTTAATTTGGTCTTTATACCCTGTTTAAATTCCGTCATCTTCTGTGGATCTTTCTTGCACAGTGAAGAAATAAATACTAAGTATTGTGATACTGGCTGTAACGCCACAAACACTGATAAGGCCACTAAATGTACAGGTTTAGATTCTTGAGTTAACTTCTGATAATTTCCCTTTTAGAGCCAAATTTTGAAGATTTGTTAGTCTATTAGTTAGTCTGTTAGTTTAAGGATATATTTCATGCCTACACACATTTCCAAAGTCTCTTTCTAAAAAGAAGCATTTCAAGTAATATTAGTACTGAAGTAAAATATAAGTTCTCTATTCTGTCTTGATTGATAACAACAAAATCTTGGTACTCTAGTCCATGGCAAAACCTACATTGACTTGAGTTTGCCAAATCTTCCCGTAGCATCAATACTGACAAAGGAAAATACCAGGAATCTCTCACAAACCAATGAGACATTCAAAACAAAAGGAATATTGCCAGTGTGACCACTGTAGCAAAACCAACAGTAGATTCCTGATGCTGACTTTTGAATTAAGCTTAAAATAGCAGAGCTAAGTTGCTTTCAACCCAAAGAGATTGAAATAAAGACAATTTGCTTTTCAGAATGCCTGTAAAGGCATGTTATGCATGGAGGCATTCGAGCGTTTAAACATTAAAGTAGGTAAAGGCAAATACTTAAGGCTTTGCCCTGTAGTCTCTTCTCTGACCAAAACCTGTCACTCAATTTGAATGGCAATTTTGCCCTCATACAGCCTGTGGTATCAGGCCTGTAATTCGGTTTCAATAAAGTCTTCCATTTGCAAAGCCAAAAGGAAGCTGGAACGTAGCTTGAGTTTCACATACAAAACTATACAATTTGTGTTAGAATACAGATTTGAGGATTGCTTTTAAAAAAAATATTTATATATAGGGAATTAACAGTGCAATACCAGTTGGTTGTGTGAAAATCTTACCTTGTCGTTCTTCAAATGTATTTAAAGAAAAGCTCTCCAGTTTTATAGAGAATAAAATAAAAAGGGATAAATATTTCATGATGGGAAGCAGATCCCACAGCATTCCATGCAGATCTCCAAGCAATCTGAAGATTCACAACATGCGTCCATTATGCCACAGTCCATGTCACACGGGCAGTTACAGTCATCCCCCATCTCGTCCCCACAGCAACAGCAGCAGGCCTCCGATGTGCAGATGCCACAGGATGCTTGTCCCAGAACAATGTTACAGAGGGTGAGAAATTCACAGAACAAGCAAGCCAGGATACAGTGAACACAGCAATCTTCATACGTACCAGTTCAGTAGCATGTCATGTATGAACAAACAAAACAAACAAAAAAAAAAAAAAAGGAAAGAAGAAAGAAGAAATCATTAATATATTATTCTAAATCCAGATATATCACAATACAAATAAGTAGCTGAAAGACAACAATTCAGAATAGACATAATCTAATGCCATAAAGAACATGTTTCCCATCTTCAAGGTCAGTTTTGCAGCCTAAATCATCTCCAGTTCAGCACTGGTTTTGGTGCAAGTTTCCTTTCACCACTTCACTTCATGCAAAACCCAAGTACTAAACATCCGCTTAGATCCACTTCTCCAGTCATTTATTATGTAAAATATCCGTATCTATTATCTTCAGTTGTAACTTCTTCCAGCAGGCCCACAAAGTAATTAAAAGAAAAAAAAATTTTAAATCAGCTTGTGAAGGAAACTATCTAAAATTATTTCCAACCTCTCCCGTGCATCTTGCCCTTCTGAAGCTGTTTTGTTGGTTTGCTGGTTATGAAGAAAAATAAGGGAGTTGCCACAACATTTTTGCTTTCTTATAGTTTTATGCACACCTTAAAACCAGCATAACAGCATGTTATATGTATTTCTGTACTTTCAACAATATACAAAACATTCAGCCAAAACACAGATTTTTCTATCGCCTTTCTACACAAGTCTCTTGGCAATCCTTCTAATGCACTACTTTAATCTTCAATAGAGTTCATAACTACACTTGAAGATCAATATCCATCTCTCATAAGTACTACTAAATTACGTAAGATAATTGAGGTGTCCCACAAACTGCCTGCAAAAAATACAGCACCCAAAGAGTAAATATATGGAATAACTTCAAACAACTAATACATCCCTGAGATATGACAGGAAAACACAAAGACTGGAACTAAACATGCGCCAGTGAAAAGGAGACTGCAGGAGTGAGGGACATGCTCAGTTGTTCTCCTCCCATAGTAAGCACATAATGTATAAATTTGTATGTATAAACATATTTAACTTGTAAGAGGCACTGAACAGTCACCCAGAAAGAAAATGAAAACTTAAAAATACAAGAAATGTTCAGAATAGAGAATTAGTGTTCTTTCCTAGCCTCAGATTTCATTCTTCTTTTTACTGCTTGCAAGCCTTGAACTCCTTTTGCCACAGACAGCTGAAGATCAAGAAGATGTTCAGGGGAAAAATATCCTGCACCATCTCATCCTTTCCCCGTCCCTACAGTCTATCACAGGTATCTGCTATGAGAGGCCAGTAAGAAAGACAGGATATTGAGCTATACGGGCATTTGGTCTCACCATCTATGGATGTTATGTTCTTACAGTTCACAGGCTGGAGACTGTTATCATAAGGGAAAGCTTGCAATTACTTGCAATAGTAACACAATTACCAGGCCTCCTAAACATATTTATAATGTCAAAAATGATGCAGTAACCATGGCAAGTATCTCAATTGATTCAAAGTACATCTAACATTGCAGAAACTTTGACTGCAGGATAGTGTAGAGATGACTTTACACTAGCAAGCACAAATACTTAAAGCAATGCAGCGATAGGAACTCAGACCTGCAAAATCTGTTCCAAAAAGCAAAGTAACCTGAGCTCTTAGCCCACTCTAAACATCACACTGCTGGGGATTGATTTCTCCTACTTCCTACACTACTTAGATCCAAACTTAGCTTGGGAGTATCTGTACTACAATGTGGTCACAGTCATAATATACATAATGAACACTTATGGCCAAAAGAAAAAATGGAAATATCAGGAAAAGCAAGAAGGAAAAAAAACAACCTCAGAAACTCCCTACTACTGTGCAGGAAGCAAAACTGAGAGGAAACCATAGGTAAGATTGAGCTGTTTTTAAAAGAAAGTTGTTGCTCATATTAAAAGCCTGCTTTTCCCAAAGAAATACTGTCGCTAAATAAATGACCTTCATAGAAAACCCAGAAGATATGTGAAATAAAGCTGGGGAGTATCAGTTCACTGAAGAGGACCAAAGCCAGACCGATAGCGATTAATTAGCTGGTTGTCATGGAGATGGTGTTAAATTTGTTCAGGTACAATCTCCTTTCAGATTTTCTTTTAATATGAGGGAAAAAGATAAAGAAGCCAAGAGTTCTATCCAAGAAGCCTTCATATTTGAGCAATTGAGGTTTTTACTATTTTGCATCTTTAAAACACAGCTGAAAGAAGCTAATACCGCAACAAATTTTGTTCTACAAATGTTTTTTTAAACAAAACACCACAATAAAACTTTATGTGTATCAGTATTGAAAATAAGATGCTCAAACAAATCTTTCCTGCTTCATGCAGGGATATGTAAAATTGAAGGGAGAGAAATAAACATTCACAGAAATTATAATATACATATTTATTGATGGACAAGAGACAGAGTTCATAGGTTAAACAAAAGGGACTGCACTCAGAAAGCACTTTCTGGACCCACAAGGGAACTTTTCCCTCCTAATCTAAAACAATGCTAAATCAATACTTTACAAGGAGAGGCTGTGTTGATTTACATAAAGGTATTTCAAAGGTAAAAGCTATCAAAAATGGTCCAAGACACAGAAAGAAATTTTGTCCATTAGTCCTATGATGGAAACTCTGTGGAGGGTCTCTCTTTCCATCTCTTCTTCACTGACTGAAACACTAAAAGGATTTATTTACCTACTGTTTATTTTTATTTCCTTCTCCCCAGATTGCAAAACTCATTTTCCATTTAGAAAATCTTTATATAACAGTTTTACTTAACCTACACAAACATTTAACATAAAGTAGAGATACCCTTTACTGCTCTCTTCATTCTTGCAATGACTCATTTGTACAATGAACATAAACTTTGATCCACATTTCAAGGACAGACCTGATATAATCATGCTTTCATATTCTTCATGTTATTGACTTTTAATAGCTATCCAGGTAGCAATTATTTAACACATGACAAAACATGCTGTTACCTAGCCCTACCTAACTCACTGAATTCAGAATCATGACTCTAAAGGTCTGTAATACATTCAGATAAAATGGGTGGAAGAATAATTTCTTCCATGTATGACTCCTACTTCTTAGCTTCTTATCTACAGCTGTAATTATAAGGAAAAGGAAAAGATACAGTTACAGTCGTTTCTTGTAATAATAACAAATCTACATGCTAAACAGAACTCACACATCCTTCTCTAGTACCCATATCCCTACAGCAACCTGTCAGTTCCACAGAAAAAATTTTACAGCTCAAAACCACTTCCTTTGGTTGCTGTTGCAGGCTGTCATGATCAGTGGAATCCAGCCACGAAGAAGATGCTATATAAAACTCACTCCAAAAGAGATGACCTCAGGTTTTTCATTACCATGTTGAAGACCACTAAAATATATTTCACTGCTTGCACAAGACTCCCTAATAATTCTATCCTGCTTCCAAGACCAAAGAGACTATTTTAAATTACAGATTATTTCAAATTTCAAAACTATTTTAACATGTTAAAAATAAAGACTATACTTAACTTTCACTCTTTGACCTTACCACATCAAAATCCTAATAGTTTTTGCAGATGAGTGAGTAGTGGAACACATCAATCCAACTGGAACTAAACTTAATTTATATATTTGGGAAGAATTTGGAAAAAAAGTAAATTTTATGATCTTAATGTGTGACAACATGTTTTCTGGAAACCTTGAATATATTTTAGTCTTTTCTGATAAAGAAATGATATAGCAATATTGGTTATGACACTGTATTACTATAAAGAGAGGCTAGCTTAAAATGATCTATTTCTTTACTTTCTTTGTTTTGTTTGAGAATTAGATGCTTTCTCATTCTTTTTTTCCCATTAGATATACTAATGCAATTAAGAATTAGGGGTATGTCTTTACCAAGGACCAAACTCCGTCTCCCTTGATGTTCATGATGCAGCACTGTTGATAAATAGTTAATTCCCAAGTTTCTTGGGGTTTAAGTTTTCATTGAATACCTTCACAGAGAAAGAATAAATTAGTCTATGTCTCACTATGTAAGCGCACCATTAGTGAAGATGAGCTTTTCCTTAAGACTTCCACACTACACCACACCAGTCTCAAATTTCCATTGCTTTTCAATTCTTCTATTACACTTTTCTCTAATTAATGTAGAAATGCTGCACAACAGATCGGCACCACACAAAAGTGAGGATGTGGAGTGTCAAACGCTGTACAGAGGTATACTTCATACAAAAAACCCCAAACAAAACAGTACAACTGCCTTAGTTCCTTTATCAAATGCATTTCATTTCATCAAAACACAGTATCACATTTGTTGACTATGACCCAAGCTCCCAAAAGCTATGCTGAATGGCATAAATTACAATAGGCTTGGTCTGTAGGCAGTGATAGTGTATTTTATTAGATCAACTCACAGTTGGGGAAAAAAGATGAGCTTTCAGACACAAAAGCTCATCTTCAATTATCCTTTCATTTTGCCTGGGATGAAAGTTAGACCTGAAGTTAAAAGGGTCATCCCATGCAGCATTTTTAAATACCGATGTAAGTAAAGCTGTTTCCTTAGTCCTTTGGCACATCCCCAAAAGTTACAGATTTGTTAGGGAACTTCATCAAAACTGTTAAACAATGCCAAGGCAAATAGAAACCCAACCAACTCGTCCAAGTTTTTGCTGCTTATATCGTACACGCACATCCAGCTACTTTGTGCTGATTTAACCAAAGAGTGTATACAGTACATGTAACATCTACTTTAACTGGGTTATAAATGTTACCACAGACAATATCCAGACAAGAAATAGCCTAAAATCCCCTAAAACTGTTTACACACTGTTATTCAAAGCCCAGAGGGCCCCCCTCTATACTTTATCTCAGTTGTAACAGCTATGCTCATTTAAGGAAAAGAAACAATATCAACAATAAAACAACTTCAAGTTTTGTCCATGTCTTGCAACATTTGCACATGCACACCACTTTTTACTTCTAAAATCTTTGCATGCAGATATCACCCTGATATCCAATTCCTTTTAAATACTGAAATGTATATTTCTTTAATTTCAACTTCCCTTTTATCACCTCCTCTTCATTTTTATGAAAAGGTGCAGCTCTACTTAAGAAACAGACTTTTAAGAGAACTATCGACCATCGAAACTGTACAAGGCGTGCAGAAGTTAAACTGAAAAATATACAGAGAAACGCACGCGCAGGCTGATCTGCGCTGCTTTTGTAATGTTTGACACTAACCTGTCACAAACCGACCCAATAAGCTTTCATACCAAGCAGGCAGGTCACATATGATAACAGGTTTTCATGTCTGCAATGGTAAATAAGCTCACTTACAGGATGGTGACCCTGGTCAGCTTCTTACTAACTATATTCACCGAGTTCAGACAACTCAAAACAAATCTCCAGGCACTCCGCTGTCTCACAGCGAGAATCAAAAAGGGCAAAACCGCAATCAAAGTGGCAGCTGAGGTCCTCAGCAGGGGTTTACTCCGGGCCCCCACAGAGCCCTGAACAGAAGCCCCAGCAGGTGCTACAGGCGTCCCGCCGGCCAGCGGCGTGGAGCCGGCAGCAGCAGGGATGAGCACGTGGTGTTGACGGCGGAGACGGCCCACGGCCAGAGCGGCACAGCGAGTGAAGAAAAACCATCCGGCACAAGTTTCTTAAAGGTGTGCATTACACAGAGGTGGGGCGTAAACTTACCGAGCAGTGGCACGCACGCCATCGCACCACCGTTCCTCGAACGTACAGGGCTGGCGTGCAGCCTCTGCTACCCATCCCCTTCCAGAAAACTCACTGCAGCCAGGAAAATGCTCAAGGAAAAGTAAGAAATGCAGAAAGAACAAACTGACCTGTTACATGGAGTACAGTTATCCCTAGATAACAGAGCTACATTTACTTAGATGGGGGGAAAATACAGTTGCAAATCATAATACATGTGATATTTCAGCATTTTAAAATAGAAAACGATCATCTCTATTGATCAAGAAAATTAAAATGTTGGCTGAACAGGCAAATTACACTGCAAAACACATGGAAACTTTCATCAAAGGTTGGATTCTAAACTCTCGATACAGATATAACTTCAGGGGCAAAATGATCCAGTTCAAACACAGAGCTATACTAAGAAACGTGCCAATTTACAATATCCAAGGCTTCCTTAGAATATGAAGCTTTCATTGTCATTGCTCGTCACTGCAAACACTGATACGAGTTAGGTGCTAGCTAGAACATGACCTTATAAAATGGATACTGCAGGAAGACCTTTTTTCGTTACAGGCCCTGTTTTCCACTCACTCCTGTTACACAACATGTAAATCACCTCCCAAGACTTCTATGCAAACAAAAATATAAACCATCCTTAAAACACACCACTCTTCAAAATGCCTTCTTAAAAATCACAGGTTTGACCATATGATAATGTTATTTCCCATTGCCTGATTGACAACTGCATTCTGATACAACCTTGTCTAACAAAAAAACCTCTGTTCAGAACTTCGTGCTCAGACACAAATACACTTTGAATCAATTCCTAAAAGATAACAATGGAAATTTTGGCCAAAGTAGAGACATTTGCAGGATACTAAGTAGCTGCCTAAATGCTACTTAATGCTATGGGATGGATTTCAGAAGTGTATGTATGTTTAAAAAAAAAAAGAGAGAGAGAGAGGGAGATGGCCAGCAGGTATTTCTGCAATGTTAGGCTATTCACGGTATAATGCACACTCAAACCGAATTTCAGTAAATAATACCAATCCAATGACGGAACAGTATATAAAAGAAAACTTACTGTTGCTCTTCTGGCACTCGAGGAAAAAGACCCAATAATTACAAAAATCCTATTCAAAATCATATGCCCAAAAGGAAAGTAAAGTTGACTGAAAACTATTTTTCAGTTTATACAAAGTTACATAAACCAAAGTAAGATGCTCCTACTTCAAAAAGAGGTCTGCTACCCTGCTAAGAGAACTACTCACTACTTTCCATGTGTATGCACCTAGTGGTTCCTAAGACGGTGGCTTAACACAAAGGCTATTTGGTGGACTTGCTTTGTCTTCAGTTAAGCCATCAATATCACTTGGGTTACTCTAATAAATCATTGTAGTCAGCAGCGTGAGTTAAATAGTGCCCACCAACCCCATGCTTGGATTCAACATCTAGAACAGATGAAGTTGCATTATATCAAAAAGAAGGGGAAAAAAAGTCTCATTCAAATGCACCCTGAAATGTTGAATTTTAAACATCGGATTTTAAGAAAACCCACACATTGAGTGAGATTGTTCACTGCATCCCTAAGCTCAGTAGCACAAGATACACAGTCCAGAAGGTTGAGGAAGGTTGCTTCAGGCCTTGCTCCTGGAAAAGCACAAGTGGTAACTTAAATCTGGCAGCAAGCCTGCGTTGCCTGTCCTTCCCCAGAGCCTCACCCCCATGCTGCAGGCTTTCTTTATCTACTTCACTGCTGCATCTAGCCTCCTAAGACCTATCTTGAAAAAAATCCTTGGAAAGAAGATGCCTTCTAGTGCCTCTCTGGTTTAGAGAGCCTGGGAAGGAATAAAGTGAAGATCTCACCATACATACAGGAGGCAGGCTCATGATTCGCTCACCATAGTTTAACAAGCTACCATTTGCAGATGAATACAGCCATTGTGTATGCTCTCAGCCTTTTGAATATGTGAAGTACCACCCTAACTGCAAATTACCACGTTACTGGAGTTATGGGAACTACCCTGACAAATGTAGTAACCTGTGAGGTCACAGCAACTTGACCAGAAGCGAGAGCTCCATTTCAAAACTGAATTAAAACCTGTATTCCCTCTATCATTAACTTTTTATAAAAGATCGCTTGATTAAAAAAAAAACACATAACATCAAGCTTCATAAGGTTTTGGTAGGAAAACTTGGTTTGGTTTTTACAAAATAATTAGTGCCTACTTCATTTTGCCCCCTCTGCCCCCTTAATTAAATTCTTCTTCCATCCCTCCCACTGCCCAGTTTCTTCTTCCCTTTCCTCCTCCAACTCTACATATGTCATTATTACTTACCTTCCACTACTCTGATACACATATGTATATATTCATTTACCTGCTTTTCTTCACTTCCTAACATCTATGTTTACTGTTCAGCTGCCTCATTGCTGTCTCCTTTAGACCTCCTCCCCTCTTTAAGTTGCTCTGGACAGGTACCACTGCTTCCAAACACAGCACATAAGACTGCCTTCTTTTTACCCATTTACAATGGCTTTTTCAGGTTTCCAAGGTGTCTCTCTGCACTACACCTAACAGGTGCAAGAGAGTGATAATTCGCTTTGCCAGTGGTCTACCGACCAGAGTTTTGGAAGAACTGTGGCACCTCTGACATAAAAAAATCAAAATATTATTAAAATTTCTTTGAACAAAAAACCCTTTTATACCCAATATGCACTGAAACCTATCCCGTCCCTTTGAAAAATCTTTAGAACTGAAACAGTGTTTAAAAACTGCTTTTTAAGAGAGACACTCCTACTATTTCATAATTCTTTTCGTTTTTTGTAGTGTAAGTAATGGAGCTGAGTAAGATTTCTTCAGGGACAATATGGATTAATAATAGATGCAGAGGAAAAGCAGAGCTGGTGAGTGCACTCACACCCTCCTAAGCCTCACTGGATGTGAAAGTGTTTCTAAACAGCATATTCGGGAATGCTGACACGACTCCATACACTACAGGCTCATTTAAAAAGGCAGATTTTAAAGCTTTTATACTACCGCTACCAAAATGTCTGTTACATTTTAAGCACTTCCAACGCAACTTCAATTCCGAAAGCTCACATGATGTGATCTACAGAGCAAGTGGAGTTTGCAGCTGGAAAAATTAATAAAAGAGTTGCTAACTGTGGTGGGGGGATTTTGGTGGGGTGGGGACTGGGGGGCTTTACAGCTTGCATTAGGGCTGTCTAGTACTTTGGAGACCAAGAGGAGCAGTACTGACCTTCTTCATGGAAGATGTGATATCCTGGGTAAATAACACTAGACTCCATTTAGCCTTCTGGTATATATATTGAAGTCTGCAGTATATGACGCAGCATGCTGCATTTGCTAACCTTTTAAATAAGCAGAAGCCCAAATACGCTCCTGCGCAGGATGGGTGGCAAGCCTGGATGTTTCTTGATTCTACCCTGCTTCAAGCACTACCAGCTTTTCTGTTCTGTCAATAGATAAGACGTTCTAGAGCAAAATAACTACCAGACCTGGACTTATTTTGCATTACAAATAGGTGTAGTGCTCCAGAAATTTTCTCATCTTGTCTTTTAAGAAGAAACAAGAAGAATGCAGCTTTTGGGAGGGAATACGAAAAAGTGAAAAATATTTTCTCTTTTCTATAGTCTAAACTAAGCTTGATGACAAGAATTTTCACTTTTCTTCTGAGGACATACTCTATTTCTTTTCTCTGGCCACTTTGTTTCACTTAACCAGTTATTCTCCGGACTGGCAATAGAGCAGAGCACTCAAGGTGGAACACAAGGCAGATGAAGTAAAAATACGTGGCATGTATTTTCAGGTTTGTTTTGTTTTTTTTTTTAAAGCTACTGATTAGATTATAAAATCCAAGGTCATACATAAGGAATAGAAAAACTAAAGTGAATTGGAGTATCTGAAAGCATTCAAGTTTACCTGTATTTCTTTCTACTAAAATTATCTGAACATTATAGTAAATTGAAGTAGCTGAGTTAATTCGGGTGATTGATTATACAATACTCACAGTACAAAAATTAATATAATTTGTCTCTTTCTGTGTAAGATTACATAAGAAACTGCACACAAGTTATATTGTTATACTGTATAGACGTGCACAAACACAAACGCACACCTCCAAGTAAACTCAAACCCAGCAGCTCTTCAGCAGTAACCAATGGCTTATGAGGTTAACATGGTACAAGTTAAAGCAAAGCCAAGTAGTCATGCAACGTTGCAAATAATTTCCAATAGCTTCCTATCTATTCCGTCTTCCTGTAAAACTTTTCAATAGTTTCTACAGAAATGTCGTTGGATCAGAAGAGACAACTGTTCACAAAAATACCTTTTTGCCCACAAAAGTATGATTCATAATACAAAGAATTTGTAGAAGTTAGGTTCAAATCAATTTGTGTATACCATTTTGAAAGAGTGTCTTTCCTCAGTCACAGGACTTATTAGTGTACTCTTCTGGTTTTGTACAGTTAGATGTATTCATCAAGTATATATATCACTGGTTTAAATGCAATTAAACTTATTTGAACAAATAAGCTGGCTAATTATACCAAGTTTTTTAAGTGTAGCCTTCCAGAAGTAGTCATAAGGGATCAACATTTCTTAAATTCATGAACACAATTCTTTTTAAGTTATGGATAAATAATTTTTCCTTCAATAGTGATCTCTTCTTTGTGTTATTTTAGCTATTTCAACTGACCATGGCAAGAGTCTTTGATTATGCATCTTATCAAAAACTGATAGATGATAGAACAAATTACATATATATATTGATACTTCCTGCAAGGTAACAGCTTGATAAGAATATTACTTACAGCCTATAGTTCCCCCATGCAGCCCTACAGGGTAAATTACTGAAAAGCTGAAGAAACTGTCAGAAGGCTTATATATGTGTGCATGCAGATGTGTAGACACAAATACCCTAGATATACTTTAATCATTGCACGATAAAACTCGTGCTTCACTCAGATTGGTTAACAGAAAACTTAAAGCAGCAGATATTAGCAGTGTAGGTCAAGCTATTCAAAGCATATATCCAAGTTCCCACATTCAAAATGAGAACGTTACAAGGTTAGATGTATATCATTTAATATATTTAATTTTAGCTATTAGGTGACTCAAGAAACTACATGTGACACTAAGGATTACCCTGTATTTCTGTACTTTGAAAATATGTAAGACAATGTGACAACACAATGTAATTATCTATATTCTAATCAGACCTACCTTTAAAAATATCAGCATTTCTGACTGTATATAAAAAATTGTATATTGGCAGTTTCAGGCAACTAACACAATCATGTGTTGGTTAATAAAATCAGACATTAGAATTTACAGCTATATCTGAAGGTATCTTATTAATGTTCTCCTCAATCATTCAGTAATTTGACATAATCATTGCCAAGGTTATTAAAAACAAACAAAAAACCCACTGACTGTATTTATTCCAATATAATTTTAGAAGAAAAAAGGAAGTGCTTGCCATAAATAATTGTATAAGGGCATGAACAGGGAAGGCACCGTCTCTTTAGAACTCCGTAATTTCTTTTTCAGAGGTTGAATTTCCTAAATTCAGAGGCCTGCACTTTGTACCAGTCATGCGAACAGACCTAGGTCTCCTGACTTACAGTTTTTTGATATATAAGAAAAATATTGGGCTGGAGGGTAAACTGCATTTCACATAACAGAAAGAGATAAGAGGAATATAGCAAGTATGAAGTTGTGATCTAGGAAAGAAATTTTAGAGGACTGAAAGTGCAACAGAAAAATAACAGTAGATTCTTGAAGATAAATATGAAAATAAACCACAGCAAGGAGGACCAGCCCATGGACAGTCCAAGTGAAGCTGTTCATGATATTACTATACAGATTCACTCAGTAGGTTTCACTGAAGTAGTTGAAGTCAAGAGAAGTCACTCCACTGACATCAGTAGGCTTCATTCAGGCCACTACGTACAGTCTTTCTGATCCCCCTTCCTTTCATCTAGGCTGAGAATCCTCCCCATTTCACTGAACAGTACCATTTCCCATTTCTCTAAGAATCTGTGTCTGTACCCACCCCCCCGAGTTTTTTTAACCAGTCTCATCGATGCCTGCCTCAAACCAATAAAATTTATAGAGCCTCTGCACCCTTCTTGGAATGAGCAGGAGCAAAGCCCATCAAGTATATTAGTGCTAATGGGAAGGCAGTGGCTTGAGGAGAGACTCAGGAACTCTGGGACCATTAGAGTAATTACAAGCAGTGAAAACATACACACACAGCTAAAATGTAAGGGAAAGTATTTACTTTTGCTTATTTAAGCTGTGCATAGGGAGTACGAAGCTTTTTCATGCAAATTATTTACAGCCCAAATACAGCATAAGGCACGTTAAACATTGAAGCACAGGTCCAAATTTTATTATCTAGTGTTCAGACCTCACGCCTAGTCAGAGTATCTGCTAACAGAACATTTTCAAAAGCAAACGCTACCCTCATGGAGCCTGCCATACTGGATTTAAGTATTTATTATGCTTTGAACTAGTGCTTTAACATTTTTTCTGGTGTATATGTGACAATGTTGACAGGAGTTTCTATCAGTTCAGGATACTAACTAGAGAGACTAAAACATTATCAGACTCTGTTGGCCAAATGTTTGAAAGCAAGAAATCTCCCATTGCTTCAATTTCTTTCAAATACTTAATATTTTCCTTTGGGGAAGTAACTTGTGTTTTATCATAATGATTTCTATTTGCTTCTGGAGCATGAGTCATGCTCTTCA
Organism: Mycteria americana; assembly: GCF_035582795.1. NCBI lineage: Eukaryota > Metazoa > Chordata > Aves > Ciconiiformes > Ciconiidae > Mycteria > Mycteria americana. Next base: position 29,320,436 of record NC_134365.1, read on the forward strand.
ATTATTTTCAGTTGATTGTGTAATTATTAGTGAGAATGGGGTTTGGCTAGTCTTTATTCAGTTTGGGTTTTTTTAATAAGAATTTCTGCTTACCTTCAGGTGAAGTACCTGGCTTTTGGGAAAACGCAGAGCTTATTTTACTCTTCTTGCTGCTGTTGCTGTTGACAGACAAGGTGGACTGAATTTTTCTGTGCATTTTTTCTGAAACAGGAGCCGAAAGTTTTCTGTTGTCTGCAGGTGCGTGCTTGACCCCACTGTGAATTCCACTTCCATTACTCAGACCCGCGTGGCCGTTTTGGATTTTGCCACTTTCTTCCTCACTCCTTTCCAGTGCTGAAGTATTCGGCCGAGGCAAACGTTGAGGTTGTGCTTAAAATGAAAGAAAGAAAGGGTTAATTTAAATTTTAAATTGATAACTGAACACTTTAGGCTAGACTGGGAAGGCAACTTTCATTGCTTGTATTGATCAAAGAATAGACTGAAAAGTTAACATTCCCCCATCAAAAAAAGAAAGCAAAAAATATCTGTAGATTAAAAATAATTATTAGGTATTCAGAAAGTGCCTCATGTCTGTATGAGGCCTAGATTCCCCCTTTGTCACTGCACAGAAATATTTGCAACGCTCTGTGAATTAGATGGAGAGAATAAGGCAAGTAATTTGAAGAAGGAAAAAAATCAGGAATGGGAGAAAAAGTAGCAAAACTGAGATGAATTTGGGTTAAGGGACACAAATGAAGAATGGGGGGAAATGCAACAGAAGGAGAGAAAAAGGTATGGGAGAGAAGATACAGACTGCAGTAACAGAAGTGAAGCTGTAGGTTGGCCAACCTGCCAGTCTTCAGAAAATAACCTGAGTGACAAGGTAGGGCCACCCCAACAATGAGCCACCACAGACCAGTATATAAGAGAAGAATAGGAGTATCCAGGTAACTAACAATAGTTTGAGCTTAAATTCATAAAGATTGTGGATTGCTGGGAAGAACAAAACCAATCAAAATCTGGTTTTGTGGAGGTGGTGATCCAGTAACCAGAAGGAACATGTGTTCAAACACTGCACAGCAGTGGCAAGCCAGAGATCCCCCTGCCCACATTCCTCAATTCAGAATCCTAATGAATTTAGGAATTCTAGAATTTAAAATGGCTGTAATGGGCCAGTTAGGGCTTTAATGGCAACAAACTGAAACGGTCAAAGGAAAAAAATACAAAACCTGTCAAGGCAGGAATCTGCAGTGGCCTGGTTAAGACTCCAAGAGTACATTGTAATGAGAGGGCACGAAACTTGACTGTTCTTTGTTGAGCTATAGTATCATAAAGGAGTGTATTTTTAATAACATGGAAAATACATTGCCTATGTATTTAAAGTCTGTATCTAAAGAAAAGAAAAGATGCAGGATTTTTTTTTTTAATGTAAAGCTTTGTAATAAAAAAAGTAGTTTCCAATTAAAGATTCTTATTTAGAAAAAAAACGCAGACTTCGTTCGAAAACTAATTAAACTATACACATAGTAACACAACAAGACTTCATAATCAAAAAGCATCAGCCCAATCACCTCCCCTAATCAAAACACTACTGTATCATGCTTGGACATAAAGAGGTTTTCAGAGAGTCTAATCTTCAACTATTTATAAATCTAATGTCAAGGAAAAAGCCCAGATTCTACTGAAGACTCAGCTGACGAGAGATCAGACAGTGCCAGCAGTAAAGAAAAACAGTGCTGCAGTTCATTCTCTTTTCAGATGATTCATATCCATTTTCAGATAATTTCACAGTATAGCTTCATATATAGATTACACTGTGTCCAAGATAACTATGTGTAGATAATTATAGTTAGCTTCCTCTAAAAGAAACATCTCCACTAACCACTTCAGGTACAAGTGACCAAACTTTCAGACAAATACTACTGGTACACACAGACCAACGTGGCCTCTAAAACGACTCTCAGTCCTGAATTTGCCTAAGAAACCCTCAATGCTTCCCTTTTATCAAGGACACTGATACCATTCTCAGATTGCTTCCTCCAGATAAACTTGTCCAGATTAAACCTCAGATAAATCTTAAACTTTAACTCCTGGTCACGTTCACAGGCAAAAGGAGCGACTTTTCATAATAGTTTAAATATGAACTGGTTCATTTTTTTCTTGCCATTTCATTTTTTGAGTCACAGCAAGTAAGATTTTAAGAAGACGCCCTAGACTACCCACATCTATCTTGGTCAGAGTAACCCTGATTGAACCTACTTTACAAAAGTGATAATTTTGTGTTGAAGGAAAGGGAGGCCTGGGGGGAAACATTTATGCTTTAGCCTCCCCAAAGATGTTGCAGGGAAGACAAAGATCATTCCCTTCCATTACCAGCAGTAACTGCTCATGAACCTCCAAGCCAACAGAGCAGGAGCACAACACTATCTGACACCTGAACAACTAACTGTTGCCCAAAAAGTTTTCGACAGCAATACAGAAATTGATTCTCCTTCCAATTTTGCATTAGTCCTTGCAAAACCTATGAACAGAAGCATGAGCAAGGCACTTTCTGCACTCTGGAATTCCATTTATAGCATTTCCACACTATCATAAAAGCTCCAAAACAAGTTTTTAGGGAGTTTGCTCCTACCTGAAACAGGATTCTTTAAAAGTATACTACCAGGAACCTCTGATGTAGGACATCTTTCCACGTATGTGCAAAACAAATTTTGTTAAAAAACTAATCAAATCCTTCCATTTTAAAAATTGTCAATGTAGACCTAACTACAGTCAAAAATAAAATCTTTAGCAACAACAGGAATCAACATTTTTACTCTCTAAAGTTCAGTGTTCATACCCGTAGCTCCCCATAGCTGTATTTTTATTATCCCACTCAAATGAAAATTGTACTAAGAACAGTGTTTTTCACGTTTCATGTACTGGTGCTTCCTCACACCGTTGCTGCTGCCTACAATTCCCAACTGCGGAGTGGTGCAGTTGCACCAATAACCTAGAAATACTGGGGAGGGGTTAACCTTCCTCGATAAATAAAAGCAACAGACTATGCTAAAAATTCTGTATGTCTGGACACGCAGGTTTCTAAAACTGACAGTTATGACCTTTTCCAAGCCAGCTAAATTGGTGGTGGCAGCTTACAGTTGTTTGTATATTTTTGGTGCTTTGCTACAATACAGTAACTTGACAAATTATCCAAAATTCCACCTTCAAAATTAGGTGTGTTTCTGTCAAACTGGGGGTGAAAGGGAAGTCTTGGGGAATCTAAACAGTCATTCGTGTTTGCTTTTATTATTATTTTTATTAAGGTTTTTTTGGGGAAAGGGGTGGGTTTTGTTTGGGTTTTTTTTTTAATAATCCTGTTCCCAAAGTACTCTTACTTCAGGCTTTTAGCATTAACATACAACTTTTTAGCTGACTGGCTTTACAGTATTCACATGTGATACGCAGGTCAAATCAAAATGGAATAAAACCCCAAATGGATTAGTTATCTCAATTTAAATTTATTTTAACTTTATTGATAATTTTGCACTAGGGAGACTTGAATCTTATGGTTAAAACACACTTGAAACCAATTAGGAACCATATGACCGCATTGTAGCATAAAGAACAAAAGCAATTGACAGTTCCAAGATTAAGCCACAACCACTCAGTTTAAAACAGAAATATTTTTACCTTATTTTTTAAAGGTTGTGTATATCTTAAAAAAAAAAAAGGTGTAATATGGGGAACGACACAATGCTTCTTAAAACACAGTGATACCCAGGGACTCTCACTCTCTCTTTAATGATCCACTGCTCTCATTCAGCTGTCTTTCTTTTTTCAAATCTTTACATATGTGACAGCTCTCAAAAGTAGACCATAGACCATCTGGCATTTTCAGAGGTGTAACTTGTGCAAATTCAGCTCTACTGGGAACACAATGCTATCTTCTGCCTGCGTTATAAAAGATACAATAGAATGTAGAACTTATGAGTTGTTTTGAATTATTCATTTTTTGCCTGTATATTCAAGAAATTTTACAAACTCTGCATTTTGTACTACATAATCACATGCGTTAAAGGTACAAAGAAACTTTTTGACACCTCTTTTCTACAGAAAGATGGCATTTTGTTTGATATGTGAACATTCAGCGCCTGTTATATCATTCTAAACAGGCCGTGTGCTGCTACAAAAGATCCCATTTTACACTCTATGTATGAGCAAAAATTTTATTCTTGATATTCAGTAACTAATGCAATACACATCAAAATTTCAACTATGAGTTGGATGAACATTCAGCATCTTCAAATCAGGATGGCACTGGTCACTTACTGTATGTTAAAGATTTAAAAAAAAAAAAAAAATCATTCCTCACACAACATAGAAATATTGTCATTTCAAACATCCACAATGAATGGTTTCAAATGTCCTAAGAAATACTGTGCTTTTTAGGTTAATATGTTTTTAATCTTTAGCAAAACCAGTAGATTTAAGTCAATATTTTATACAGTGCTAACACTAGTGGATTTTCAATAAGAATGATAAATATTGGATTAATGATTCAATAGACTGAATCTTTTTTGATAGAAAACTAGCAGATAATGTAGCTAGTAATAACTATACATGAATCTGCTGCCTGTGGAAAAGCAATAAAAAGGCAATATATTGCTATAGCATATAATCTATTAGCGTGTTTCACTGCTTCCTTGTCATTGGTTTCCTTGCAAAGTGGGCCTTAATACAATAACTTCTGCTGTTATTTAACTGACTTTACATAATAATTTAATTGTGAGGTTACTATCTGGTGAATAAATATTCGAGTACTAAACATTTACTATGGTTTTGATGGTTTTGAAGTCACTATGCACATTCTCATTCCGCCTGTAAAACCCTTAGCACAGTTTAAACGAATATGCACGTATATATGCACACTGACAATACATTGTTTACACTTTGCAAAATAACAGCTATTCTTAGGAGAAAAATCCTGATGCATGCCTTTAACAGAAAAATGTATGTCAACACAGGGAAACTCGCAACCAAAAGAGGACAGTCTAAGCTATCATTAGGGATTTTAGACAAAACACAAAAACAAACATACATGGAATGCAGACTCCTCGGAGTCAAAGTGAATCAAAAGAAAACATCAGGAGGGAGAGAAGAATCGAGACAGCTAATTAGCAGCCTAATCACATCAAAAGCAATTCCAAGGCAGCCGATACAGATGCCGGTGGAGTTTGCTAGGCTGGCCAATGCCACCGATGGAAAAAATACTTTCGAGTTTACAGCCTGGGTCATCTGACTGCATACCCAGAGAGGTAAGAACGCTGTTTTTCTTCATTTATGACACAATAGTTTATGACATCAGATCAGGCCACAGAGGCAATATTTTTGCAGGTGGACTAGGGAGGAATAAAAATCCATGACTCCCGGGTGTAAAAAAAACATAACCTTTGGGATTTTCAAATACTTGGAAAATACAAAGTATCACTTCAGTTCAAGACACTTGTCTGCATCCCAAAACAGTTGCAGCTACAAAAAGAGGATGGGCTCTTTTTAGGAAATACAGAGGTCCTGCTTGGGTCCGTTGATGTTGAAAGCCAAGATCTACATGCTAATTTGAGCTGGGGAAACTGTTTGATCTCAGTGGTAGCTGCTCCTGCTCCCTCTGCGTGGGTCACAGGGAAGAGACCACATGCAAGGGAGGTAAGAATCAGGCCGCTGATTTTTGTCAGTACTTCTTCGTAACACAGACCTAAGCTTGAGGGGAAAAATAAAGCATATGACAGATAGTCACGGATTGCACAGTAAAACCAGGGGCTGCCTGGATTCTAGAGTAAAATTAAGGTGATTCCAAATTGCTTCTGGAAAAGACATAAATTCCTCAGATATAAAAGGCAACATTTCCAACTGACTAGCAAAAAATCTTACCTTTTCAAAAATATTACAAGTTGGATGCATTCATATGCTCAATCAGCATAAAATTTCAGTGAAGCTGGGAGAACTCAAATATCTCAATCCCTCTCCCTCCCCACTTTTCTAACTAAAATCCTGACTAGTCTCTACATGGATCTTCAAACTACATCAATAGTTTTCTCTGCCTAGCTATCCAGAATATTAACATTCAGATTACAAGATGTACCTCTGAGTCAACCTGTGAAGTGGCTTTTGTCAGCAATTATTTTTGAATATTTTCTAGGACATAAATAGCATATACTGCAGCTTCTATATCACAGAAAGCATACATTAACTAAATAACAAGGTACCATCAAGGTACAATCTATCTTTTAAAATCAATTTTTTACACTGAATTTTTTATACCATGCTGACTTTACAAGGAAAACAAAGTACCAACTAACAGCATCAACCACCTTTTTAGACTTGCTTCTCGTAAGACATGAGGACATCTTCAAAATGAATACAATACATTATTATGAAATAGGATGTCCTTTGTAATGAAAATACTGTAGTAAAATTGCTGGTACGAGTTTTACAGGACCCACACTGAGAACACTTTGTTAAAATACGTCTGAGAACACATCCAGGGAACACCAGGTCTAACAGAAATGGGGCTGGCAGGGGACAAAGGGAAAAGACATTTTATCCCGTCAGCTCTCAGTCGGTGAAAGGCTGACAAGAATAGCAAATGCATGTGTGCATGTGTGTTTATGGGTTGAGAAGGCGACACAAGTGTACGAGAAGGTGGCAAGAGTACTCTTAAATCTGTGCAAAGACACCTGCAGTGCTTTCCTTTGGAAGCACTGCAGGACCTTACACACTGTTTGAAGGGCTCCAGGAATTGTATAAAGATGTCTTTGACATACCCAGAAAGAAGCAGTTACCACAGGGAAGCATGAAAAGGGCTGGTAGCCAGAGGTTTAAAAAGTTGATAGGCATTTCCACTGAAAATGTGGAGTGAATTTCTCTATTTACAAATCCTCCTTCCTGATGTGTTTTTTCAAAATGAAGAAATGCCTGCTGATTTTTTTTAATGACAGCAACAGCAAATTTTTAGTCATTGCCGAACTGAGTAAATCCTTAATATTTTTAATTACCTATCTTTTAACAATTATCTCAAAATCCAAATATCCTTTTGTCTTCTAATTACCATTAAATTATCAGTGAATTCTCCTTCTTTATCACACACAAATCTTGCAATCATTAGCAATGTTTTTTGTGAGACCGAAAATATTGGCATCTACAATAAACTTTGAAGAAGATTTGAAAATTCTTGCTAGATCACAACATAGTTAGAAATAAAGATGATTCACATAATGCAATGATTGTTAAGCCACATCTACATGAAGTGACATATAGTTCCTACTGTAGCATACAGTTTTTCATTTCTTGAGAACAAGCAGCAGTAGCTTGCCATGAAAAACCCAAGAGAAGAGCCAAACACAAAACAAGGTATTGGAGGTAACAGGCATTTGGACACCTGGGGAATAGGTTTCTATATAAAGCTGTGTTCAAAAGTGGGAAATTTTACTCCAAGCTTTCCACTTGCAACATTTATCCATCCATTTTTCTCCTCATATATTCTGCTAGAGGACTGTAAAAGAACTGCAGTCTATTTGCTCTTATGTTTCATAGCATCACAACTACTTACAGCAGTGGCAATTGTTGCACAGATATGTGCAATGGCAGGTTAACTCATGGTCACTATTCCAACATTTCATGGTGTTTTACGCATTTATCAATTACTTCTGAAGGTGATTAATTTTTTTTTTTTTATTGAAGGTGAAACACCTAGTTATTTCTTCCTATGTTTTCTACATAGGTAACTTATTAAGAGGCATAATGACCTACTTGATTTTTGTTGCTGTTGTAGCTGTTATTGTTAAATCTTTCTTTATAATGCCCCATGGCTTGTACAAATGGAATATGAGAACAAAATAATAAAAAAAATTAAAAATCAGAGAATTAGGCTTTTTGTTAATTTCTAAAGTGCTGAAAGTGATCCATTTCTGAAACACAAATAATGAGTAATTTAGTGAACATGAACACAGTCCCCAAGACTATAAAGGATACAAAGGGGTGCCAACCGAATACAATCCCACCTCACCGAGGAACAGAATACTTTGCTTCTGCAGCTTTAATTTTAAAAGGAAGGTTAATTAACCACTACACTCAAAAAAGTAATCCAAGCTGCTGGCATAACAATTAGAGCAGTTATGCAATTAGTACCTATTACGACATATGGTTATACCACGGCATAAAGACACACTGGTGTCCCATGGAACTTAAGACATTAAGTCAAATATTTGGAACAGTTTTGATGCCCCTCACCATTGTGTTACTCGTTCCCAAATCAAATAATAAACATCAAAGAGAAGCTACAAACAACAGGATATCGCTTGCTGGGTATTGCCTCATAAGCAGCACAGCAGGATGTACCAGAGAGCAGAGATAACCTCGGTGTCATTAACAGCGGTAACCGGGGCAAGTGCACAAACAGGTCCTCTTGGCTCCACCACCTCCTGCTCCCTTCCTCAAAACCCCAACAACCACTCGCAAACTAGAAAATGTTTCACTGCAAGAAAAAACATGGGATGGTGAGGCAAATAGCTTCTCAGCCTAGCCATAGGCATCAGCTTTCGAGTGAGAAAATACTCAAAGGTCAGGTTTATTCTCCATTGACCATATATACTGAGTTTTCAGATGATGAAATTACACTGTTCAGTTAAACGCGTACAAATATACACAAAAACTGTCTGTACCTGGTTTTAAAAAGAACACGAAGGCAAATGCTTGGAATGAGCAATTCCCTTAACATTCACTGCTCCCTTGATTTCTAGTCCTCCGCTCATGTAAGTGACAACATTTCGGAAGACTCCAAAAAGTGCTCCACCTCAAGTGTGAATCTGACCCCCTGCTCTTAGCGCTCTGTCTTTTGTCATCTCTATAATTCTAAGTATTACCCAGTGCTACTATTAACAAAACTAGCAAGATGCAGAAAGAAAAAAAACAGGAATAAAAACAGGACAGCAACAAAGACAGGGTAATGTAAAAAGGTAGTGGGAAAACACACAGAACATCAGTACAAAAATAGTAATGCATACATTGATACCTGAGTTTCTGACCCCTTTGCTGCACTTACTTTCTCTCTGCTATTCTTTCCAGCAACCTAGAGCTGATGCTAAGTTTGGCATCAGCTGATAGCAAGAACCAGAAAACCAAAGGAAGAAAGAGAAAGCACGGCTGCAAGGAAAATAGAACAGGAGAAGCAAATGGGCAGTAACCACGAGGAACAGGCTAAAACTTGGGATTTTACATTACAAAAGCATCAAAAGAAAAAAGAGCAGATAGCAACCACCCAGAAGAAGACAGCTCTGGAGGGGAAGGAGACAGAAAGCAAAAAAATACATAGTGAGCTGAGCCACTTCAGTCTGTGAGGGCAGAAAAGAGTAGGGAAGAAGAAACAAATTCACAAGTAAAATCCCACTGGGGCTGAAGTATTTGCTACAGATTTTACAAGTAAGAAAATAATTAAATGATAAATCACTAGTTGATAAGCAATGGAATAAGACAAAGATAAACACATCGTACTTGCACAGTGATCTAGAGTTGAAGCAATAGTTCCCCTTCTGCTCGAGGTCAGAGAGGCTCCCGGAGCCTAGGCCAAAAATCAGCCACATTCAGCAACAGCGGCATGATGGAAAATGGAAATTCTGTGTCAGAAAGCAGGGAGAGGACTTGAGGTCCACAACAATACTCCTCATGTAGTAAGTTTGTCCTTACTACAGACCGGATGATTAATAGAGTGACTGTCAGTGGGAAAAAAGAAGTGGAAATGTAGTAGAGCACGCAGCAAGTATGGATCTATTTCCCAATCTTGAAAAAAACAAAGTGTGAGGAGAAAGAGAAGCAACATGTATCTGCACGGACAACATTAAACACACTGAGAAGGGTTAGTCTCTGCTATGGATGCCCTTGGGCTACAGGAATTCCCTCAGGGCAAGCAGGGTCTAGGAGATGGGCAGAGGACCCTTGTCACTGATCCCACCTGGCCGCTATGTCCGCGGGCAGGAGGATGGGGCCTCCCCATCCCGAAGCGCTCCCGGGACCCCATGGCACCAAAGGATTTTTAGTTGCACAAAGAAAGTCCAGGCAGAGCTGCCATAACCAAAGCTGGTTCTTGGGCTGCTTCATGCCACTAATGCACCAGCTTGGCGTCAAGATGACCCAGAAACAAGAGCTCTTTTTATTTTTTAACCGATGGTTTTGGTGTGCCTCAAAGGGATATGGCAAAATCTCACCCAAAGTGTGTTTGCGCAAGCTGTACAAATCAGATTCTTGAAAAGTCCTCTGATAAGAGTCCTTGGAAAGCCTAAATTCTCTTTTTCCTTCCCCCTCACACCCTGAACCAGATTCAAAACTGCAAGCAGCCATGGAGCAAAAGCTACATCTCTGCATTAGAGCTCACTGCCCTTTCCCTCCCCCACCCCACAGGCAATTTAACTTTGTTTTACACTAAAACAGTAGTTTCAGATGGTGAAGGGAAAGACAACGATATATTTCAGAATGTAAAAATTTGTCAACTAAGAGATTTGTGTGTTCAGTTCAAAGCTGAATGTGCTTAACACATAATCATTGTCACCAATACTTAGCACAAAGGAAAATGTTTTTTACTTACTTATTTACTGCATTCTACCAAAATGATCTAGGAAGTTCTCTTTCTAACTCTGCTGGACAAACCCACCCATCCTGGCCAAGCTTTCATACACGGCCTTCATTATATGAATTCAATATAGTAAAAAAAAAAAAAAATATGCTAAATGATTTTTTGCCTGCTGCTCACGCACACATCCCCTAGAGCAGTGCCAAAGTCAGATGGCTGACCGTGCCTGGTGAAGACCAAACTTCCTGGAAAAACGATGCATTTAGTTTCCTGAAAGGAAGCAAAGCATAAGCTGCTCAAACAATTCCCAAGAAAGCTCTGGTATCTGAGCCACACAGTTATAAATCTGTCCTGCTAGGAAAATACAGTGTCACATCAGTTACAAGCACAGCTACCAGCACAAGCACAGCTACAAGCACAAAAATTCAGACACAAACATATTAACACAAAGGAGAAAGTACCAGATTATCTGAAGAAACAGGTAAATTGTCTTAACGGGATGAGACTACCTGTAGGACTTTTTTCTTTCATCCCACAACTGAGCTAAAATTCTGATTCTCCACTCCATCCATGAAATGAGATACAAATCTCTACGGAATTATTATGCTCAAACTATTTCAGTATAGTAGAGACCAGTAGCACCTGCAAGTCTTTATACTGCAGAACTGACTGAATAGCAGCAGAATACTGGTTTTTATCTCTAACATACAGAAAGGAACTATTCTTATTTCAACACGCTTAAAAGCATTCAACATTACATATGGAATCATTTTCATTCTCTATCAAAAATATAAAAAAATATTTCTTTCAATTTATAAAACTACGTAATTTGGCCCACTGTTTATTTAGTTCACCTATTGTTTAAAAATACTTCTAAGTAGCACTTAAATTTGGACAAGGCCCATACTTTGAATCAGTGTTTGTTGCAACAAGGATCTTTTTTCTGAAAACCTTTTGTTTAGTCTTAGTTAGAAGACATACTTCCCTTTATTTGAGGGGAAAAAGAAAATCCTTCCGTACACTGATCACAATTACTTTTTTTTAAAATGGAGTGCAGATACAGCCGTGAATTCTGTGCTACGTTGTTATTCACATAACTGAAAAGTGTCCATTTTTACATTTTAAAACACTTTGTTATAAGGTTTTGCAAATAAGCTGAAGGATTTCACAGTAAAGAAACAGCATTTTAAGTGAAAGCATTAGAATTTACAGTCACATTCATCTTTCTGTCCTTTTACGATTCAAGAGCTTTAAAAAGTCACAGCTGAGGCAGCAACCCCCTCCTACCCAAGAAGACCCAAAGTACAGTGGCAATCCTTGTCTCAGAGCAAAGACAGCAACTACGTCACACACGAGCAACCTTCCTTCGCTGCTTACCCAAGCCTTCAGCCCCACAGAAACATTCATGTCATCACCAGCACCAGCAGCTCCAGCAGGCTGGTGATGGGTGAGCCAAACTGCTGCCTCCATCCCTTTGTGCTGTGCAGCTGTTTCGTGCTTGGGAAACATCTCGGCCTCCCTTCTTGCATTTCTTGGCCCCAAACAGAAAAGCTCTTAGGAATCCACTCAAACAACTGCCAAAAGGACAGAACTGCACTGGTTTTGATATATCCTTATCCACTCCACTAAAGATTCATGCAATCTGCCATTTTACTTGCACTTCTGCCATAGCCCTACCACTTGGAATTAATTCCAGCACCCTTTTCTTTACCGTTCCTTCAGCATAACTAGCTATATTTTATCATGCCATATTATTTTCTTAGGCTGCTGGAATTAAAAACTCACAATGGGAACATCTCCCTGCCACCTTATATTTAATTAGTGTTATGTTAATTTAGACAAAATTCCTTGTTTCTGTACAGTGCAGTACTGCCAAGCCAAACTACTCAAAAACCATCAATCACTTTATTTTTAAATTATATCCTTTCTATTGGCATTCTCAGTTTTGAGTCCTCAACTTTCAGCTTTTGTCAGTAGCTACAAACTAAGACCAGGTTAATTTGTTGTTTATTTTATGAAAATTCAAATCTGACGTAACCACATGACTCTAGAAGCTGATATTTTCATAGTCTGTTGTAATACTTAACAGGGTTGGTTTTTTTCTTGAATGCACAGTACCTTTTCATAATGTTTAATTTACTGTTAATTCTCCAATAGTCAAAATATTAATTCTAATAAGAAGGTTCATTGCTACTTACAAAATAGCTTAAATGTTGATGTTAACACACTGAAGCTGAAGTGAACAGGCCTTTATAGTGAAGCCCTTTAAAAACATTTCCAGTCACCCTCTAAGCACAACCTTCCCATCACTGCTCAGATACGTAACTGTCATAGACAAAGAAGTGGGGAAACAGGAAAAAGGATTCTTAAAACGAACAAACAACAAAAAGAGGGTAAGGGGGGATTAGAGAAAATTATGCAAACAGAAAAGAAAAATGGCTTAAAGACAGTGACTATAACAGGGGTGGGTCTGTCTTCTCTCTCTCTCTTTACTTTATAACATAAATAAGGGAAAGAGGACACAGCACAATTTATTAAGAAGGAGAACAAACCTTCAGCACTCCTCCAACTTTGACTCCACCACGATAGCCACCACTTCTCTTTCTACCGTATCACCAATCCACATCCTTTACTTTCTTCCAAAACTACCGTAATTCCTAAAGGGGGGGGTGGGGTGGGTTAATAATCAAAACCTTGAAATGCCATTGCATTATAGTCACTGTGAAATGGATTTCCAACTCCAAGTTTAAATTTTGAGAGCAAAGTGGATCATCTACAGGAACCTTCCCTGTGCTAATCAAACAAGTCTTCTCTCCTTTTCTATAAGGACCTGTTCCACAAGTATCCAACAAAATATTGATAATGAGGGCTAAACTTCTTGCCCTGTTCCAGCTATCCCAGCAGAATCTTTGTTGTGAATGCAAACATGCTAATGAAAGAAAGCTTTTGCCAGGTTATTTCTGTTGTTAAAGGAGGCAGCACAGCACAGCAAAGGAGGTCTCTCCGTTAGGCTGTTCTTCTCACAGAGCTATAGTAGCAGATGCTCTGTAATACACAAATGGTCAAAACCAAACAGTGATTTATTTAAAATTAAGACTGAGTTTATCAATTAAATTGTAGGGAAAAGATTCCTCAAGCGTAACACTACCCTACAGATGGGAATCAGAAAATCAAGTGGACAGAGAAGTAGATGAAGTAACAGTCAAAGTAAAGGAAAAAGAAGACCAAGGAAGAAAAAAAGATAACTTTTATCAGAATTCCTCCTTTAAAATGGTGTTGTGTATTGGTTTTTTCCCTTCCGTATCTTTTAAAAGTTAAATACAGTCTTCTTTGTTGTAAATATAAAACACACACTAGTTTCAAGTTCCCGAGTCTTGGTCCAGCACAAAACAGTTTACAGAATGGCTGTGATGAAGACTATGACAAAACATCTTTAAGAAAGATGTTTCATCTTTAAAGAAAGGTCTTTATAACACTCCAGATGCATGAACGTACACTGCTAGATACTTTATAGAGTGATTAGTGTATAGTCTGCTGAAAGAGCTATTCCCATATAAAAAGCATTTCTCAATATTGGTTTTACATTGTAAATATGATAGTGACTATTATCACTAAAAAGTCAGCACACAGTAAGAATAATATATATTGAGGTAGGGAAATACTTTATAAGGTCATAGTTACAAAGCAAGTAGCTAGGAAATACTAAATTGTTAAATGAGCTGGTGTAATTTAATAAAATTACATATATGAAAACTACATGTGTGTTACCCAAAGTTAGTTCCGTATCCTGCCTCACCATCCAAATATTTTTTTATATCACTTCTATGAAAAACTCGGTTTGATCACTCAGATAAAACTTTTCAGGCAGGCTGATCCCAAATCTTCTCACCAAAACTTAATGTTTCCTTCATTTTGAAATTCAAGAAAAAGGACCATTGTTGACTAATCTCCTGTATTTCTGAATTGTACAGACCTAAAAGACGTTCACTCTGGTTTGGCAGTGCTCTTACGGCCAATTATGGTCAGCGTAAGAATCTTCCATTGCTTTTCTGTTAAAATGTGAATTTTATTTCAACTTGCAACTTATAGAATGCAGTTAAAATATGCACCTACTGAAGGGAGATGGGAAAAGGCACATGCCTTCTAACCGGCTAAGAGGTTTTATTTTTGAAGAAAGACGTATTTCGTAGCTACCCAGACTTGAAGGCAGCCTTGCTCCTGCTCCGACAAGAAATGGGCAAACAGCTTGTGCTGTCTCTCAGGGGCAAAAACTTGCCCTGAAGGTCAAATCTGACTCATAGGCCACGTATTTTACAGGCTTGCCTAACAGTTTGCTCTACTTGACTTGTCTCAAAAGCAAACTTCGTAACATTTTATGCAAACATTATACAACCTTAAGTCTGAGCTGTAAATCAATAAAACTCACTTAAATTTGAGGAACCTCTGCAACAGGAAATAGTCTCTTAGTTGAAATTCTGCTGTAATTAATATTAGCATTGCTAAATCTTACAATTTTCTCTAAACAAGTGTCATAATATTTATAGCTTCAGATTAAAGTAAAAACATGACAATCGAGATACTGCACAGAATTTGAGGGAAGCAGGTTTAAAAGTAAAATTTAAGACTCTTAATTTTCATGGGTCCACACATAAAACTCAGAATTTGAAAGCTCTTGTGTTAGAATGCCATGGGTTCGCATTTCATGACCACAAATTTCAACAGCAGTCTCCATACAAAAACATGTTTCTCACATGGCAGAACACTACAGTTCATTTTAAAATAGTTAAGGCTCAGGTGGCAAATAATTCATCATTCTCTTAAATCAAGCCTCAATATTTCTGGAGGCCTACCTCATCAGTATAATGAGTTAACAAAACTGGTATTAGAAATAGCCTGAGTGACCACAGCTGTTTGACATTTGAATGTTTTTCAAAGGGATCCTTTGGGTCTGGATCATGAAGAATTTTTTTTTTTTTTTAAAGGGAAAACAAAAAACCACCATCACCACCACAACAACATGGAAATAGGTCATAGGCTCCTGTTTTTTCTTGTCCTTTACAAAAATACCTTTGGAAAAGGTACTTGTGGGTACTTTTGCACTGCAGATACTACCAGAATGCAGAACAAGTAAGTAGTATTCAGACCTTTCTTTCCTCTGGATAGCTATTTAAAGAAGAAAAATGTTTAACCTTAATTACTTAACTCAGCCTTCTGCTGTGACCATGAGCCCCTCTTGATCTCTCACTTTTTTACCAGTAAATACAAAATTAAAAGATTAAAAACTATTTTGGTTCTCTAAATTTTGAATAATTAATTTAATTATTTTGATGTACACACAATATACAGTACTACTTTTCAGCTATATAAACTTACTCCAAGCATTCCACACACGACAGCAAATATAAAATAAAATTTAAAAAGATAAAAACTAAGAGAATTTTTGCCATGGTTTCAGTTCAAGACATTTTTGCCAGAAAACAGGTTCCTAAAAGTACAACTTGTATGACGATACTTTCACGCGCTTTGTAATTTGGTGTTTTCTTTGCTCAAAATGGCTAACTGAATACCGTTAGTACCAAAAATAGACTGAAACCATACTGACTCATTGGTTTTGTAGTATAATATTTCACGTAGAACACAGTTAGAGTTTTATTACTCTTCCTCTTTAAGGAACCGCTACAAATATATTGTACTTTTTCCCCTATATGAGGAACTAATCAGAAAAAGAATATAAATATTCTTTCCCATCTAGGCATAACAGCACATTAATTCTGAGACAGTACCAATACAACAAAGGAAAATATTCTGAAATTAAGATACAATTTACTTCAGGCTCAAACACAGCAAGCACAGTAATCTTCATGTTAACTTGAAGAATTTCACCTTTGTCTGGTACTGATGATTACTGCCATCCAAACTTCCTCAGCCTCAGACCATAAATTCAGATGATGTTCTGAGAGTCAGAAGTAAGGTAAAACAGAAAACGAAAGGCTCCAGGTAATTCTGGCTACTACTGATATGCAGAATACATGCATCTATCTTATGGTCATCTGGTGCAGCTTAAAGTTCTCACTGGAGCTTGACTACTGTTCTGTAAGTGGATCAACAATAGCAAGAAGTTTATTTCTCCACACGGAGTCACCACAGAGTATACAAACGCCTCACCTATCACAGTCCATCATTAACTGCATTGCTTCAAAACATTCAACCGAGTCGAAGGGGAGAGGCTACGCAGAAAACATCTGCATCCCACAGCAGCTCTGTTTACAAGTAAGGGACTACTAACTTCAGCGACACTTGGGTCATTCCACAGGCGACTTCCGTAAACACCGAAGACCCAGTCTTAAACTCTGAAGACTGTAACTGTAAGGATACAGCTATCTGTGAAAACGCCTCTCTGCCCAGGAGGGGATTAAATGAAAATGCTATGGTTGTGCAACAATGAGGTGTGAAATTCCTTAGATGTAAAATTGTCTCAGCTGAGAGGTTTGATCCCAGAAATTCCTAGGGGAAATCAAAATGGCAAGAAGATGGATACACTTTCAGCAAGAAAAGGCCCATCTTTCTGCACAAGTCTTTCAGGTAGAGACTAGAAAGAGTGCATCATCATCCATTAAAAAAAGGGGGAGGGAAATCTAAATAACCCCAGCTGAATCATCTCAAGACTCAGGAGAACAGTAGCGAACACTAGCTCCAGTTGCCTATATGTGTATGAGCTGCAAACTCTGATTAGATCATTTGGAGTACTGAAAATGTTTGGTTTCTTGTTACCCTGATAGCAGCAACTTCTGATTTCTCATTTGTATTTCTCAGCCTACTGCAAGAGCACTATTATTCATTCTTCTCCTCGGCTTCAACTGGTGCACCATCAGTAGGAGTAAATCCATGGGTCTTTCACAGGCCCTAGTACTTCTGATGCACAACACACTGGCCTGCCTTCAAGGCAACTAAATTCCAAAATTTTGTTAAACAACATAATTTTCACTACCACCTTTATGAGATGCTTTATCTTGACTGGCATGAATACTCCCAATATGCTGTACAACATAGTTACCTTTTTTCCAGTTTATATAATCAAAGTCCTGTTTCACTACTTAGTAGCTGAAAACTTGCTGAGGTGTAACCCCGGTAGGCAGCTATGAAGAAAATTAACTCTTTCCCAGCCAAAACCAGTACAAAGCTATTATAATACATCACATTTTACCTCCTGTGTTGTGCTAAGGGAACTAGCTGACGCACAGTATTTTTAAAGAATGTTTTCAAAAATACATGCGTTGTCAGCCGTCTTACAACTCGTTGGGAAGAAGTAAAAAAACCAACAGGCCCCTCAATAGGCATGAGAGGAGTTTTCTGAGGACTTTTGGAACAGAAGTAGTAAGAGATCTGCCAGGTCGGAGGGAGAAACGGAAGTAACACAGGCTAGGTGTTGGGGGAGAGGATTAGAAAATCTTTCCGGCAGAGGAGCTCTCAGGGAGGTCCTTCACACCTCCATTACTTCTACTGCTCAATTCCTCAAAGATTTATCTTTTTTAAAGAAGGATCTAAATATCAAGTACTGCATTCCTGCATTTAAGTATTGAACTGACTAAAGTTTTGTTCATTCATAAGCTCACATTTTTTTCACAGCCAGATTAAGTGAATACCTGGGTATATTTGGAACACTGTACACAAATCGCTTCTGTAACTAAAAGAATACACCTCTCAGACTCAGCAATGTATTTTGAATAATTTCCGTTAATCTAGTCTGCGTGATTTCTGCACTCACACACTCAGTTACGCTGCAAGAAGACTGTATCTGTCATACTTTCTAGCTTTGAAGAGCACCACTTAAGCACTTTGCACTATTTTTTTAGACAGAATAAACACAGTTATTTGAAATCACAATAATTGTAAGATGACTGTATAAATTAGCGAAGAAAAGATATTTGGATTAATATATATATAAAAAAGAACAGTGCTAACAGCAGATTATCTTGTTCTTTTGGGGAAAAAAGTCCCAAACCCAAACTGCATAACTTAAACTACGGAAATCACTCACTTATTTAAACAGTAGGAAAAGCGAATCTCCAGACGTTAAAATGAAATAAATAGTCATGTAAAGTGAAAATGTCAACATAAAAATATAGAAAACAAAACGATGAAAAATATCTAGGTTTGTATTTCAATAAAACAAAACACTATAAAGAAGAATGTAGTAAATAAAATAGTGGGCACAAGAACATTCAAAATTGTTTAATCCCCACAGAGCTGAATGAAGCCTCCCTTTCTCTGAAGAACCACTCTTATCAGGAGGGTGTTTCATGGAGGAGAAAGAGGCAATTGAAGCTAGGAAATGATGGATAGCAATGACCTTTCTATCTGTAAAACATGGGCATATTTTAGGTATTTAATCTTGAGAATTGGATTATTATTAATCAATTATTCATGACAATTTGAATCTATGGTAGATGTTTTTTGTTTTCTTAAATATCACATAGCTAAGGTCCTGCTTGAGAACTGGAAAGGAGATTAAATCCTCACAAGCAAATAGTGTTCAAGACTGGCATTTTCTTCCCTCCTAAACATTCCTTCCCCTGCATAACAGCACACATTGATGATAACCTAGTACCCTCTGTAAAAATTCTGCCTAAATATTCTGAAATCTACCTTTACAGCCTTTTTTTTTAAGAGGGGGGAAAAAAAAAAAAACAACCTTTCCCAAGAACAAAGCAGGGCATGTGGAGCAGCAAAAAACTCCTACAGCTCCATTCCTATAGCCTATATTCCTACAGGTTACTCTGCTGCATGTTTTAACATCCACTCTTCCTCACTTGCCAAAGGTGAGTGATAAAAGAAGGAGAACATCTCCATTACAGGCCACCAGATCATACAAAGATAATAAGCAGAAGGTGTTTGCGGATACCTAAAATGCACTGCTGAAGAAGGAAAAGCAGATGGAGCTATTCTAAGGCTAAGCTCTTTTGAAAAGCAGAACCTCTACAGCCTGAAATAAAATGCAAAATACGTGTACATCTGTGAAGGGAAAGGAATAGGTCTCAACATTGCCTTGAAGAATACCTGAGATGAAAAACCTAAGGTTATCCCAATTTGGAAGAATCACTATGGAAAAGAGACTCTCCCTCACTCAGGTTCTAAAATTGAGGATATGGATAGCAATGGCCACCTTGTGAAGAGTAAGGCCAATTTCACACACCTAAAAAACACCAAATATTTGGCAGTTCCTCCTGTTCTCAAATACTCCGTTAAAAAATGTACACTTTATTTCTAGTCTAACTGCACTTCCAGCCATTACATTCAGTTCTCCCTTTGTCTGCTACAGTTGAAGAATTGTCTTACCAAATTTCTGTTCGTTGTGGTATCATGCTTCTTAGGGACTCTGCAAGCCCCTCTTTATCCTCCTTGTTAACACTAAACAGATTGAACTTCAGGAGTTTTTCCACAATAAGGCATGTTTTCAACTACTCCAGCAATTCCTGAGATATTTGTGGTTCTCCCCTGACCCTTCTCCAACTGAACGCAGTATTCCAGTAACAGTTATGCAAGTGCATTAACAATTAATACAGAAAGGTAATATAGCAATTTTCTTCTTATTTAGCTCTCCCCTGTTTATATGTCAGTGTACAGTAGTCTTTTGTAGCAGTGGTGCACTGGAAGCTAATATTCCTCTACCATGACTCTCAAGCTCTTTTCAAAAACGATTTAATTCCTTGGTTGAAGCTTCCCGTAAGATTACCCATTTACCCGGGATACTATGACTGTTTTCATTTGGGGGGGAGAAAGGATGCTCCAAAGGAGCTGGGGAAAGGGCTAATCTGGGGGAATCTCATCATCTAGAGATTAAAAAGAGGGGGCTTGAGAAAAGGACTGCAAGGGCAGGGCAAGGTGAACTGAAAACATCTCACTGTGGAAAACCAGGGCAGCATTTTAGTTTATTAATGTTGCCTGGTAAACTGAGTTCACAAGTGCAAATGAGAAATCATACATAATGAAGTCATTACAGTCTCTAACACTGGACTTCGTTGTTGGTTTGCCAATAAAACTGACTGATTAATCTAATTCCATATAACAGCAGGATAAAACAGCTGCAAACAAGGAAAACCTTGGAAATTAAATGCTGGAAACATTTATAAAGTGAAAACTAAGGCTAACACAAATGGAGTATGTATCAACTGTGGGGGTGGAGAACAATCTGTGTGGGAAAAAAAGAAACAGAATCATTAGGATAGTGGTGAATGGTTGTTAATACCTGAGAAAATTGAAGTATGCCCTGTCTAAAACAATTTAAAGAAACAGTTTTAAAATAGACCGTAATGATCAAAACACTGTTTATTTCTAACCTCAAGCTTCTTTTAATATGCAATATTCTGCAAACTTTAGTCTAGTGGGGTAATAGATCTGGTTGAATCACAGCTGTTCTGAGCTACAATACTTGTTATTTAAGAGGAAATACCTAAGTAATGTTTGTGATAAACAAGTTTCTCTTTGCTCTACTTGTTCTATTTTTTTCAAACTTTCGTTACTAGGTAGATCAAGTTGTAAAACTTCTGCAAACTGCAAGAAGTACTCATAATTGAGCCAAACACTGTTCCTCAATTTTTTTAAGTAGAACAGACTTCCCTACTCATAGCCACAGACCCAAAAAAAGAAGAAAAAGAAGCTGCTTTAATTTAATCATTTTAGTTTCTTTCATCTAGAAGACTTTAACATTAAAGGTTAAAAAAAAATCATGAATTTGAAACAAAGAGAAGATTGCTTCATAGCAGCTACTCAAGCATGTCTCGTAATAAAGCCACTACTACACAAAACTCAATTATTAAGACTAGGAGTTTTAGAAACTTCCAGCTTTCACCTAAACTTGCTTTTCACAAAGTCAAAGGTAAAACTACTAGTCACTCCAGGATGAGCACAGTTACGCACACTGCAGCAGTACATTATACCTCAGAATTTTATCCTATCTTTGCCCTTTTTCCTGTTACTTTTTAAATTCAGCAACAGATAACCCTCCCATCACAGAGACATGTAACTGCATATAACTGTCAAGTCACTTTACCAGGGACTTGCACAATCTGCTGCAATTTCTACTATATGTTGAAAAATTTACCTTTTCCTCTCCCACTTCCCCAGTGCAGCCACTACAGTATGTCCTTGCATTTAACGGATTAGAGGAAGCACAGCACCACCCTACTGTCCTTGGTCCTTTCCTCCATAGTTCAGGCACACTGCCAACCGCTACCAAATAAATCTGCTTTCCCATGGGTCTAGGAATAAGGAAGCCTCTAGGAGGAGGGAATGAGAAGGAGGCCACTCCAAATGCAGCAGATGCCATCCACACCTTCCCATGTCCTCAACACAAGCACAAAGCAATTGCTCGTCCAGGGACAGTTAGGTCTAAAATAATGATATTTTGGAATGATGGCAACTCTCAAACTGTGAAGGAAAAGTCTTCCTCTTTATAGCCCCCTAGGAATTATTTTTAAATTGTCAGATATTTATCTGACATGCTAAATTCAAGTTTCCTGTAAAGGATCTAGATAACTATTCAATACATTAAGGATATAAGTATTTACTGGGATTCATTATTTAGAAAAAAGTATTAACTAAGGTTTGGAAAGAACTTCAAATGCTAACACAAAGTTCAGGAGAAGTTGATTGTGTAGATAAAATTAAAAAACAAAACAAAACAAAACTAAAAAGAAACAGGTAACTGGAGAAAATCACCAGTTATAGCAACAGCAGGTTCAGAAATATGAATTTACCCCACTGTGTATTGTGTAGTATGTGTGCAGTGTAAAGACAGACTGACCCTGAAGTATGTGGTCAGACAACAATCTCAGAGAGCTGGAGCACCACTCAGCATTTAGTCCATTTGCTTTCTGAATACACCCTATAATTAGAGAACAGTTTCTCATGCTGCCCCTCCCTTGAGTAACTAACGCTCAAGCATGCACAGCATTTTAAAGCAGTATTAGCTCTGGCAGTTGACAAGTATTTTCGCCTCAGGAGGGTGCAACTGTGGATGATCTTTTGGACAGCATATGATCTTCAATTCAAGACAGAAAAATGGGAATAATCTTGCACACCCTTTTATTTTTGAAAGCATCCAAGACATACACTAGGAATGTGGACTTGTAAAAACTAATTTAAAAAAAAAAAAAAAACAAAACACAATTCCATAGCACTTAAGGCCTAAAACCTTGTCTTGCAGCATTCTTCTAGTTTTGAAAGGACTAGCTACTTTAGGATTCAAACCTCTTTATAAACTTACATCTGACCAGTACTCAGTGTATCTGGAAGCAACTGCTCTCAGCATAGTTTACTCTGCCACTTAAATGTATAACCTGAGAAATCAAAGGCGATGACACCTAGCACAGTTGCATACTGCAGCTCATGTGCCTACTAAATATACAGATCCCATTATGAATGAAAAGAGAAGAATATAACGTTAAGGCCTTAAAATGTAGATGCTGCAGAGGTCTATATTATACTGCACCACTCAAATCGCACCTTTCTTTGAACTCGTTGCTTATGCATGCTGACACAAGTCATTCCGGGAAATAAATTCAGTAGACATGCATTATAGTTGCAACACAATTGCATTTGACACACATTTAACTAAGTCAACAGGCAGTATCCCGTTACACTGTGAAAGCAAGCCTAAATGGCAGCAATTTGTTCTGGAAGTACTTACTTCTGATGAGGTCACCATCAGTGCGATTTCCCCAGACGGACTGGTTTTGAATCTCTGGTTGTATACTTTGGTTA
This sequence comes from Mycteria americana, assembly GCF_035582795.1. Lineage (NCBI taxonomy): Eukaryota > Metazoa > Chordata > Aves > Ciconiiformes > Ciconiidae > Mycteria > Mycteria americana. Next base: position 29,343,777 of record NC_134365.1, read on the forward strand.
CTGGAAGGCTGGTTTATGTCTTTATCTCCTGCCGCAGTATTGTCTTGGTCAGTTTTTTCTAAGTCAAAAGAAATTTTAAGATATTAGTTTCTATGGTATTTTTTCTCTATGTGAACAAAACTCATCTTTGAAAATTAAAAACAAGAGAGTATAAAATATAACTTGTCTTAGCATCTCACGTAGTTTCCTTAGAAATAATTCCTAATAAAGTTGATTTTCAATTTGTTTTCTTGTCCAGATGAAAATAAGAAGACCTTTCTTTAGGAAAGTCTTTTAGTCATATTGTGTTTAATCATGCAAAATAATACATAGCAGCTTTTGTAACAAGAAGTTACGGTTGAGTTTGTTTATATTTAGTTATCATGCACAAAATTTTCAGATACAAATTTGAATTGCTTTGTCACACAAAAAAACATTATTTTTTGCCCACGTACATGTGGCTCTGGCATATAAAAGCCACAAAAATTCCACAGAAGTCTGTTCTCTGTTTTTTACAATTGAACGTATAATTAAAGACAAATATTTTTGAAACCTCAAAACTGATTAGTACAGAAATTCAGAAAATTTATTATAACACAATTACCTATTTTTCAGTGAAAGAAATAGCCTTTTAAAAGCCATTCCTGAATAAAAGTCAACGTTTAGTCTATGATGAAAGGAAAAATTATTTCTTCTCTCCAAGTATATACAAGATGCAGGGAAATTTCCATGGTAAGATTATTTGAGGCATTCTTAACCTTATTTCACAAGATAGCAGATCTTGTTGTTTTGATGATTTCGCCAGTTAACACATGCAGACCTGCATTTTCCCAAACCAAGGTGACAGCTTTCATTTGCGCTGTCACTAATGTTTTAATAGTCAAATTCACACACACAAATCTTCCTGTTCTTGATTGCTACAGGTTTTTCCTACTGGCATACAAGGAAACATTTCCAAATCTGGAATTATTTTGTTCATTATTCACAGTGACAGATTATCAGTTTATATCACTTACTCGAGGGATCTGTAAAACACTAAATATTTTCAGTCTCGAGTATTTTTTGAGTATACATACATTTAATATTTACAGTAAATCTAAACAAGCAACTGTTGAAAAGTCTGTTAGCTCTATTTATTTGTTTCAAACAAGAAGGTGTTTATAAACCACTTATCACAATGTAATGATACCATCTCCTCTAGTAAAGCAACAATTCCAGTCCTGAGACACAGAAAAATCACTTATTGCTACTGCAACATACTAAAGGTTAGTTTCTTTATGTAACCAACAGCAGTTTGATTTTAAATCCTAACTTTCTGCCTTTGTTATCCACCCTATTAAACTGAGGCATAGAACATCACTCAAAATAATATATGCCATATTGTATGTATAGTAGCATGTGCCTTCAAGCACTGCTGCTCCCCTTCTATTAATTTCCACCTCTGAAATGTCTGACCCAGCTACCTCCGTGGTACTTCTCTCTCAGCCCTCCCTCCCATCACCATTTCTTCAACAACTTGTCAATATTTCCTCAAGCCCATCCTGAGATGAACTGTTTCATTGGGATTGCCGTAAAGTTACTGAAGTGATTGGGAAGATATCCATTAACTTCAGTCAGTTTTGCATCTTGCCCTGATGACTTAATCTCACCTAGATACTCATCCTGTCCAAAAAAAAAACCCAGATTTTTTTGACCCCTTTGACAGACATTAGATACAAATTATTTCTACCTGATATCTATCAGATACAAATTTGACTGTATTGAAGGAAGATGATTTTGCCTGTGCAGTTAGGTATTAGGTGCAAATTTGTTTCAAAAGTGTTTGAAAAGTGCCCTGAAATAGACTGAATGAAAATAAGTAGTGTCCTGGAGAGAGCTAGCGTAAAAGCACTCCGCTTTCCACATACAGTAAGCTTAAATGAGCTATTATAAGAGATTTTGCTCTTAAATTACTTTACTGCAGTAACAACACCAAGATTACAACAATATCTACCCAGCAGTGGTAGTACAAAACCACAGAGTTACTGTATACAATTTTCTTGTATAGGATACGACTTTGCAGAGCCCTACTATTTCATGTAGTAAACAATAAACGACTCTAAGGAAACATTAATGTTAATATTATGGAGCCCTCAGTGTTCTAGGTTACATTTTTATCTAAGAAATCCAAAGGAGTGCAGAATACAATCAGTCATCATTATTCAGAGGGATTTAGTTTTCATTCCTCTGCTTGCTTTCGGTTCAGTATCTTTTTCTCTTTTTTTTTTTTTTTAAACTATGTAGGTTGTAAGTGTATTTTTCATGTTTACTTTTATTATTCTAGCTGGATATGGTAAGCGGCCAGTCAAAACCATCTAAACGATATTAACAGTTAACAAGAAAGAAGTAAGACGCCCTACTAAAAAGTAAAAAAAAACCCCAATGTTGCAACTGAACACCAAACAATTTTGATAGGAAGTTTACAACAATTAACATTGAGTATCTGTTCTTTGATCTATTGAATTCACATGAAGATTTCCCCAGGAATGTGCATAACAGAAACCTACACCATTAAACATGTATTTGTATCTTACTTTGCACTCCAGGATTACCCACGGGAGCAGCTGATCTCCTGGCAGATGCTGCTCTGTGGGTGTGCTGGGCTGAGCCTGGGCAGCAGCTAAGGACCACACAGCCGCTCCTTCCCTCCCCGGCCCCCAGCGGGACCAGGGGAGAGAACAGAAAGATCACAAGTGAGGAAACTCGTGGGTCGAGATATAGTTTAATAAGTGAAGGAAAGAGGAAGAAAAAACAAAACAAAAGTGATGCAAAGGCAATCACTCGCAACCTCCCACAAGCAGACCGATGCCCAAGCCAGTCTCTAAGCAATGGGGACCTCCCCCAAAACCTCCCCCCCTCAGTCTTTATTGCTGAGCGAGGCATTATATGGCGTGGAATATCCCTCTGGTCAACCTGAGCCAGCCGTCCGGGTTGTGTCCCCTCCCAACCCCCGGCCCACCCCCAGCCCACTCGCTGGTGGGGCAGAGTGGGAAAAGAGAAGACCCTGACGCTGTGCAAGTGCTGCTCACCAACAGCCAAACCACTGGTGTGCTACCAGCCTTGTTTTAGCCACAAATCCCAAACGCAGCACCACAGGGGCTGCCATGAAGAAAATTAACTCCATCCCAGCCAGACTTAGTATGGGGCTTTAGAAAAACTACACTTTAAGCTATGTTTATTTCAGATTTCTTCATACATCTCTTCTGATGCGTCAGAACACTGGAAATAGACAAACATTGGTGCTCTGCTTGTTTTTTCTTGAATGTGCACCAGGTCTCAGTCTTAGCGCAAAGGAATTTCTTGATTGTTCCCTTATAATAAACAGCTGATGATAGGATCATAACATTTTTTTTTCTATTCTAGAGGTGCAACTACAACATACCAACTACAACCAATCACACATGAAGACAGCCTCAAGAACACTCGAGTGTTTTGTTGATGCCGATATTTTTCTGTTAGGTGCATAAGAATAGTGATAAGAGTACTTTATGAAAGATAAGGCATTTATAAATCCAGTAAGAATCGACGCAAAGACCTTAATCTTCTCTGATGTGCCATGCTTGCGGCAGAGCAGCTTTCATAGAGCCTACAGCTGGCACAAATACTGATGGCTGGATCTGGCCATAGACAGGTATGGCTTTTTTCTACTGCATCTTCAAATAAACTTATAACACTTCTCTGTTTTAATCAAGCTTCACCTTAAGAATTTTTATGTAATACTTCCTTAGTATTTTAGCTTCTGGTTCCTTTAGTACACCCTTCCACTCTCATGTGACTAACCTCCAAAACTGACAGCCAAGAAGAAAAAGAGATACTCTTCCTAGCAGCTCAAATAATGGAAAGAAAAGACTCACTATGTTCTGAATCCAGCAGTGTTGAGGTAGAAATCCAATCTCTCTTCAAAACCACAGTAAGTTACTCTAGGTCATGTCACAAAAGCAACGTAGTCTTCTTACCTGCCACGGTTCAGCCCCCAGACCAGCAACCTGGCTGTGTGGCTGCGTACCTCTCCTGAACTAACAGCAGTCCCTGGGCTAAAGAGCTTCTAGCCAAAAGCCCCGCGGGAGTGACACCCACACAGAGTACCCTGTGATTTATCCTGAAGGTAAGCCTGGGCACAAACTCTACTTGTGTAGAGGTTAATGCAAGTTTAAGGTTTAAATAAGGAAGAGAGACAGCATGCTGGCAAAGTATAGAATTGAGATGGTTAACAGCCCAAATCATACCTGTATTACAGTCAACTGGTAAGCCACTTAGTGAAAAAATTAAAAATTTTAATCACATCTCAAAATTACTGTTTCATGAAATAAGTGAACAAAGTGAACTCCTAATTTTTTGTCATTTGGAATTATTACAGTATATATAAATCACTTTTTATGGTACATACATTCATTTTACCATAATGTTGTTATATTTATTTTTAAAATTACACAGCAATACATGTATTTCATAGAATCAGAATTTGTTTTCACCCTTGAGACTATTTTAACATTGATTGTTAACTCCTGTTTTTGTTTGGAGTATGTGCCTCTGGTTACATACATTTCTTTGCATCATGACAAACACAGTTTACAAGACTCCACCAATAAAATAGTGTCAGCAGTCTGGGTCAGCAACAAGGCTACTATTACAATAGCCCTATCAAAAAGAAAATTTAACAAATAGCCAGAATTGTCAAGAAAGCCTTATGTATAGTTAGGCAAGAAGGGTATACAAGGCAATCTCTCCAGATCCCTTCCAATCCTGTCTTCTATGCCTTTGTAAAGTTGCTGGTATATAGATCAAACTAATTCCTGAAAATTTCTTAGAACATCCCAGTGAAGTATCCCTCTTTTCAGAGCTATATTTATTCTATCTTTCTCTATGATAATGTAGAGCATATTGAGTGGATGTGGAATTAATACACAAAACTGATAGCAAATACAAAAAGACAGGTAATGGACGTACATTTGCAGGACACACCTCAAAGAGCTCAAGTCTTTGATAAACAACCAACTTTTCTTCTCCGAGTGCTTGTCCATTTGTACATTTGCACTTCAGCTGCCCCCGCATGCCCCACTACGTCTCTTGAGTTTACTCCAGAAATGGGTCTCACTGTGTTCAAACATGGCATCATACCTTAATGCGTAAGTAACTATGTAATATTCAATCTCTGAACATGCAAAAAAAATGGAAACAAGTGCCCACATTATGTGGGTTGCACGTCCTCAGAGTGTGATTGGCAGCTGATTTCTATTCATTAGATGACACATAAGCCTACATACTGAGTTAGCCATCTCTTCCAAGCATGTGAACTATAAGAGTGCTTGATTAGCACCATGACAAACTGGACTTGAGAAACAGGTTTAGAGTTTGTCTATTGACACACGGACACTGTGGATGTAAAATGAGTTAAAAATCCTGTCACTGCAACAATAGAAGGCTTTGTTGCTATGACATTCATTTGCTGTTCACCAACAATGTGGTGGACCACACCAAATAACAAGTAAAGCAAAAGCAACTGCTGGGAAAGGCTTCTGGAAACCTGAGTGCATCATTCTCATCAAGAAGAGAGGGACAAGCAGAATGAACTGGCACAGTGGAGTCATTGTGACCTCCAAAAATGCAGAGTCAGGAACAGCCCAACAGTTTTACCGTTTAAGGGCAGAGGAATGATGGAAGCACAGGGCAAAGCTTACTTAGGCACCTAAATTTGAGCCAGCTGCTGGGATGTAAACATGAATCCTCAGAAGGCCTGAGTTATCCCTGAACAAGCAGACACAGATTTAAACATACATGTGCAAAGCTCAAACCATCCCAAATGGAATTTTGTTCTTCAAAGCAAAGAAAAATTACAAAAATGAAAAAAAAAAAAAAAACCCACAAAAGTAGATCTATGAGGAACAAAACAGTTGAAGAATGTTTCCAAAAGGAAAGATAACAAAACGGTTCTCTGTCTCAAGCCTACAGCAGTTGGGAGGGATTAAAGAGCATGTGGCAAACACTGCATTTCTAACGCTTCCTTTGTTCACTAATATCCTCGCTGGCAAGGAACCACCGAGGATGCTATTTCCTACCGAAAATTCCACTGTTCACAACAATAACACAAAGGAACCACGATAATACCAGGTTTCACAATGCAACCATTAACAGTAACACCCACCAGCTACTTCATGAAATGCCTAAAACTTTTAGGCATTTCACATAACAAGTAAGTTCAACTGTGCTATTCGTGTAACAGAATGCCTATTCCAGTTCATTATTTGCCTGAAACGATCTCATTTCATTAATGACTGGTTGTACGATCTAATTAATATTGATAATCCACAAATTATGGAGTTGGAAGCCTCCATTTAGATGTCTGATTGTTTCAAAACTAAAATAACTAATTTCTTTTTATTTCATTTCAGTGGCTTTCACTTAAATGTCTCATTGCAACTTTCAATGGCCTCAAAAATGCCACTGAAAAAATCATCTCTTAAAATTAGAGCAATTCAACTGAACTTCTTGGAAAGCTCTTACACAGAATTTTCCAGGTGCAAGCTATGGAACAACTATGAATGTACTACAAGTTTGACAGCCCTGGACAAATTTCAGTCATGATAAATTAAAAATTAATAGCAACATGCAAAAAGGTACTCTGCACTATTAAAAGCATTAAAAAGTTCAAATACATAAGTGAAAACTTCACCAATAATCACACTAATAGTCATGCGGTCAGTTTTAAGTTTACGTCATTCATCCAACAATGTTTCACATGTGTCCAAATGAGTTTCACGTAAGTGCTAAGCAATACTTAGTGGCTATGGCTGTATTAGCAACAGCATGGGGCAACAAAAGTGGGCCTGTACAGTGAAGAGTTGATTTTAAGGACACATTCCATATTATACATGTTCCAGGGGCTTTCTACTTTGGACTAGCTCTCAGATTTAATCTCAAAGACTGAAGGTTTATTAGTGGCTGGAGTGAATTAGGCACATTCCTGCAGTGCATCTTTCAGATTATTTTGTCCAAAAGGAATCCAGTCCAGGTCACTCCCCAGGACTCCCCAGGATCACTCCACAATGCAAACCAAAGCGGGGGCGAGCAGAAGATTCACTTCAAACCACATTGCTGATCCAAATGAAAACACTAGCATAACACACTCATTGCTGGATGCTACTTATTAGGAAAAAAACAAGTGTTTAAACCAAAGAGAAATCTAAAGAGAAATCTAACTTCTGAGGGCCTGGAATGGAATTTGAGAAGAATTATTCTGGTATAAAATTAGCCTATGAGATGGAACAAAAGTATTTCAAATTTGATGCAAGACCTTTACAGTCAACTCTATGAAATACAAGTCTATCACACCCACGTGGACATGAATCACTTTACTGGAATGGCACGCACGTGAAACTGAAAGCAGAAGTATATTTTCATGACAAACTAGAGTTAGACACTTATGAAAGTTTTACTTATTTCAGTCAGTAACGTTCAATAAATGCCTCAGTACTGACAGACAGAGACGAAACAAATTAACACAGATTCACTCAGCTCTTACCAGATTGTAAGTGGGAACACAAATATAGAGGAAGTATTAGGTAAGTTTGAGCAATCTGAGTGCACTGGTTAACCGTTAAAATAAAAATCCATTACTCATAACACTGAGGCACTGCTGGTAAAGTGCAATAATTATGGTGATAGTAATCGTTGTTGCCTCAAGAATTTCCAAACATTCCCCGCAGTAAGTCTTCTGTCACCCCATCTCATCTAGCCAGCACGTTCCTTTAGTGCTCCTCGTCATGAAAACAGTTAAGCACAGAAAACATGGAGAGGTTTGAATCACATTCTTGAAAAAGAGCACATGCTTTTTGTACTTTTCTGAATGGAAGTATTAGTTGCTGAATATGGCTTCTTCAGACACCAAATCAGAACTGCATCTCCATCCAGCAACAGTGACATGATTTGCACCAGAGAGAATGGTCGCTTATGGAACTTGACCCTTAATATTTCTACTAGACTTCCCCATCCTCCTCCCCCACCCCATTAAAAAAAATAAATTCTAGTGGGTTTCCATCATCTAAAGAGTTATTAGAAAGTTCTTATAGTTGAAGTGCAATTCCCAGTCTCAATTTCATAATACGTTTTTTATTATTATTATTTATCTTATTTCTAAATTGAGAAAGCTAAATATTATTCACTTATTATCCTAGGTTACATGGAGTTACCAACAAGCAAAGGTAAAAGCATTCCAAATACTTTATAGATGACAGTCCTACATTTTCTAAGATGTAGCCTGGATTCTCTAAATATAGTTCCATGTTCATTGAATTTCTCTCTTGTATTCCATGGTTTATTCAAATGCAGAGGATTTAATGAAAAAAGTCTACCCATAGTCCAGGCAATAATCACAACATGACCTGTAACATATGAAACATTTTCCTTAAAGCAGAGAGGCTAATGGTCACTAATTGTCACATTCCTTGCTTAGGGACATTATTTTGGTACCTACCAGTGGCGAAAATACTTGATCACAGCCAAACTGAAGTGGTCTGAGCATAGAGATGACACTATTCACTGACTACATTACACAGCACATAGGCAGAAGTAGTCATAATTTGATTCCAAGGCCTGTGGAGCTACAGGAGAAGAGATGGCACGACCAGGATCTTGAACAAGGGTGCATGAGTAGAGCTACACTTTTGGAAGAATGTGGCAAAAATTAACTAGATGTTTGCAGAAATTAGGTTAAACCTTTCATCCTGTAGTCTGTACCTCAGAGCAGCAGACTCCGTTGGCACAGATAATGGTTTAAAGACTGAAATTGAGTACAGACATTGCCACAAAAGACACTATGATTTCATTTGCTCTCTCTCATAGCACACTAATTGTGGAGAGGCAAAGTCCAATCATCTCACTAATATTTATGCATTAATTCAAAAATGAACTAACAAGGAAGAACAGTGATGGGGGAGATGTTGAGAGAGCATGTTGGTTAAAGTAACACACAAAAATTCTTTTAAGTTGGGAAAGCCAGAGCATACCATATCTGTAGGCCAAACTATGTCTCAACCCACAGTTTTCACCATGTCCACAACTGATGTACATCCCTGAAATCTGCCTAAGCTTTATTACTCTTGTCTGGTTTTTAATTAGGTTATTCGTTGAATATTTAAAATTCAGTTGAAGTTTCTTTTCCTTTCATGGAAAAACACAATTTGGCTTCAGCATCTGAATGTATATGATAGCAACCAAAAGTAACACTTTGAAGATACCTCACAGAACTAGAGAAGAGAAGTTTGTTCTCAGGATATAAGGTATCTATACCAGTTAAACAAATACAGAAAGCATATTAAAGTATGCTGTTACCAATCAAAAATTCTTTCTCAGTAGAATGCACTTAATACTTTATTATACATAAAACATAAGCCATTTTTTTCTGCTTAAGGAATCTTTATTCCTAGGTGGACACAGATTTCAAGTATCTCACTGTAAATATATGGAGTCATCACAGAAATATGATGAGGTGATTCTAAGTAAAGCAGTAATTATCTCAAATTATTGCAGATTTTTCCAAATACCTCTACCCTATTTCCAGAAATAATATGAATTTCAACCTCAGCTTTTAAAATTATCACCAAACTCTAGAGAAGTCAGTGTACTTTTGGATGTCCTGGGAGTAGTACAGAAAGAGCAGGGGGTGTTGAAAGTCCCAGACATATTATCTTAGATCTTCAGTCCTGGAATATCTGGACTACCTTACCCTGTAACCACACACTGCAAAGCTGACAACAGAAAAGCTGGAATATAGACTGGAAATGTTATGAACTCACCTCTTCCTCTTTCCACCCCCATTTCCCCAACAGACTCAGGCTAGAAAAAAGCAACAAATATGCACAGTTATCCTTAAATCTAAGTTCATTAGAATAAAAATTAGGTATTTGAATGCTGAATTCTGTAAAAAAACAGCCTCATCTTTCTGTGAATTATATATATGCTTTAAAATTGAGCATGTGCCTTGAAAGGTGTGGCCAGTGAGCAAACCTGAATCAATATATTACACTTGTTTGTACCTTACTGATCCCTAAGAAAGTAACTCTATAATCCTCCATCTCAACAGCTGTGAGCTGTAATTGTGTCATTCAGATTTTCTGCACATAACTTGTCCGTGGACAGATCAGTATTTGTTTCCTTACTTTTCATAAAAAGAAGAGCATGCACTGAAAATCTTACAAAATGGAATCACATAAGACTTTATTTCATAGTGAAAACTCAATTTCAAGTGGCACTGTAAGAACGAGACCACTTTCCAGGCTAGTTAGTTCACCGACTTACAACTTCAGCAACTTTGATGTATGGCCTACATGCAGAATTTAACCAGTGTGGCCACTTAATCACATGACAGATAGAAACAACACATTGAAAATAAACATGTATCACAGATACTGATGTTTCTGGCAAAAAACATGATTCTAACAGTTCAGTTCTGCATGCCTGATCTTCTGTATCTAATCTTTTTTTATTATTATTTTTTACTGTTTAGAAGTTATGAGTCATTCTCTAGGACAAAAAAAAACCCCAACAATAACTATAAGCCAATTTAATATGTCTCCCTGCCAGAACATTTTTCACTCAGCTACGGATACTTTCTGGTTTCTGAAATGAGTCTTCAACTTTGATTTCACATAGCTATTGATTTTCCAAGTTACAAAAACAAGACTGCATCTTTAATCCACAGTTGCACAACTGTGTTACCAGGCTCTGCTCCAGTTAACCAGTTATGAATAAAGTTACAGTTTTTGAACAAGCTTATTTGTCTGTTCTTCAGAGACTTTTTAAACTCCTGTCAGAATTCTGGAAAACAAAGCTGTAGCTGTAAACGAAAAAGAATAATTAAGTCTCATCTTCACAGACCAGGACTCAGGAGGCAAACATACTTCCCTATTTTAAGGATAACCTGCCAATACACCTTGCCAAACTTCCCTACATGAAGGTGATCAGAATATCAATGTATTTTGAGCAAACGCAAATAAAACATACCTTAAAGAATTTCTCTTTAAGATGAATGTACTTTTAAACAACCTTTTGAACAGCTGATACAAAGCAGGTTAATACTCTCAGAAACCGGTTTTAGCTGCAGCATCACAGAGTAACGTAAGGAAAAAACAGGCAAGTGACCTCCAACCTGAACAACGCTCCTGCTCCTGGATCAGCCTTTCTCAATTTACTGCAAGACCTGGAAGGAGAGCTTTACAGGAAAGAGCTTCTAAACATAAACACGGAGCTGAGAAACAAGAAAGCGATTTTTAAGCACCAGCATCTGCCTCTGACTGCAGCTTTTCAAGTACTGAGCACCGGTGCTGTTAAAACAATAAAGAGGAGAAGTGAAACTGTTACAGAGTTACACCAAAGAGGGGAGGTCGGGAGAAGGGAAAGAGAAGAGGGGTTAAAACCCACAAAACAAATCAGTAAATGTATCATTCAAATAAAAGGCGCAACAATTACAGAGGAACTTTAAAGCAACTTACCTCGAGGGAGGGAGATCAAAGAGCTGTTTTCAGTCGGAGCTTGCTCTGGCCCTTCAGGCCCCGGAGGAAGAGGTTCTCTCACTTGGGACATCTGCCAGCTCTCTCACCGAGTAATGAAGAGCCTGCACCCCCCTCCACCAAAACTAACACGCGACCCTGAAGGAACAAGCAAATGAAAGCGCTCGTTAATGTATTTTATGCAGAAAACTCACGGCTCGGGGGCGAGGGTTTGAGGAGGGACAGCAACGAAGCGGCGGCAACTTTGCGGCGCGGCGGCGGGCGCGCCGCCCGCCCCCCGCGGCGAGCACCCGCGGGGCCGGGGGGCGGCGGCCGCGGGGCGGGGGCGGCCGCGGGCCGGCAGCCGGGCGGCCGCGGGAGGTACCGGGGGGAGGGAGCCGGGGTGGGGGGGAGCCGGGGGGGCCCCGTCCGCCGCGGCGGAGCCGGCCGGCAGCGCGGCGCGCCCTACCTCCGCATTTCCTCCCGCTCCGCCGCGGCGCCCAGCCCTCCTCCGCGCCCCCGCGCCCCGGCCGCGGGAACCTCCGCGCCGCTCCCCGCGCCGCCGCCGCCGGCCGCCGCCTCTCGCGCCGCCCGCCCCGCGCCCGCGGGCCTTCCCCCCGGACAGGGGCGCGCACGCACGGGCACTCGCACCCGCTGTCCCCCCGCCGCCACAGTCACTCCTTCCCCATCATTTCCGGACAATGAAACATCCCACTCCGGCGGGCGGCGGTGGTGCAGCTCCTGCCGCCCGCCAGCGACGGGCCGCGGGCTGGGCTGGGCTGGGCTGGGCTGCGCGGGGCCGGGGCCGGGGCCGGGGCCGGGGCCGGGGCCGGGGCCGGGGCCGGGGGGGGGCGGCGGGGCGCCTCGCTGCCCTCCGCCCCCAGCCGGGCCTCCAGCCACGGAAATTCCCCCAGGAGGCCGAAACCCGTCAAGCAGAAATAGGGAAGAAGGAAAAAAAAAAAAAAAGAAAATCTGAAAGGGAGGCTTTCATGCCTGGACAGGGTTTGCAGCTGTAGCGCTTGGCAGCGGTGCAGGGGCACTTTTAATGGTGCAACCGCTGGCTCAGAAGTTGTCCGCTGCGGTTACCGCTTGCCTTCAACCAGTTGCGCCTCTGAAGCCGGTAGGCAGGCACGTGAAACGCCGTAGGCCTCCACGCCTGTCCTCCCGGTCTTTCCACCCCTGTCAAAGGTCAGTTCTAACAAAACCTAACCCTCGGGTGTACCTTAACTGGTAACATACATACATGTCTATAAAAAGGACTTTCAAGCGGGCACACAAAAATATTCAAAGGAACACGAAGGGCAGAACAAGCATTTTTCAAAAGTTAAACCCTAGAGAGCAAACTACTTCCTCCACTATCACCTGCCAGGCGGTGTTATCTGTGCTTTCTCTATATAGGAAATACATTTCTTTCCCATGGCACAGATTGATTTGATCGTCAGCCTCATGCTCTGTTCTTGCCCACACCATGCAGTACTTCAATTACTGCTCACGCACGTGCTGGTGTCCATAAGCTACATGCTTTACCTTGCTTACACTATCACAGCATATCACCTTTCTCTATCAAAGTGTGTCCATGTTTAAACTGTAATTTCCTTAAAACTTACAAGCAGATTTTTTATTATGGTTTAGTAAATATACTTTACTAGTATGTCTCATGACACAGTACAGCCTGGTATTTTTTGGGAAACAAAAGTAGGAAGACAAAATAGCCAAGCTATAGGCTATCTACATCCTAACATAAGAGACTATAACTGTTGGATATTGATTTTGATATCATAAGTGCTAAGGAATATGCTCAGGTATTAAAAGTTCACTTCTTAAAGTTTAGCATTTCCCTGCGATGCTTGCAAACCAACCAGGACAGAGTACAAGTACCTGAGTAGGAGCCAGTTCTGTGGGGGACTCCACACACTTCAGGGCCTCCTCTTATTTCACAAGTCATCAATAATTTTGCACCAGTGTATAGAGTTATTATTGGTCATTGGTGCAAAAGAGAACAGTGTGATGAAAGGCGCATATACTTTCCTCTGAGAAATACAATCGTATGTAAGCATTTCTGTAACCGAAGATGTTCTTTGGTACAACATAATCTTTCTTTAAACTTTTTCATGACAAAATGCAAAAAAAATTTTTTTTTTGTGGGGTAGAAGCTATGTAAAAAATCCATTTGGACACACAAAATTATTATCATACTGCATAATAATAATATTGGTCTCAATATCTACAGTTTTCATCTGTGAAAACATTGTGTAACTTTCCTTAGTTCCTTCTCTCCTTGCTGTCCTGGGGGCAGAGCGATTGAGACATAAGGTAGAATGACTTACCTCAACTCCCAAGTGAGTCAGGAGCAGAAGAGACGTTATGACTCATACGCAACATACAAGGTTGTGTTTTTCCCTCTGAAACTGGAAACATAGCAGAGAACAGTGGGAGGAGCAATAATTTAGCCAACCACACCCTACCTTCAAAATATTTCATTGGATAATAAATGCCTATGAAGAGCAGATACCATCCAGGGTTGGTGTTTGTTTTTTTTTTTTAACCTTATCTGTGAAACCCACATGGTAAACTCCATGGCGTCCAGTTTATCAGCTTAAAAAAGATGGGATGAGCTCACCCTGCCAAGGTTCAACTGTGTAGCAGCCTACATAGAGTTTAAAGTAAGTAAGTGATTGGAAGGGTATCTTCAACTGATATTGCCATATTGCATCTGATGCAGTGGGAGATAACCCTAAGCAAAATCAGATTAAAAAAAAGGGAAGAGAATTCGATATACAAAAAGCACAATTCACTGAAATAGCACATTAAAAATACTGTGCAACACATAATACATTACATACCAAAGGCTATGATGATTGTAAAAAGATGGGTCCAGATGTGCTCACTGTTAATGAGATACCACAGATAGGCAAAGTTCATTGGCATAAGCCAACCATACAGCACTTCTTGACAATACAACATAGTTCTAACAAATACACAGCTAATCTAAGATAATTGTTTTATTACTTTCCTTTAAAATATGTATCATTCTAAAATGTTACTGAAAATTCTCAGGAAGTGGGCAGTTCAGACATTAACATCAGCAGCCTTTCAAGTAGGCTGCAAGTATGAGATATGTTATATTTTACTACAGCAACCAAGTTATAAGCCATTGCACATAGTATTCCAATGTAGTCTTCCATTGCTAGATCATAAAATTCAGGTATGGTCTTCTAGACCATTAATGGCAGATTCTAGGATGAATGTGAAGAGAAGCTCAAACCACTTGTAAATAGGCAATAAGGATACTTTGTAGGCAGGTAAAAATTCCCTGAAAGAAAAAAAAACCCAACAAAAAAACAAAACCAAAACTCCAAGCTTTTTTCCCTATTAAAAAATTCCTGTAAAACTGATTCCTATTAAAAGTGCACAAAATGCAGAATATAATCACATGTCTTCAGGACAAAACTGGTCATCACCATTTTCTAGTCTGAGCTCCTACACAAGCCATACAATAGATATTACCTCCAGCCAAAATAGACTTGTCACTGAATGAAAGAAAGTGTTTTAGAAATACACAAGTTGTTTATTTAAAGTAAACCCACAATATCCCAGAATTAACTGCTGCAAAGATTATTTACTTACATTATTAAAAACTCAAGCTATATTTCTAGCTTGAATTTTTCAAGGCAAACTTTCAGTCTTGGAGGTTTTTTGGATATTACATAGTTTATTGTGGAGGAGGTTTTGGATAGCAGAGTTGCTCATCTCAACAATGCTGTAGAAAATTTGTGCATAACTCTTCAAATAAAAAATATTTTACTAAAAATATTACTGCTTACACAGCGAAGAGAAGTGATCAATAACTATTCCTTATGGATCAGTGCAGGTGTAGATACCCAGATTTTCTCCCCATAATAACACTTACCTGTCCCTCCTCAAGGCTACTCTTTAACTGATGCTGACTTCCTTCCGTCAGCAGGAACAGAGGATACCAGAAATGTTTTACATCCTTCTTAACACCCTGGATCACTTAAATGTTTCTGAGATGGACAATAATATTTAGTAAATATTTTTGTGATTGATAGCTTGTACCTTAGTACCTGTGAGTTGAAGTTATCCTTCTGCTATGTCTAAGAACATGATTTTCAACTTTCCAATATGCATTTTTAACACATGTATTACTCTAAACTTCATAGCTCTTTTCAGTATTAGGATCATGGCAGGATCTCTATTCTAAATATTTTATAGTGTGGCAACACTGAAATGGGAAGACTGTTATAGTTAAAAGGGCTAAAGAAAAGACTTGGAGTTAAAGCCAAATTATATTATAAAATAAGTGTATTACAAGTGAAGCTTACAAATTGTTGTTGTTTTTTTTTTTTAAGTTTAGTTTTAGGTTTAGATCGAAAGCAGAAATACATGCAGTATATGCATAAGAGCACAGTAAAAGGGAATTTGAAGGTCACTACCATGCCTGGTTTGGTGTACTTTTGGTTCCTGGTGTTCACGGCCTAGTTTGTATATTACCCTTCTCCAAAACATCCTGTTTAAAGCCATGTAAATTGTCAGGTGCCAGAACAGAGCTGGATGCAGCTGTGTTGTAGATGAGGATTTGTACTCTATAAAATACAACTGTCAAAGTGCTGTGGGGTTGACGGTGCCTTAGACACCAGCTAGCTGGTCCTAACAGGGCAACCAGCCCCTTCTAGTCCAAGGAAGTCCACCTCCACAGAGCACAAACATAGAAACAAATAAACAGTAGGATGCCTAAAATGAAATTAGAGACATGCAGATTTAACTTCTTCCATAACCAGAAATGGAATAAAGAAATGCATTCTCTTTTAGAGAAGCAATTGGTTCCAGTAATGCTGTACATTACCCTGGGAGCAAGAAGAAGTCTTTCTACCGTAAATGATTCTTGTCCGGGTTTGATGTTTTTCTGCCACAGGATGGACTCCACCATGGGGAGAAAGGGAATATGAGGCTTAATGACTGCTTTGTGGTGGCTCAAGCTGGCAATTGAGAATTAAAGTCAGTGTAAACATGAATTTAAAATACAAAAAGGTATTTTTCTCCATTTTATTTTTCTGTTTATAGTAAGTATAATAGTATAAGAAATATTTTGTTTCTGTAAAATATGTTCTAACACAGATGGGAAAGATGTCATTAAAATTGATAAATTAGGAAGTAAAACAAAATAAAATATTCTGAGATGAAGTATTTCTGATATAACTCCAATGAGGTCCAAGGAATTGCATGAAGATGAATTCAGCTCAACAAGCTTTATTCTACTTAGGGCAGAACACATCACATGGTATGGTTTATGGTAGTTTCAGCTATTCCTTAGCAAGCTCAAGCAAGTAGCTCACTCAAGCAGGTAATAGATCTCACATGAAAAAGTAACAGATCATATATTGAGGCATGCAAAGTGACGTTTCATCACAACAAAATGTCAACTAGTAATTCATTACATTCCTACAAATAAGTCAAGAAGAAATATTCAGTATTCATTACAACTAAGTGTGCTGGATTGCAACAGTTAATTTATTTGCATATATTCTCTTCAGTTATTCAGCTTTTCACTTGCAGCTAATATTGCACCTTAATAAAAAAAACTTATTTAGGACTTCAGAAGAAACCTGAAATTCAGCAAAAGTGAATATTTCAAACTACTGATTTTTTAATGCATTCATGATTTTTCACTAATTTTATAATTCTAACATACATTCATGATTATTTGGAAGTTGTCTTGACATTAAAGATCATCCCAGCAAAGACAAATAATGGACATAGGATCTTTTGAGTTAATGGGACAGGACTTTTAAGGGAATATTGATTAAAAAGCGTGGCTAACTGAACACAGAATATTGTAACATGAACTATATAGAGAAATAGTAAATTTAGAATAACTTAATGAATTTACGTGAACCACTTAGTCATAATAATCCTAGAGGCTGTATTTATAGCAAGCAAAAAAACCCTAAGCCAAATATTTCTGTTGGTTTTCAGGTTAACAAGGTTCCTTTTGCTCCTGCAACCGGAGCAGTATCTGGATCTGGCATTATTCTACATTAGTATTTTATGCACATTCCTTACAATTGTGAGTATTCATGAAATTTACATTACCTTTTCTCAGCAGTATCAAACTAATTGCCAATATCAAATGACGTTTGCAAAAATACCATATCTAGAATTTCACAAAAATAAAAATCTTTCCATATGAAAAGAATACCTAGTCAATCCTTCCCAAAAATACTACAATGAAAAATACTTAAAAAAGTATATTTTACAAATAGAATAAATAATGCAGTGGAACAGAAGACTCTGTGTTATATTGCTGTGTGAGATCATGGTATCGCATCCAGAGATCTATAAAAATTTAGTTAATTTTGTGCATCTTCAATATGAGTTCATAATACGCAGTACAGTTGCTCCTTTTGAGCTGCCAGAGAGTACACTATGAATGAGTATTAAAAATATTGTGCATTCTGTGTTATATTTTCAGAATATAGAAAGCTCTTACTTACATATTGTGTATTATTCCTAATACATATTCAGAGCATATATCGTAACAGCTCCTTTGGAACCAGTAACATGTATGCTGTGAATGTGTATTAATAGCAGAATGCATTTGCATATTATGAGTCCATAATACTGAATGCACAATCAAATCTTTTATAAAACGTCATTGCTATACATACAAGCAGAAGTTATTTTCTCATGCTTCTCACTCACAACTGTGCCATCTTGCACAGTCATTTCTCACCCATATCTTTACAACTCACAAAGAAAAAAAATCCAGTACTGCAACAGTTCTGTGAATTACAGTTTTCTTGAAGTGAAATATTTCATGAGGTCTTTTTTTCCTCTCTGTTCCATCTCATAATAATATTTTCTTTAATTGCCTGACTATATCCTCCTGGTTTTTCATTTTGGCATCTGTATGAATGACTGGACTAAGGTCTTAGCATCAAATGCTCATTTGGATATTACATGTAAAATACAGGTCATAGGAAAAACAAACATAAAAATAAACCTCAGTCAGTTCTACTAGTATTTTTAACTATCATGATTTTGTTTGTTTGTATATTTGCCTAAAATAACGGGGTTTTTTGCCAGCCAGGAACACACAAATCTCTAGATTGGACAGAACTAAAATTACAAAATAACATTACAAAGTAACATGATTACAAGAATTCATTTGGATCAAAAAGTTTTTGTTTTTCTACACTGACAGATGAGCATCCTGGCAACCCATGCAGGTAAAGATGGAAAAAGGCACCCTTACTTGTCCAAAACAGGGAATTAAAGAAAAATAGTCTTCTGCCTCAGTTTCTTGCGTAGCTAAATGAAAGTAATGCAAATCTTGGGTCCAGTTCTGATATAATTCTGTGTCTATGCTCACAGAACGGGTATTTTCCCCAAGAAGCAAAAGAAAAGCTAAGGACAACTTGGCTTTTGCCCAGTTCCCTTCCTCATCCTTTAGACTTGCTGGAATAGCTAGAAAGACACAAGAGGAAATTATCTATGCCATTTCAAGGACTGCATAGTGATCATACTGAGTATTAGTTTTAAAATACTTTCAGTTGTATTATTTTAATAAGCAGCACTGAAAGGTATTTTATAGTTCTGATATCACTGCAGGGACATTAACTCCAAAAAGTATACAGATAAGTATTCTGGCAATTAATGGCAAGTATAAACTACCAACCATACAAGAACCAAATATTTATGCATGAATATAATAATACCTCAGCTAAAATATTAATACAATCAGCAAATACAATTTAGATTGAAAGTGTCCACCATATAGCTGGTACTTTTGGATCACATATATGGGGATGCAGTCCTGCACACTGAATGATGGACACAATTATATTCCCCGTTATGGTGTGTAATATCTGCCACATATCAGAGAGAGAGAGTGTGCGTGTATGTGGACATAAAATCACTGGAATTTTAGTGTTTTCCCTTTAAAAGAAATGATTACATTTTAGTTTAGTGAGGAAGCCTATTACGCTGTACAAATTCCTTCATTTCTCTTTTCCTTTTTCTGTGGTTTATTTCAAACATTTTAAAGTATTAATGAAAATGCTGTAAAAGTCATAATGTTAAAGTATAATTTTATTTAACATTGTTTTACATTATAAGAGCTATAAACAGGCTCCTGTAAACTTATACAAGCAGTTACTTTCAGGTCTGAGCTGGTTTTTTTTCTTTTATGATTGTAAATAAAAGTAAGATAGTTTGTACTTAATTATTTTATAATTCTAACATACTAGCTGCTCTCTCTCAGAGGTTGTTTCAAGATATAAATGCCAGCAGTCCGTAAATTACCTTGATCATCAATGATCAACAAAACAAGTTGAATACTTTTCTGTGGTTTTCCAAAG
The DNA here is from genome assembly GCF_035582795.1 of Mycteria americana. Lineage (NCBI taxonomy): Eukaryota > Metazoa > Chordata > Aves > Ciconiiformes > Ciconiidae > Mycteria > Mycteria americana. The sequence continues at coordinate 29,363,656 of NC_134365.1, forward strand.
TGAGCTTTACATCTTCTCAATAAGTTATTTGGATTTTCAGTTTAATATGCTTTATTATAATAAAAGTAAAGTTCTGATAACCATGATCTACAGCCAAGTAAAATTTAAGCAATTGTGGCATGGGAGCTTTCACTGTAGAATCTCTGGTGTTCCATCCTGGATCTCTGACCAGTTCCCCGATTTTTGCCCAATTTTGTTATGTTAGTAAAATAATTTTTTTTTTAAAGTCAGATTTTTTAATGTAATAGTGGTAAACCAATCCTGAGCTTGATCCAATACTCTCCAGAGTCTAGTTAAACTTGCAAGCACACTTTTATTGTGGGCTTCAAGAAGATTTGACACCTGTTTTTTAGGGTAAAAGGTATACTTTTAATTAGTTTACACCATATAATTCAGGAGTAAATCAAAGGAGTAGCACAAATGCTACTGCCATTTTTTGTCAGGCATTTGTCACTTGCAGCGGGGACATGAGACATTCCAGCCTGCTCCATTTTTCCCTACCTCAGCATCAGTCTGTCCTGAGGCTGAGAATGGGAGCACTCCTCCTATGGTCACCCCGCACTCTCAGCCCAAAACAATAAATACTTCTCACCAGAATTGTCTCTATCTTGCCTCCTTCTATTACCATTTGTGGGTAATTCTGAAAAAGAATCATATAAAATTTAGAAAAGGGTTATTGAAGTGCCATCTCAAGACACCGTAGCATCAGCAAGGTCTTATTGTCTTGAGGAAAAAACCACAATTTACATCCGGAAATTTATGTGAAGGAGCACTCAAGGCCTATACTCTGTAAGTATCTCCTTCTGCCTGCCATTGTAATGGGATCAAATATGCTAAGAATTAAAAAAACCACCTTCAATAATCTGTGAGAATGTGAAAATTATGCAAGTCATACTGTAAAAGCTTGGTACCATATATGAAGAATTAGTACAAAAACGCTAAATCTTCAGAAAGATCTAAGTTATCAGCCACTGAATTTTCTTTTTATAAAACTGTAGCTGGAAAAGACAAAACAGGAGGGTAAGCAGAAACACAAAGGTATGCTATTTTTTCCTTTATAATACCAAAAAAGAACTCTTTTATGACAACCACAGCTTCTAATATCTTGTCACACGTTAAATTCTTCTCCTTTATGAGATTTGTTATGGAATGGGAAGTGGTGAATAGCACCAACAACCTCCCGTGACAAAGGAGACAGTACAATACTTTTAAAATAAAGCAGAAGATATTTGATCTCATTTTCTCAACGCAAATGAGTGAACTTGGGAACAATGGAGTGGCTTTGGCCTCAAATTACTGCAAACGACATCAGAATCTTGACCCATGGATATAGCAATATGTAAAATATTGCATTAATTTGCTCTGCAGTTTGCAGGGAAATACATTGGGAATATGGTAAAATAAAGTGAAGTTTTTAGAAACAGACAACAGATTTCTGTACATATACATTAATGTTTGTCTAAGTATCTGTCTAGACACCCATAGTTAACTACACTCACAACGTGCATGTGTAAAGGATATGCTACCGTAGACCATGAGATTATACATTTATCCTCATTTGTGAAGGTGGATGCCTAGAACTCATGAATGGAAAAAGATATATTATAAAGTATTTAATCCTAATCAATATTTATTAAAGGAGACAAAGTAACAGTAAGGCAAACCTACAGTACTTTAGAAAAAAAGCAGCAAGCTGGATTTCTTATCTTGCAATAGTTAATGAAGTTCTATGATTTATTTTAACCCTGAAGTGGGTTTTAAAAAACCCTAATTATATTAATGTACTAAAAGAAATACAATTGTCACTTAGTTTCATTAAGCATGACAGGTGACAGTTCCAAAGATAAATGCTGAAACTTGTGAAAATTGCAAGTTCAGGTTGAAGTGACAATAATATGGTAGTAATGGGATGGAATTGTGCTTCTCACTGCATTAATCAATACTACAATTTATTTTTTAATGTATGAAGAATGTTTAATTTCATTAATTTATGACTAGGTTCTTTCTACTTAAGTCTTCCTTTTCGGTCTTTGGATTTTGGTTTCCTTTTAAAACACTCTGGCTATTTATAAATCCACTGGCAATCTCATAAAATATCACTGTTGGGAAAGAATCAGCTTTCTGCATGCCATGTGCAATTTGGGAGATTGATAATATAACTAAATCAATTAAAGGGGATGTGGCTCTATTAAGAATGGAAAAGTTACACTATTGGCACCTGCACTATACTCTGTGCAAAATCAGAAGATTTAAATTTGTTCAGGTTATGATATCTCACTTATCTTTGCAAACCACAGGCTACACCTGCAGTCCCCTAGCAAAACGCAGCTTTTTTATTTCCAATTGTGAAGACATACACTACTGTACCAAGTCAGTGTTCTATGTAGATTAGCGCAGCCTGTATCATAGTGTCACAGATCTGAAGCTCTTGAACTGGGACTGAGAGGATCGTACCATAAAATATCTTCATTACAACCTTATGATTCAAAACACAAACACACACACTCCGTGCTGCTGTGCACGGACGGGGTTTGCTTATGTTGTACTTTGTGACAGCCCACATAGTTGAGTTTTAATACTTTGGGATAAGCAAGCAGTTAAAAACTTTAATTTCTAATACAGCTAATGAGCAGAGGTAAGGTGTGTGTATGGTAGATGTTTATTGACAGCTATTGGCAAGAATGCTTGCAGCAGCTAGAATAAGCATGTGTTTGGGCTAGTTTCTTTAAGTATGGTTAAATAACATATATACAGTAATTGATACGTAAATTTAAACTTCAAAAATGGCAATCACAAAAGCATTTAAGCAATCTCCTTCACAGTGCTATAAAATCAGTACATGAAGGGTTTCTGGAGCAAACCTTTAGCTCTGGTTCTGGATACAAAACCCTTTCCAAGTAAAAATACAGGCAGTACCGAGTACTGAAAACTACCCCTGTCAACAGGTCTAAGCGTCTCTTTGACCCCATTAAGGACAAGAAATAATGTAAACATTTCGATATTGAATGTAAATAAATACATTATGTCAAGTGTAAATGACCATGAACCTGTTGGTAGCTTTCTCTGCTAATATCACATATTTCTGCTCTCTGCATGTTGTATAAGCTTTAAGTTATGGACTTGAAACTTATATTGCTCTTTACATCTCCTGTACATCTGGCTCATTATTCTCGTGACCTACCAAAATTCACATATAAATGGGTAATGTCTCTTAAACTTATTAATCCAGTTTGATTAAGAGACAGTGTTCGTAGTGGAGGAGTATATGAGGCAATTTATGGCTTTTGAGGGTGATTAAATGCTGAAGTGGAGCCGAGGCATTTGATAATCACAAGAGCTATTTATTGCTGGAATATTCCAGCCACATGAACGTTTTTCCCATCAGCCAGTAAGAGAAGCACATTTAACAAACAACATTAAGAAGTCAGGTTTTTCTAGGTAAATGAAGGTTTGAAATTCTATGATGTAACTGCAGTCGAGAACCCACACTCATGTCCCATGAAGGGCAGGTATGGGTAAAGCATATATAGAATTCAGAAGGAATATGTTCCTCTCCCTAAGAGCAGGGTGAAGGACAAATAATTGCATGAGGGAGTTACCTGTGTAGAAACTGAGGGCTGAGACTGAAGTGTGAACGTACGTGATTTCAGTTAGGATTTATGACTCATTTTCATATTGCTACTGTAAATGAGTAACAATTATCATCTGCCAAACTGGCCTGTTAGCACATGTTGGAAACAAGTCCAAAGCGGCTGCAATTCTCCAGTCTCCTGGGAACAGGCCTGGTTCATTTATACCTCCAAAAATATAAATGAAGTAAGGAATGACGCCTTAGGAAGAGGCCACTACAGAATTAGGAGAAGGGAGGCTCTGGTGGAAAACCCTCGTAAGAGCTTGGAGAGGAAGTTGGAGTCGAGGATTTGGGGGATTTTTTTGATTTTTGTTTTTAGTTAATGCCATGAGTCACAAGTAAAAGGCCAATGCAGGGATACTACTCCATATTTATTTAGACAGTGAATTCCAAGAGACTCAAATCATTCACAGATCCCATACAGTAGTCTGCTATACACAAAATAGCAATGTTTGGTTATTTTATTTTTTTACAAAGAAGGCATCACTAGTACTAATGTAAAAACGAGGTAATGTCTTCTGCAGCTGAACTACTAAACCCAAGAACGTTAGTCTGTAATCTGGTGACTTTCCGAACCGGGGCAACCAATCTGTACACACCCAGTGACATTTCTCATCATCATTCTCCTTCATCCTATTCCTCTGAACTCATATGCGTCAGCCTAAAGCGGTATAAAATTCAACCCTGTTTTCATTTAGTGGAAATGAAGAAGAAAGGTGGAAGGAAGATGCTGGAGACTTGGGCAGGCGAGTTTGGAGAGTCTGTCCAAGTAGACTACGCAGAAGCAGGTAACACTGCTTGCAGTGGCGAGCTGGCACTTCCTTAACCGTTAGTCAGAAAAGAAATATAAAGTGTTTGTCCTTCTCACTGACTGTTATGGAGAAAAAGAAAAGAAGGCCTCATTTGCCCCAACAGTCTTCTGTCTTCAGTTTTCTGACTTTCTCACTTCATAACCACTAGCAATGATTCGCAGAGATAAAAGGGAGGAAATCCAAATTTCTGAACGTACCTGATGATAGTCTTTTTTAACAGCATCCTAGCAAGGACTGGAGATGGACTGTTACTGCACTGTAAAATAGATGAGTACTTTTGTTTATGGTTGCTAGATGTCTAATTTCAGTGTCTAGTTTCTTCTCCCTAGGTAATTTCAGAAGGAGGTAGGAAGCAGAGGTATGCAGCGTTGCAGGGGGGGGCACTGATTTTCACTCCCCTTTGCTCACGGATGCTCTATAACTCCTGTTAACACGTGGTCTCACACGGTGAGAGAACAGATCCGAGGAACTGCCGTGTTGAGTCACCCCAGAGACTCTCCCAGAGCAGCCTGTCTCAGAGAGCAGGCAACACCAGGTATTTCAGGGAAGAATGCAAGAAGTCAGTAATAATCGTGTGGAATAATTCCTTCCCATCTACACACGATGAGATTTTATACTAATTTGCAGAGAGCTGCTTTTGCTTTACCTCAAACATCGGACTTCGTCCATACAAGAGACTGTCCCTATGCATAAATGGTTTATACAGTTCAATCATTACATTCTGCTCTTCACAAAGAAATGTATAAATCTCACTCTAATGTAATGAGGGATTCCATTTTTTTCTCTAAAAATCGCTCAAGCCTCAAACTGAATACAGTGTCAGCGCATCTAAATTCTGACTCCCAGCTGCATTTCTTTAAACACAGTTTCTTCTGCATCTACTGTTGCCTTTTTTTTAATGCAATAAACCTCAAGTCTCTTCTAAAATCTACCACAAACTTTCACTGTATCTACAAGCAAAACACTTAATCTTTGCATGTCTTCTTTTTATTATTTATGAAATAAGGGTGGCACTATTTGCTTCCCAGGAAGGTTATATTTGCCTGAGATCCTGGGACAGCAGGAATTCCAAGCAGTAATTATTTGTTAAAAATCTTAAGACAAGAATTTGGGAAATCAGCAAATACACCTGTCAGTCTTCTTCCACAGGCCCACGTCAGGAGGCTCCATTAGGAGGCACCATTACCAGATTTTCAGTCTTGCCCGACTATCAGTGTTCGCGTTTGGCCTGTCTCACCTGTGGTATTATTGACAGAGATGGCTTTACCCGCTTTCGCTTTCCTCAGGCAGTCAGAAAGGATGTGATAACAAAATGAGAGCTACCATCGAGATAGCAGCGTAGTTATCTCTGAAAGCGTACTGGGCCACAGTTTCAGAACAATCTCACAACATGATTTAGAAGTTGACTGGCTTCTTGTTAAGGACATAACAAATCAGTTTGTTCATTCCTGGGATGATAATGCCGTTTCACTGAAGTACAACTGAGTTCCTTTTACATTTTCTGTGTGCAGCAAAAAAACCCATAACAATACTGTTGAGCCTTCAGAAATGAATACCTCTTGAAGCAATAAATCTGTTAAAGGAAAAAATGGTTTCTGGGCACCAGGGCTATGTGTTTAAGGATTTGAACTTTCTTAATGCCTAAAACCTGGAAAAAAAGTCCAGAAAGGACACCCAATTAGAAAGATATTGACTCATCCTGACAAAGGGGGGGGGGAGGGAGAAAGGGAGGAAGGAGGGAAGAGATCAAGGCTCACAACAAAAGACCTATTCATTTATAACAGCTTGGCTGTGGAACCATTCCAGCATGCTTAAAAATACTTTATCCATTAGCTGGGAACTCTTTTCTAAATGACAACTTGCTGCCCACATCTGACCACAGCCAGCTCCCTTTTCACACTGAACGTAGCGGAGCTCACGTTGTCCAAAGCAGCTTGCCACCTCTTCTGGACGTTGTAGTGGGGGTGAGGCAGAGTAAAGCAGAGGTGCCCTGTGCGAAACAAAAATCCCTGACCTCCAGCATATAGAGAGGGGAAGTACAATGCCGTTCAGTTCCTCCCAGGCTATTTTAAGAAAAGAGGACAAGCGAACACAACATTTAACTAGAGTTCTCCTACACGAAAAACAGGAAGAGCATTTTAGGTTAATCAAATTATCAAAAATAAGATTATTTAATGCCTCACTATATGAGCTCAACAATAGTCCTTTGCAATTTTATATGAGGCTGCTTTATGTTAAGCTCTGATCACACACCTGAATAAAATCGTCAAACTTATATCACCAATGTTCCTATGTATTAGCCAACAGATAAACATTTTTAATTACAAATACTTGTTGAACAGCAGGATTTTTTAAATCAAATTATTCTCTCCTAGGAACACTTCCTCCTCAGTTATAAAGTGGTATAGCTGGAACTATTAATATTTTATGCTAGGGACTGTGGATACAACTTCATTTAAAAGCTTTTCTTTATCTGAAATGTGACTGTTGCTGTAAAGTTGGCATTTCTACCTTTTCCCAGTATTTTGTTGCATATGCTTTCAGAGCTTAGTTTGAGGAAAATGAATGTCTGGTTTAATATGTGTTTATTTCTCTTGACACATACGTTGCATCCTTATGTTAGTTTGCATTGAGACTCTGGAGAAGATGCTGGGAGAATATTGTGCAGTTGATCTTCTCATCAAAGTATCAGCTTTTCTAAACGTGTCAGTCAGCTACAGCAAAAAGTACTCTATATTACAATATATGTTATCTGATTCACCTTCTTACAGGGATCATCTTTGTAACCTTTTCTCATGTGGATATTCTTAATAACACCAGCCCTATGTAAATGCAAAAAGACTACATCTCTATCTACAGCATCTGTTTAAAGTAAAAATGCAGTGAACAAATGCTTAAGTTCTCAAAACAAAGTATTCAATAATTTATATTTGGGGTTTAGATTTTAGATACAGAGCAACAGCGTTTGTAAGAGTTCCTGGCTTTCTTTTCTTAGTTTAGTTGATTACTTTCAAGCTAAGGTGGGGGAGTAGTGATGAAAGTGGGCATTGTCAAAATTCATATGTGTCCAGTTGCGCAGAACCATGCTTGTATTGTACGGAATGCAGTGAATGCACAATAGCTGCCTTTTTAGCTTCCCGAGACATGATAGCTCTTAACCTAGGTTTGCAGGTACCTTGAAATATTTATGAATAATACAATACAGATTCTAAAATATAATCTCCTTTTATGATTACTGGCACATTATAACCCAGCTCTGCAGAAGGCCTAAGAAAAATGGCAGGGCAAGATCAAACAGTTGTTTACATCTCACCTCCGACAAAATATAAGTTTACTTTGGCTGACCTTTAAGTAGATGTAACAATTACATTATGATGTAAACCACAAGCCAAATAGAGAAAGAGAGACCACAGGTCACACAATCCAAAATGTATGAGAAACAAAATCTAGTTATGGTTTTATCACGAGAAATGGTATCTAAATTTTATGTGCAATGCTGGACTTGTAAATGTTTCTAATTTAATGGGGAAATGTATCCAGATTTTAATAGCTCATTTCATTTTCTAGGCTACATCAAAGAGTGAGATGACCTCAACATAGTACCAGGAATGAAAAGAATTCCTGAATTCTGAGCCCAGCCGCAGGGTAATTTCAGAAGCCTTCGTGTCACTGCCTGGCTCCTGTCTTCTGACAAGTTGGGGGGTTTTTATTTAATGGCAGCATTTACCCACTGCGTAGGAACACTGTGAAGATTAATTCAGTTGTGTGCCATGTGAAATATGAAATGTGCTGGGAAACAGATCTCGGTCATGGAAGTGGAAAGGGCAGTTGCGGCGCTGCTAGCACACTGTCCAGGAGAAAGTGCCTGCTTGGCTCTGTTCCCTTTAAGCTCCTTGCTCTGTCACTCCCTCCTCAGAGAACACATCAGGGCAGAAAGGAAGGGGTCTCAGGGACTGGCTCCTCTTTCCAGTCTGCAGTGGCAAATGCTCTGTGGCCCTCAGCCCAAGCCGGTGCAGACTGCTTCCATGTCCTTATAGCAGGTTGGGTGTTGAGCCTGAGAACTTCTCTCTCATTCACGCCTGGGCTTCTCTGCCAAAAGTGCTTTTAGCTGAGGTTGGAGATTAACATATATGCGGAGTTGCTAATCAGAAATTTGACCCTCAAGCAAAACAGAGGATGGTCAGCTTGGCTACGTAGGTGTAACCCATATGCCATGTTCCACTTGATTATTGAATTCTAATTTGTGGGGCTAGTGGAGTCTTTAAAACAAAGAAAGGCTTACAAATCCCTGCCTCCTCAAATGTGAGCAGTCTTAAGCAAGAACTTAGCACAATGAAAGGTAATTATTAATAGCAATATAATATTTTTACAATGAACCCCTCAAAACCAAAAAGTCACCATTCTTCATGGCTACAGTAGCAGTGTCCTGTGCTCCATTGCGTGTCTTAATAACTCAAATAAACTTGTGTACAAAGAAAACTGTACCAAATACAAGAAGCAGAATTAAGCACTTGTTAAATCTGTTTATAGGGATATATAAGAAAAGGAATGTTTGTTTAATGAAATATAAAAAATAAGTAGAGAACATAATAGACACTCATCTCTGTACCAGGTAAGACCAAGTTCAAAGTAGCTCATTCTCTTGTCTCTGACATTAGCCAGCAGCAGATGCCTATGCAAGAACAATTATATTTCCTGAGTCTACTCTTCCAGGCCACACATATTTGCAGTTCAGAACTACCTGAACTAGATAGTTCTTCTTATTCAATAGCCTTTTTGAGTAGTTCATGGATTTTTTTTCCAATTCTTTTTCAAGCCTCTGTTAACTTTTAACACCACAGATGTCCTGTAGTAACTTAATTACATGAAGAGTTATATCTTTTTTTGTTGTTGTTTTGAACTTGCCATATTCTAAGTTCATCTGATAGCTACTTTTTCTCTCTAGAAGAGACAGTGCACAATCATTGCCTTGATGATTTTATAAACTGCTGTTACATCCCTCTTCACTTGTCTTTTTTTCTAGCCTGAAGAGTCTTAAGATGTTTAATTAAAAATCATGTTGAAACTGTTTCATACTTTTGATCATTCTTGTAATTTTCTCTCTATCTTTCTGACTTGGGGAGGGAGGAGAGAAAAGTGAACCAGAAGTATATACCATGTTCAAGATGAGGGCACACTGTAGAGTTCCAGAGAGGCAAAATGATATTTTCTTTTTTGAACTGACATTTTCATACTACTGTTTCTCTACAGTTATCCACTATTTATAACTTGAAGATCTCATTCCTGAGTGACAGGTTGTGTACGTTAAGTTAGTATATGATTAAAGCTGAGGTTATTTTTCCCCTTGGACATCACTTAACATTTATTTACATTTCATTTAACTTGAATGAAATGAAAGCATCCTGGAATTTAAGATTGTTCTTGATCATCTCAAAGATAGAGAATGACAGTAGCCAAAAACCAGCATCACCCAGTGCAACTGACCTTCACATCAGCTCCAGCCAGTGGCAGCTGGACAATGTCCCATGTGTATTGCTGAGCTGAAGACCACTGGCGGCACCAGTTTGCAGTTCTCAGGCCCAGGCAGAACAGATGATTGCTCCCACAGCAAGCACTGGGATATTGCCTCATATGACAACACATTCACCACTTTCCCAGAGTTTCACTGCTTTTTGACACCTTTCTTGGACATGTATTGTCTTGCCACAGTATACTCAGGCAGTCAGGTCATTGTGGTGGTGAGGAGAAGTGACGGGCAGAGCCCCTGTATAGAGCTGCTTGCTGAGGTGATGGGTCATACATGGTGCAGAAAAGATGGCTAATCGAAAGAAATTAAGGGGAGCATGTTAGGGATGCAACCATTGTATTGGGCCTTCCATGAGCACCTGATGGCAGCTAACCTGCAGTCTGGATGTCAAGATGATCCTCCAACCTAGAGCAGTCTGTATGTAGCCTCTGACCCCCAAAAATGGGACTGTGACTGACCCCCACAGATTAGACTATGTGGAAAAGCCCAAAATACTAAACCAAATACAACAGGAAGCCCTAAATAGAAAGAGAAAATTGGGATAACACTGGCAAAAATGACATTAAATGGGACAGAGATGGTAATTGATTTCTGTACAGAATGGGTGAAGAAAAGTAAGAGATGCTACAGGATGGTGAGTACCTGACAGGGTGGTAAATTTTATTCACCTAATAGGTAAGACAAAATTTGAACACAGAAGTTTGGATAATGTGCTAGCTTTCAATACTCCCTGCTACAAAGTCACTTCATATTTAGGAGGACTTCCAAAGAGCAGTTCAGAACTCAGTCAGTCATGGAGCATGTTTAGCATTTGGCTTACAATTTGAAGGATCCCAGCCAGACCTGCAAAGTCTCCATGACTTATCCTTGTGGCTGTTACCTGCAGCATTTGTAGTTTCAATCAGCTGTTAATGCTTCTCTTGTAAGATTATAAAATAATTGCAAATAGCTCAGATTAGGAGGTGTGAATGTCACTTAAAGCTCATTTCTCTTTCATATGCTATCCAGCATTCTCTGTAGGCAGCAGATGAGGGTCTACAGAAAAACAGGAGCCTAGAAACAAACAATAATAACAAGCACTAATCAGAGTGTAATAATCTTTTGAGTTGCACTTATGTTAAAAGGTAATCACTGATATTCACACGGCACTGAATAAGTAGCATTTCGTATGGACTTCATAGTTACAGAAAAAAAATAAAGAATTTTATTTCCTAAAGGGCATCAGCAACAAAACATGAAGAAAACACAGCTTTAAAGTTTTAGCACTGGCTTTCAGGAGAGCTGCGTTTTCTCAGTTATGGCATAAGATCCTGTGCAAGCTTAAGCAAATGTTGCACCAGTTCTGTGTTAACGCTGTGCTTGAACACATCTTTTCAGTTGTGATATTGCAGCAGACGGGTGACCACTAGGTCAGCAGTATTAAGACAAACATGCCTGGATGTACTTGAAAACGGGTGCCTAGGTAACTTAGCTGATGGCAACTTCTATTAAAAAGAGTATAAGCACCACCCTGATTAGATGGCAGATGAGGGAGTGTTTTCACGACAAAGGGTCTCGAGAGCCACCACCAATGTAAGGAGTTGCCATCCCTATGCACCCTGTTCCAGCGGCAGCTGGGACAAGCAGGGTTTGCCATACATAGGAGAGCTGCTACTGCCACAACCTCCGTATGTGAGCATGTGAGCTGAGAGGGCTTTCAACATAGAGATGCAGTTAGACGCCTAGATCTGTGGATGTAACCATATAGTCCTCCCATGTCTCACCTTTCGTGTTTTTAAAATACAATAGTAATACCTACTTCACCACTGTGTGCAAACATTCATTTCCAGCCTATATGAGGTACTTTGAGATCCTTGAAGAAAGGGCGTTGTTGAGTAAGAATTAATTTTTTATTTCTGTATCAAATGCAGGAAAGATGGTATTCTTCTAAGCACTATTAAGATTTCTACACAAAATTGAGATGCCTGAATAAAATAAGACATTAATAGCAGAAAACTCAACACTAATTCCAAATATAGATGAACGGTATTTTTCACAACATAACTAATACAGAAAGCAAACAAGATCTAAAACCTCCACTTTATTTTATGCCTTTTTATATGCATATACACTAAAACAATATATATATTTTATACACATGCGTGGGAATAATGCATGTGTCCTCGCCACTTGAAAGCTTTTTATCTGCTTGAAAAACAAAGTGTATCTGCAATATGATACTGAATGCATACATTTCTTACAGGTTCATTTCTATGTTTGATTAAGATTAAAAGAATATGCTTTGGGGTCTAAAATATAACAATTATGAATATCTGTAAGGAAAAAAATAGCCAGTAAATTATTTATATATTTACCATATTCCATCACATAATCTTTGCATTCATAAATATGGTAATCAAGAACTGTGGACTTTAAAATCAACGATATAGTAGCATATGAATAGTAGTACAGTAGTTTTTCATGATAATAACCTTAGTGATATGAGATTCTTTATATACACAAATATGATCTTTAAAATGGCCTCTATCAGCTTAAAAATGGACAATATCATGAAACTTGTTAAAGCCAAGGTGAACTGTGGCACCATATCCAAATGCAGAAAAAGACAATCACATTTTTCGACATTTCTAGAGCTGATGGCATTGAAATGTCAGCAAAGCTCAAAGCAAAAGTACACAATAAATTTGATATTACACCACATGTTTGATTAAGCCCAAGGGTAAAATTGTAACCTGCAATTTTATTCTGAGTCAGTAGATTTCTGACACATTTTGATTTTTAACAAAGGGAAACTCAGTCTTAAGGCTTCACAGAATTCAGCAGGACTGTCATGGTTTTATTCAGACTCTCCTAGGAATTGGTCTTTACCAGCCCAGTGGACACAAATACGTTAATAAATTTTATTATTGTAAAAAGTGTTCCCAGGGAATTGTTTCAAATTGCAAGGCTGTGACTATACTCAAAACACAGATTATTAACTAATGGCAAAAGTGTGTTGAGACAGTATAATTTTCATCACAAAATACTGTTTCTATTTTCTACTTCAGATTTTTAATACATTAAAAATAGTTCTATACATGTACCTGAAGTTGTTAGTTTTGAAAATGCAAAAGTGTTGTCTATAAAAATCTCAAGGAATTTCTGACCATACTTAGTTATTTTTTAAAAATCCATTTATACTCATTACAAAGTATAGGATAATTCCAATAATAGGTAAAAAAGCCAACTCTGCCTCACAATGAAGACACAGGGAAACTGTATCAGTTATTGTGACAGATCTCGGAGAAGAAACGCTTGACTACAGGTGAAAGAAATACAAATGGTGAAATCCACTCTGGTTTATGACCGCGGAGCATGGTAATTAACTGACACGTATTCAAACACATTTTAAGAAATAGCCTATTCAAAAGCCGTGCGTTGTTTTTGTTGTTTCCTAATTTTTATCACCCTGCTGGATGGCTCAGAAGTGATGCTGTCAAAGCGGCAGTCAAGGACCGAAGTAATTGGAACTGCTGGGTGAAAAGACAAGCTCCGTACAGGAATTTCCTGGCACTCCGGTGGCGGTGACAGAAAAGCTCTGAAAATGCCGGTAGAGATTTAGAATGATGAATAGCTGCTACGGTTAGTGAGAAATCTTGGAAGTTCAGTTTTGTTTTATTTGCTGAAATATTACCAAAGAAGTCTTGAAGCCTGTGACTTGTAAAATGTGACTCCAGAATGACCTTTGACAGTTGGGGTTGCTGTGGATGTTATGCTTCTATTTATCTGTGAGTATTGTCAGGTCCTTTGTCTCATTTCTCAAAATAAAAGCACAACCTTTGTCCCACTGTTTGTCATTATTTATACACTACAAGGTCAATTCCTTTATTTTGAGACCTCCTAATTTTCCTGACATTATTTGTTGGGGCTGTCTTTTCTACCGTTCTTGATAATTATCCCTGTATTCCATTCTCCAGTCTTCAGAGATAAACTAACAAGGCTATGTCCACGTAATGGACTTCAAAGTAAATTGTTGCAACGTTGAACCTAATTACCCTGCTGCTCGGTGGAATCTGTAACCCCACTACAGGCACACAAGCTCCCGCTGCCTTGAAGCTCACAAAGAAATAGGCTTGTAAGAATAACATCCACCGAAGGCAGGGAAATGACACAAAGTAGGAAATGCGAATAAGGATATCTATCAGCACTCCCAGGCAGGGAGCCACCCATTTCCTGGCTGGACACTGATTGACTCTTTCCCCTGCTGAGGTTCTCAGATGTGAACTCTCTTCTGATTTTAGGCACTTAACACAGGTCGATCCCCACAACCACAGCGTAGAGCTGGGAGTAGTAAGTTAGAGAGTGTAGATACTACACACAGTAGACCCAACTGGAGCATTCACCTGGGACTGCAGGAGACCCGTACTCAAATCCCACCTCTGACTGACTCAGTCTCTCAGGTCTTTGAAGAGCATTCCCTGTGGCACAGAGGTTAAATCAACTGGGAACAAAACCAACCTTGTTATTTTTATATGGTAAGTATGATTTGAGGATATCTACATGGCTAGTGTATGAGGCAAAAAGATGAATTTTTGAAATCTTCGGGTGTTTAACCATAGGCTTGTTTGGCACCACCAAGACTGTGGTTGTGATATCCAGAAATGTATGTCGAGTACTTTATAGGCAGCACCTTGGACACATGCAACAGCAGTAGAGCAATGGCTTTGAAGATCTAAATTTTGACCTGAAAACATTAGGCACCTGCAAGTTATCTGAAGTGAATGGGCCTTCACATTATTTCACCCAAGTGGATCTAATTGCAGAAGCAAGGCCTGAAGACTTATCTGAAGAGCATCTTCCAGAAGCATTAAAGCTGAAGACTGGTGAAAAATCCATTGGTACTGAAAGAGTGTCTGCTAGACACTCTTAGATATAAAAGCAACACCCAGAATAAGTGCTAAAACAATTTTATTTTGTATATGATTTTTCAAGATAGCTACAAAATATCGCATGAAACAGACAAAATGAAAGCAATAATCTTCAAAGCCTAACACCGCATCCTTTTCCTTCCTGGCATAAGTACAAAAATGCAAGCTAAAAGAAGATAACTTGTTACCGAATGAAATAGCTTTCACAGAGACTGGATCTAAACTGCTTTCCTCTCTTCTGCTAAAGTCTCTTTATAAAACAGGAATAAACTAATCTGAGGGAGCGGGGGAGAAGGACTCCTGCAAACCTAATACAAAAAGAAAGAAACATATTACATGGAAAATGTAAACTTACTGGTTTCGTTGAACATAAAGTTCTTTCATAACTTCTTTCTAGGAATTACTATAGTTGAACACTTACAAAAGGAAAAGTTCAAAGTTATAAATGCAAATATATACAACTGATAAAGTTAATTGTCAAATATGTAGGCTCTCACTTTCTGTCTCAATTGTAGAATATGGAATCCCACAAAAATATACACTTTTCACAAAGCCATAGTGAAATGAATTTGCAGGCCTCTAAAATATTTTTCTCCGAGTTTCTTTTGTTTATGTTATGCTATTCACATAGTGTTCTTTTTCCTACACAACTTCTCTTTTCCAATCCTACTTCTAAGTATTATACTGTTTTCCTGTTACTTTATAACAATGAACTTTTAAAAGGCTACAGTGAGTCTCAAAAATTATCTACCCAGTAAATGAAAAGCAAAAAACAATATGAAATTATTATGTATTTTTGTTTACTTACTATTATTACCTTGGTTTAATTTACATAATTATAATGGGTGCTGTGCTATATAGCCAAACAAAAAACCCTCAGACTGTTACCCATCATTAATGCCACAACTGATTCAATCGAAATAAAAAAAAATAGTAACAGGGATCAATGCAATCAACACCCACCACAACCACCAATAGAAAATCCTAAAAAAAAGTTAACTAAAAAAATCCTTTCTAAATTTTCGATGCAATAGATATTGAGAAGATGTAAATTGAAGAATCAGCACAGCACTACTTCCAGGACACTTTTGTTATGGCAGTGTTCAACTTCTTATCAAAACACCAGATAAACAGATGAGAACAGAAAACATTTACATACAAGCCTGATGCTACTCTTCAAGCTACCAGCCGTGCTCTGAGAATAACCTCCCAACTTTACCATTGCTTTCTTTGAGACCAATGTCCTCACTCTCACCAATGTTCCCAGACTGACTCTGTGTTTTCTCCTGAGTGTGCTGAAATCATACAGAGCGATCCCTTGCCAACCTTGGAAGAGTTACTGCTAATAGGAACACAGGTCTCACTTTAAGCTAGGTTGATATTTTCATTTAATCTACACACATCTGTATATTGTGAGCTGTCCCGTTGTCTTTGCCCAGTCTGACAGATTACCTAGCATTAAAACAATGCCATGGTCAGCGTAGTCTTTCTTTCTGCTCTCAGCCTGCTGGAGCTGTTTTTGGAGAGAAAGAGTCACAAAACATCCTGGTACTCTTATAAAGGTAAATGATCCTTGGCCAGTGGAAGAACAATAGACAGTTTTCCATTACATTCATATAATGTCTCTAAGTTATTAAAAATGCTCTAAGGCATGCAAGTCCCAGGAGAAGTGCCAATTGAAGGGAATATCATTTATATTGTGCCTATTTAAAATATGTTCAAAGAACATTAAAGTTGAATAGCCAGTATTTCAAACAGGATTCACATATTAGGGAATGCCAGATGAAAGGCTATCTACCCAAATTTCAAATATATCTGTATGTCCTTGGCTCCTCCATCATGCAGTATTTTCCACTTCACAGAACATCATCTGGACCTTATGTGGAGCCTTTAGACCACCAACAAAAAAATCACTACTCTTTAAATAGGTATAAACACTCCTTGCCAGTTGCAAGGCAAGCTATGGAACAAGAGTGAAATGCAGGTCAGCTCTCATCCATCTTCCAGGAAGAGGTTGATCTGCCGTCTATAGCCTCTATTAGCTAATAAAGCCAACCGCATTGATTTGGCACATTCGTTCTGAAGTGCATTATGCTTACGTTTAAGTCTTGGCTCTTTAATATTAGAAATCAGTATTTTACTCTTTCTGCTAGATCCCAATTAGATTGATTCTAGCTGTTTCAGATCCATGTAGTTTTACCAAAGCAAAAAGTTTATTTCAGGGTTATCTCATCCACATCTTTGTGATTTTACTTAAAGCATGATCAAATGTGACAGGGATTTCATTAGTGGATCAGCATATGAAATCTGTCTGTTCGATGCCAGATACTCAGATGTGTTTACTCCTGCCGTTTCCTGTCCTCTTTGGCTATCGGGACTTTGGACCATCCAAAAACCTTATCCAAGTTTTAAAAGAAAACTAGAGTCCTAGGTGTTCTTTAATTGCTTTTGATTCCTCCAAACAATTTTCTGGTTTTATTCACTTTCTCAGAGAAGGGGAAATTCACACCCAGGTAATACCACCCTTTGTGAATTGGTATAGTCTGAGGGACACAAATTTCAGCGGAGAACGTACATGCACTTTCCAAACAGAGGTTACTAAATAATTTTATTAGATTTTTGTCCAAATCATCCTCGTGCTGAGAACAGACCCAAAGCCAAAAGGGGAATATTTGGAGAAACACAGCTGTCATTAATTTGGTGGTTTTAATTAATGTATATCATCAAGTGTCGTTATCACTTAATAGCTTGATACTGTGTCCCGTAATCAGCCATCTCAGAGTCCCCACAAGCCGGTGACCATAGCTACACCTATGTCATTTGTGAAAGCAGGCAGTCTTAGCAGATGCCATAGATCTTTATGTGGCTGTATAGATCACACAGCTGGAATCTGAGAAAAGCCTTTAAAATGTCCTACTGTACATTTTCTCCAGTTAAAGTGAAGGGAAATGAAATATTCATACGATATGAAGCTTCCTAGGCTGGAAATAGGGTTTCTCTTGCCAAAGGAAGCAAGCACCTTCTATAGAATATTTTGCTTGCCAGAAATATGGAATAAGCATTACCTGACTTCTTAAAATCACCCTTTTATTTGATTTCTTACCAGACTGAAGTGAAATGTGAACTGTAGCTTTAAGGCCTCTCCCAGACTTAATAAGCTCCAGGTGTACTTGAAGCAGTTAATTGCTTCTGAAGGGAGCTAAGAGAATATTGTTCCAAGAGCCTGTTATTTCTGAAAAGACACTAAGATCAGGGTTTGCTGCCTTAGTGAGTTCCTATGGTGAAAGTTATTCATGTGCAGGAGCTATCAGGCTTGAAAGAAAGAGCTTTTATGGAGAACCTCTTTGTGGAAGGATGAATGCGCTGAAGATTCTCTACAGAAGGCTATTTGAATTACATGCATCTTAAACAGTGTATGTTGAACTGAACCCCTCTGAATTTTATGGAAATGGGCCCAAGGTGTGAAGCTGGGCTCATGATCCAGGTTTCCTCCTAATAGAGGGGGCTAAATTCGGTTTTTACATAAGGCTCCTCTCCAATTCTATTAACAATGAAGTCTAGATGGCTCTTTTGACAACTGAACTGAAATCTCTTGGTGTAACTAACTTTCTTTTGAGAAAAATAAAACCTTCCCCGTTAGTAATTCTGCAGCTCTATCATGTTCTGACACAGTTTCTCTTTTTCCAACGCTGTACAATTAAAAATGCATTTGTATTATTTTTGGTAGTTAATAATAATGAGATATACATGAAGAAAAAAATCTTCAAGATCACTTCCCTCCTTTTTAGCTTCCACATGATCACATCCTGATAACTAGCAACACATTGCAGCCAGGAGATACCATTGCTACTTAGTTATGCTCTTGCAATTTTACGTGACTATTGTGTTTAAAGTGTGGAGGGGTTAATATAAAAAAATAACTGTGGCAAGTGCTTCTCTCCAGGGACACAGATTTTTAGTAAATCACGCTGAAATATGAAACATACATATCATGTTGATTTGTAAAGAAGAGCTACCTTGTGACTGAGACACTATGCTATGATTTCTAAGGTGCAGGCTTAGTTCATCTCTTTCAATTTTCCATTGTGGCCCTGGATAAGTCATCTCATTTTTCAGTCTAATCTTGTTCTTGGAATAAACTTATCTATTAGGATTGAAATTTTCCAAAAATTCAGTCTGTATGGGAAATTTTAGAACAGATGTTTCAGGCTTGGCAAAATTACAAGTAAAGAAAACAGGCTCTTATTTTGGGAAGCGTGAAGCAATTTTAATGATTGATGAGCTCTCTCTATTTGAGTGTAAACAGGTTTTACACAAGTAACTTTTTAAAAATAACTGACTTTGACTAATTTTTTACATCCCACATACTTATCCTTACTCTACTGTCTTTATTTTTCTCCATTCAGTTCTTTACTTATAATTTCAAGATCTCTAACACTTTCAGAAGACACGAAAATGAGTCTGGCATGACTCAAGTACTATAATATTTGTGTTGTTTTCTTCTTATTTAAACTTTCTAAAGACCTTTTCCAGGCATGAGGTGAAAGATTTCAATGAGACACTATCTCCATATCTAGCTACACTTCAACTCAATTTCTTCACACTTCTTGTCATGCTAAACTTAAACATTTCTGTCCTAATAATATAGCTGTGTTTCTGGGCTACTATATATATGGCCCTTCTACACCTTTCCTTTCCACAACTTTTGACACTACTTGAATTTCCATCAAGTCAGAAATCTGTTCATAATTCCAGGAAGGTATACACAATCTCTTGTTTTTTCTGGCACACTTTCTCAGGGGTTATTCATTGTTTGCAGGTGATTGGTAGCTGAGACATTATTTCTAAATCCAGGCTACTCTTGAGCATGATTAGAGCGTCATTAAATATTTTTTAATGTACATAAAGTGCTGGCTATAAACCCCAACCATCTGGCATTGCTGTGTCCTGGTGGTTGGTAAGACAGTAAAAGAATACAGTCAACCCATTTTGCCCCTAGAACAACAGTAATAATCCAACAGAAACCCAGGATTTGTTTGCCAGAGAAGGAGCATTTCAGTGCTGTTGAATATTATTTTTAAATCATTACTATTATGCAGTATAAATATAGCTGCATCTTGGAAGGCCTCAGTATCAAGATTTCAGACACGCTCTGTAGTATCAGTAGTTTAATAAGACACACCTTACTCTCAAATGGTATTACCGTTAAGAGTCTGGAACACTTTGGATTTCCAGGAAATTCCTAAAAAGCCTCATTCTTTGCTTATTTAGTTTTACAACTAGTAAAGCGTGAATATGTTCAAGATGCAGGCGGAGTGTTCTTGACAAGGAGGAGTGTGTAGATGGAGGGGATATGCTGGGATATCACAGCAAAGCAGCCGTGCCACTGTACATGTCATACCTAAGAGCACTAAATGTGGGGAGAGGGCCTACAACCCCCTTACTCCCTCCCCGCTTAATAAATACACTTTAACTATATTAACTTGAGGGCCTCACTTAGCTTAGACACCTCTTTATCTTTCTTGTTTTGATCTCAAAAGAAAAATTCTTGAGGTGCTTCCTCCAACACAGGTATAAGGAAGTCAGTAAGTGATACTATACTTTAAAAAAAATGAGAAAAAAACCCACCGAAAAAATCCTCCCAGTTTTCTATCATAACTTAAAGTGCTGTTCCACATCATAATTTGCCTTCCTCAGAACCTAAATAAGATCTGGTCTTCCTGTGTTTCCTGTAAACTGGACTGTTTGGACTATTTCAGACCAAGGCAACAAGCCAGTTTGAAGAACTACCTTGGAGAACACCAAGTACCAGATCCCCTGCTCATAGGAATAAACTTTACTTTAAATATCCTTCCAATTGCAGTTTTGGCACGGCATCTCACAGAGAGATAAAATCCTCAAAAATAATTTGTTTTCAAACTGTTTACGATTGCATAACCCAAAACTTCAAATTCTACCCAAAACCAAATAGGAACCAGAAACGAATTAATCTCCTGTTTTACTTAACAATTTGATTTAAAGTGTATCTCCCCTGAAATGCTCCATAGCTGAGTTGATGAAAGTATGGATTTTGGTAACATCTGAAACAAAACAAGACATGTTGCCATTTCAGGAACTCAACAACATGGACAACCATCCTGGCACTTTTAATTTAATTGACAAGTATTGTACCCTTTCTAGAGTCCTTATACCCTCACATTACGACAGTAGGTTGAAATCTTAGGATGCGGCAGCTCTGTCCTCGTCATAGCATTTCTTAGTATGTCTAAAATTATGCCATCTCAAATTAGTCATGAAGCCATGAATGTGCCACCCAGGAGAATTTTTTTTTTTTAGATAGTCGTCTTGTTCTACTAAGATATTTTAAGCCCTCCAGCAAATTATTCAAAAATCTCATTGCCTTTCCATTCTGTCTAGGCTGTATTTAAATGCAAGTAACTGAACTGAGGCAAAACGGTGTGCCCAGTGGAGTCAGGCTATGACTTCTAGCAAGAGCACTGACCAGATGTGTTACAGGAATTTTACAATATAATGTTTGAAACGTATGTTACTATTCAACCTGCTCTGTCAACGCTCGAATCCCGCTGAACAGTGTCTGCTCCGATCATGAATCTTTTTTCTACATGTCCTGTAGTGGGGAACGGCAAGAAAATGAACACTGTCTGTGATGCTAATGCTATCGCACACATAATAAAGGACAGTCTGTTTGCGGAGTTGGATGGGGTAATAGCCTTCGCATAGCACAAGAGGCAGGTGCAGAAAGTGTTTTACAGTGGTAAAATTTGTAATGTTCTCATTTCTATCCATGACAGTGGCTAGTAACACTTTGGGATTCCCTATGGGTTACCAGGGCATGTGACTAAGAATGAAAATCTTTGGGGTGAGATGGTTCATAGGCATTTCTTAGTATTTGCTAAGTGTCAGTCTATTCTCCTTCCATTCCAGGGTGCACAAAATAAAAATAAGGGCTATTTAATACACATGAAAATTGAAGAGTTATGCTTTCAAACAAACAACAGAAACCTATTTTCTATAATAGGAACCGTATCCTAAAATCCAATATGAAAAGGCTGATTCAGTGCTAATATTTTTTACTAGTTTATTGACATAGAAGGTACACTGAAAATATATAGCTTCCCATTCCAAATTTGGCTGTTGTCCGTTTACAGGTCTGACTACTAACTGTCTATTCTAATACCAGTTCTGTACTTATCCAATTAGGTAGACCTGGGAAACACACATCAGACATTCACATCCACATCTGTATGTGACAGACAGAACTTCTGATAGTCAGTGAAGCACACGGAAAGTGGCTGATTAAATTCTTCCATCTGAATTTGTAGGCTGAAAATCTGATCTCAAGTTTTTCCACTCTTTCTAAAAACTGACAGTTCGACATCCACCTCCCCAACTTCAACTGATTCTTAATGTGATTTAGAATGACATGAGGCTGCATTTTTACTTGATGAAATGTGCACTGTAATTTGTTCTAAATGTTAAAGGAGAAAGATTAGTTAGATTTCTATATTAATAACCACTCAAACTAAGCAAAAAATCAGTGACTTCTACCTGTTTATACTTAGGTAAAATATGGAAGGAGTTTTTCCTATAATAAAAGCATTATCATTAATCTTTCTTTTAACAAAAGTTAAACTAATAAGCATAATTAATACACATCAGCTTTCATATGTCTTGTTATGAGAATGTACACCCCTATCCTCTTATTGTTTTTGTTGAGGAAAACCAAGGAATCCTTTAAGAGGATTAGTACATGCAATGTGCTTTCAAATGACAAAAACCCACAACATTTGAAACATTTCTGAGCAGAAAGCACTTAATAAAATCTATTACGAGTAGTAACAAAATATGCAAAAAG
The DNA here is from genome assembly GCF_035582795.1 of Mycteria americana. Classification (NCBI taxonomy): domain Eukaryota; kingdom Metazoa; phylum Chordata; class Aves; order Ciconiiformes; family Ciconiidae; genus Mycteria; species Mycteria americana. The sequence goes on from NC_134365.1 coordinate 29,386,409, forward strand.
TAAATTTGTAAAGCATTTACTTATATTTCCTATGTGCAAATCATTTTGTATGGACTACAAGGATCAGAGAGTGAAGTGTCAGCAAATAACTTCTGAAATACAAGATACCCTTGTAGTTAAATATTTCATTTCTGCATGAGTGGTCGTGAACATCTATGGATTTACCAGCCTTTTGTAGCCTATATAGCAGGATAATATGAGAATACCTTCTACAAGTGAAATTGAATTTTAAGATATTCAGATAAAGTGGGTCAGAATAGTATGGAATTATCAACAAACTTAAAACACTTCATGTCAATTTTTATTACATTCAGTAGAACAGAGCTCTCAAAAATGATATAATCTAACCTTTTCAATAATAAAAAAAGAATACTCCTTCTTTAAAAATCTGATCTCACAAGTATTTTTCTTTAGGGAAATACAGCTCATCTCAGAAATATCCCTCTCTTCCTTTCACTGTCATTTATCATTGAATTCAACTGAATCTCTTTCACTGAGACTTTATAATTTCATCTTTAATACCCCCCACTAATCTCCCTCATGGTGGCCTTCAGCCAACAAATGTTCTTTACATTACAATACCCTCATTTATTCAATTCCCAAGAAACAGATCTGTGAAAGGGTTAACCATTTGATTGTCAAAAGCTTTGGGTTCTGCTGAGCTACTAAATTTCATGTGCACTTATTACCCAGGTTAGGTTCAAGCCATTGCTGGGCTAGCACAGCATTTGCCTAACAGGGATAGACCCCTGTAGGGAAAACTAGACAATTAGATGATACTCTGCACACCTAGCATTTACTCAGCCTAAGCCATACTGGTATAAACTCAAAGGTAAACCATCTTTCCCTGATTACTCACTGGGAGTGCTGGTTCCACAATAAGGGGTTGCAACTAAATCTAAATTAGAGGAATTAAATTAGTTTACCAGTTCACAGCTCCTGCTGCCCCTCCATGCAATAGCATGATGACATTCTACTTTGTTTCAAAAAGGGGGTGGGGAGAAATCATTTCCAGCTTAAATGGGTAATATGGAAAGACTTATTTTTCACCATTTATTTTATCAAAAGGAAATTACCTACCGAACAAGCAGTTGCAATATCACAGGGGCTGAAGTGACAAGAGCAATATATTTGTCTCCTGCTTAGTCTTCCCACTTTCAGGATGTTTATCTGACAGTTATTAGGTGAAACTTAGTCTCTCTACCAGGTGACCTGCATTTCATATAAATAATTAAGCATTCTTTGGAACAGGTACGTGAATATAAGTTTCCGGTGTCCCAGGAGAATGTCCTTGCTTCCTCCTCCCTTACCCTTTCTCCTAATTCACATTTAGTTATTTAATGCAGCAGTTAATAGCCTTAACAGGAAATATTGAGGAAGCTCTACCTCCTTTCTAGAAGCCTGGTGATTAGGAAGTTCTCACATTAGATATGGAGGATTTGGCTTCAGATTCCTGTTTCAAATTACACTAATTGCAGCATCTTAAGGAGGTCCTGCCCTGTATCTTGAGACACATGCCAAGTCAGTGTCTCTTTCCAGCTATTTTCTGTTACAGTGTCCAATTCCTGTAAGGTCTGAGAACACTTCTGAGGTTTGAACCTGTGTCTTGGACTCAAGCTAGAGAATCTTGTTGGTATTTAGGCAGGTGGTAAGTGTCTGGACTCAGGAGCATCAGCGCCCTACCCTGCTCACTGGCTGAAACTTAGGTGCTTGCACAACTAGTAAATAGCTAGCTGGGCCGAGGATCCACATAGTGCAAAATATGTCTGTATGAAATGGATTCAAGTAGGCAGGTGCCTCACTCTCCCTATTTCTTTCATCCAAAGACAGGTCTTCATAATTGGCCACCCACAGCCAAATGAAAAAAATGGGTGTTACTTTTATCTTCCTGAAGAAACAGTCTGAAAAATGTTCTTAACCCCCTTGCAAAGTGTCTTTACTGAGTTTCTGATGATCTTGTCACTTTGAAATACGAAAAAAAAAAAGCATCCTGTGGTTTATTTGCCAGTCTATATCATGGTATTATGAAAACCTGAGTTCACTATCCAATTTTACTAGAATGGAAGAAATGATCCAATCACTTGGAAATACAAGGGATAAAGTTCAGGTATTATAGCATCCCGTTCTGTAAGAACAAGGGCATATCCCACCCATTCATTCAGTGAAAATGAAGCAGAGAAAATGGAGGAAAAGGATAAAATTTCCTTTCTTGTACCAAAAGAGACTGGGTGCATTCTGGGCATAAAGAAAACTGCTACTTGTGATACCAAATGGCAGATAAAGGTTGTTTGATTGCACGGAAGAGGGACTAACAGCTTTTCCAATCTGAAAAACGGTCCTATTAGAGACAAATGAAGGAGTTCTAATCATCATTGAAACAACTCTTTTTGATTAAGTCAGACAGAAGAATCATTTAAGATATAGGAGACAATCAACCATGTTCAGATTTGAAGAGAGCATCTAACTGACATAGCACGAAACAAAAGAAAGGCATGCAAATAATTTTATTTATGAAATATCCCTTACTTATTAAATGCACATTCATATGAAGCCACGGCACAATAATAATAATTTTTAGGCCAAGATGGGTAGGAATTAATATCTTTATAATATAGATGGTGAGTTAATTAAGACAGAGAGGAGGGAAACGATCTACTTCATGTCATACAGAAAGCCAGTGGAACTAGTAAGAAGAAGCAGCAGATGTCCTGTTTCTGAAATCTCTGTTATAACCATTAGATCAGTAATTCCCAGTCTGGCAGCCCGTAAGGTCTTCTGGCGTGCTTCATGCCAGTATAAAATAAAAAGCTAAAACCAAAGCCAACAGCAAAACATTGCCCACAGCATGTTACATGCTTACTATTTGGCTGATAAATGGACCCAATTAGAGACCACTGATGAAACTGCCTAATTCTGCTTTACATGTCTTATGTGTAGAGTCATGTTTTGTCCGGTCTGTAAACCTGTCTATGTTGACTTCTTAGAGAAAAATAAAAGGCATAACACACTGCCAGCAGTGATGCAGCAAAGGCAGGCAGCCACTGCCACGGTAAGCGAGCAGCTGCAGTCGCGTGCATGAGCACCGCAGTGCTGAGGGGTGGCAGCACCCACCAGCTCCAGCATCAACACCGACCCCAGTGTGCTGGTTTTGGCTGGGATAGAGTTATTTTTCTTCATAGTAGCTAGTAGGGGGCTATGTTTTGGATTTGTGCTGAAAACAGTGTTGATAATACGGGGATGTTTTCGTTATTGCTGAGCAGTGCTTACACAGCGTCAAGGCCTTTTCTGCTCCTCACCCCACCAGCGAGTAGGCTGGGGCTGCACAAGGAGTTGGGAGGGGACACAGCTGGGACAGCTGACCCCAACTGACCAAAGGGCTATTCCATGCCATATGATGTCATGCTCAGCATATAAAGCTGGGGAAGAAGAAGGAAGGGGGGACGTTCGGAGTGATGGCGTTTGTCTTCCCAAGTAGCCGTTACTCGTGATGGAGCCCTGCTTTCCTGGAGATGGCTGAACACCTGCCTGCCCATGGGAAGCAGTGAATGAATTCCTTGGTTTGCTTTGCTTGCGTGCACGGCTTTTGCTTTACCTGTTGAACTGTCTTTATCTCAACCCAGGAGTTTTCTCACTTTTACTCTTCCGATTCTCTCCCCCATCCCACCGGGAGGGAGTGAGCGAGCGGCTGGGTGGGGCTTAGTTGCCGGCTGGGGTTAAACCACGACCGACACCCAGCAGCCGCCATGCCTGCTCCAGCAGCAGAGGCTCATCGCTCTAGCCCAGACACCACTGGCGTATGACAAGCAAGTTACTCACAGAGATTGTCAAATAAATATGGGCCAAATATAAGTTAAATTGAAGCAAATACGATTGACCGCTGCACACTCTAAATAGTATTTCATGCTAACTTACATTTTTCAGCTCGATTCTTCACATGTATTGCAGTGCCACTGCATTAACATAGCTAAACATACATTACAGGCTTTTCCTTAGAACCTTTTTTTCAAATTTGATTGTTATAGTCACCACAGAAATATTAATCAAAATTAATTGCAAGAGGACATAGCTAAACAGATGTAAAAGTGCTTCTCTGTGAATCTATTCATTGAATGTTCTCCATATGTGAAATGAAGTACCACATCACATCATAGTAACTTTGTTTTGTAGATTGACATCTCTCCCAGAAATCATGGGTAATGGAAGTTTTAATGTTCTTTCAGTATGCGTATTTCTTTATTTTTTGCTATTTAAAATGAATGTGAATTATAAATTTTGAGAGCAGGGTAGAGTAACAAGACCTATTAGAAAAATAACTACACTTTTGGCTTGCTGTTGACCATAAATATGAGAAAAAAAGTGAAACTCAGAGAAAACAATTTTTCAGTTATGGCTAATACAGAGGAGTTTAAAATACAGGCAACGCATGTTAACTTTATATAGAGAGGTATTTGATTTTTAAAATAATACAGGTTTGAAACAATACAAGTTATCCACAAACTTAATCTCTCAGATTATGTTTTTTCTTACCAGAGTATTTGACCAGAAGCATTCTGAAGGAAAAACAACTTCAGTAAGGCTACTGTATGTCTGGGTTTCCCTGCTCTTGGTGATTTTCCTACTATAAGTTTTGCTTGGGCAGGATTCATCCTACTTCATCCAAGATTCCAAATGTCTGGTAACATCAGAAAGGTTGAGAGGTCTTGGGGAATCCTAATAGCCTAATGCAATCACATAGCTCTACATACACATTCAGAGGAGAATAAATCAGAGTCACTGCAGGTAAGATAACCTGATCATGGATCTGTATTTCCATAGGAGAAAAAATTCCCCCCGAAAGTTTGCAGTCCTACGCCTAAGTGTCCAAATATTTCCCCAAATGCTGCTCTGAAACTCAGATCTTCTAGGGGTTTTTTTGTCATATGACAGACATACTGTCTATTTGCCCCTGGGAGTTCACCCACATTACCTTGCCAATATGCCTTAAATCTGAACTGAAGACAGACTTGTTTAGCCCCTAAGTTCATTCATTTTAATATCTTTCCACTGACACTGCCGATATAGGTGGCAATCAGACAAAAAGCAGTAATAGGCTGTCCACATGATGTGGACACTAGCATAGGAAGAAACTAATAACAAAGATTGATATTCGTTTCATATAGTCACCCAATGGTTCTTTCTTTTAAGATAAATGGAGTATAAACCATTCTTGGTTTCTGAATCATCCTTTCCCTTTGTCAACAGATATTTTATATGAGTTGGAAGACAGTAATAATGAAGAATCCTGAGAAAAATGTATTTGCCCCTCATACTGGTTCTGCCCTCCAAATATTAATGGAATATTAACAAGTAATTCAAATTATCTAAATGAAAATGGGCTTCCAGTTATCTGAGAAGAAGCTTGAGACTACCAGTAGGTTTGTTTTCCTTGTTTACGTGGAAAATTATACTTTTTCCTATATATACTAGCACAGTTATTTGAGAAGTGCCTTTTATACATTACTGATGTTTTCATAAGTGAATGTTATATATGAGGACAACTCCCTTTTCATACATTTTAAACTGTCTACATTTTGAGACCATTCTGTTCTCATGTATCAGGAACTATTTAAAAATGGTTATAGCACAGAAATTGTCACTGAAAGGATACCAGCAGGTGGAGGATGAATGCTGCCAATGCTTCCAAAAACAATCAGTCATTAGATTTAATGTGTATACATTTAATACTAGAGTGTAGAGGGGGGAAAGATGGTAAATGTGGACTTGAATTTCTACATGTTTTACTTACAAAGACAGAAGGTCAGGTCTGAAAAGGACTGAAAATATGCCAGAAGTGCACAAAAAAAGTCATGATGTGAAAATCCAAGTTTCAGTTACCTGTGTATTCAATTTTAGCACTTTATATATATATATTTAGCACTTTATATATATATATATATATATATATATATATATATATATATATAATATATATATGTCCAGCCTTTCATATATTAAAAGGTGTGTACTGGTGATTTACTTTCAGGCCCCTGAAATATACAATAAAATAGTACAGAAGACATAAAAGTATTCAAAATAAGATCAGAGCAAGTGTTTCACAAGGAGTGAAACAATGCAGCAAGTGCTGGAGATAGATCAGGGTTTATACTTGGAAAGTCAGACACAGAGAGAAACTGTTCACAAGATCTCCAAGGAACAGTCTGTGCCTGTCAGAAGCACTGAATCTACATTTTGTTAGGTTAGAGATCTTCGACATTCAAAGAAATAAATGTTCCCATGTCCTTTTCAAATGAGTCCCAGGTTGACCCAATTTGCATGAAAATGTTTACACTTCCTTCAAGGTAAATCATCTAAACTTACTTCTTACTGCATTGAAATGAAAACTAATTTATCATTTCCCTATTTACAGTACTGGACTATTTACAGCCAAATATATACACATAGATATAATAAAGACTTAACCAGCTAGAATCTTTTGCACTAAAAGCAACATGTAGACATAGTCCCTGTTATGAGATTTTTTACTTGCTTTCAATAACTGAAATCAGCTTTCTAAACTACCACTAGGCACAGGAGAGTTAACAGGGGTTTGGCCCAGCTGTGTGAAGGAGCTGAATCAGGAGCAACATTCCCAGATTTTGGTGTCAAAGAGCCAGCATAAGTGGTGGCTCTCACTGCCTCAAATATGCAATTTGTGAGGGATCTGTGAGCCTTGGTCATAGGTTTGTGATACCTACCGCAGGATCCACTGGGTATTTGATTAGTGCCTAAGGGCGAGTACCAATGACTTTCAGCATCTTTCCAACCGCCTGCAGGACTCACTAGCAAGTCCAGGCTCAGCGAGACCCCCAGGACCACTGAGTGTTCAGGGGCTGTCTTCTAGGAAGAGGTAGCACCGCCAGTTTGTTCTAAATTGAGACATTGTCAATCATTGCCCCAGCTGGCTGGGCATTAGTAAAGCACATTAGTAAAGTCATCAACAGGGATGATGGCATTTTAAATAAAAGGCATAAAACACAGCTTAGAGCAAGTGCGTGGGTCTATGGGATATTAATGCAGCATTATGTTTGTATGGCGTCTAGCGAGATTTGTTGCTGTAGTCATTTTCTTGCAATACTCAGCCATGAGATGGGAAATAGCTGGCAACATCAATATAAGCGTCGAGGGCAGCATGATAAAGCTTTCAGGACCCGGCAGCAACATTAGACTTCCCAACACATATGCCATCGTCCTGATTCTGCCTTTGCATGTTAGGAAGAAGATCTCACTGCTCTCTTGAGCCTCAGGTGGAGCCAGGTTAAAGCTTCAATGGCGCAAGAGGACCACGAATGCCGTGCAGTATTGCCGTGCCGAAGCCATGCTGCTGTCCCTGCTGGTTCCCACCCCCTGATGCCGTGGGGCAGGATGGAGCTGGGGGACGGCAGCAGAGCCAGCATGCAGTGGGACCAGGTGTGCAGGCAGCAGCGCTGTCATTGCCCCGTGGTGGAACTGCTTTGCTGCTCCACCAGTCTGCCTGAGGAGCTGCCTGCTCTGCTCACGCGTATAAGCTTCGTGTCCTCCGGTCCAAAAGACTGTGCAGGAAGGGGAGGGTTAGGTAGGAGGCACAGCACTGTGACACAGCTTCAAATGTGAGATTTTTGCCTCTCAGTGCCAGGCTGTCTCCGCATTTGAAAAGAACCATAAAATCCTTCCTAGCCAGACAGGCACGAAAATATGAACGTGGTATGTATGTGTAAACACAGATGAATTAGCTTTGACATTCAGAGTTCCTTAATTCAGGGGAGCCCTTGCTTGCAAGCATTTTGAGCCACAAAAGCCAGCCCTGATAACTTTATTTGATCGCCATTTAGTAATTATATATTTCAGTCACCCAAAGATGTTCAAATGCTGGAAACTGGAAAGAAGTATCAGACATTTTTATAAATACAGTGACTGATTCCATGATTTATTCATGAGGTTATAAGGTACTGTTGGGTTTAGCAATCACTCCATAAATAGGGCAATAAAAGCACAGACCAACACCTTTCACTTACCCTAGTAAGTAACTTCATGGTCAGATTTGTATGGTATACTGAGCAGAAAGCCATTTTCTATCAGATAATGAAAATATTTAGAAAACCTCTAGAGCAGTGAGGGCTATAGAACTCCTAAAACTGTAATTATTTTACACCATTATTAGAAATGAAAATATTGGGAAATTATTGAAGTTTCCCAGTAAATAGGGTGTTACACCAAATAACCTTCAGGCTGCTAAAAAAAGCCTTTTTGAATTGCATGAAAAAAAAGAGTGGTTACTTTTTCATCTATTTTCTTCTACCGCATAACGATAACTATATGTATAACAAATCCTTGTTGTGATAAATCTTATTTTATAAGCAAAGCAGCTATCATTCAGAGTACAGTGTATTTTCTGATTTTCAAAATCAGAAAAAAAGTTAAAGTAAGTTTTAACAAATGTGATTGTGTAAGGCTCACCAAATGCAACCACACGTACTCTGCAATAACTCTTTAGCATATCAACTCAACTCTAAAAAAAGTCAAAGACAAATGATAACGATCATTATTTCAAAAAGAATAAACTATTTGAGTTCACTTAAAAGTTGGGGCTGTTCTAAGCTGATGTTTTTATTCAATGTATTGGAGAAATATCTTTTCTCTGAGATGAGACCTGGGTCTAAATCTTTCTCCCCCACATGGAAAAGGGAACAGCATGCATGAGATGTGTGGTTCTGATTTTGGAGAGTTTGTGTGGACTCTGCTTGATCAACAGCTGAGGCATCTCCGAGGAATACCTGGGGAGGCTCGAGTGACAGCAACAGTTACACTGGCTAATATAATCCTACCAAACGGCTTTAAATCATTTGCATTCACCACACATTAGAAACTTATAAAGAACCAGATTTTATCCTGTAACCAAAAGTACAACAGAAACTCCAGATCTCAAAGAACCCAAAAAAGCCTGAAGGAAATCAGAAAAGTATATTAATGTGACCAAAATGTTCTCAAATCAGCTGAAAAACAAGCTTCTGAATTTCTCTACTGTACTCCAGTCTACTAAAAATATATACTCAGAAAGTCTGCTAAACCTTTCTTAACAGATTCAGCTCAATGACTAAATGTAATATTCATGTCACATAACGGAAGCTGTCCAACAGTATTAAAAACAAATATACTTTGTAATAATTTATTTTACCAGTGCATTAGATCACATAGCTTGTTTTTCATGCAGTATTTCTGTATATTTTTGAAATGTTGTCATAAAGTTAACTTACTTATAAAGGATGAGTACGTGGCATTAAAATAATTGGTAGATTCACCAGAAGGTATGTTAATGACTGCAAATCCTGTTTAGGCGGCGTGGTTCAGTTAAGTTCAGGCAACAAGGCAGAGTTAGGCCTGGTAAGTCCCACCTGGTAAGTCATCACAGCCCTCACAAGATTTGGCTTCCCAAGGACAACTGGATTGGCTTTTGAATACAGGAGGAAATTATTTAGTCTGCATTTACTTGCTTTATTTTGGGGGGAACGAAAGCAGTGAACCCCCCTGCATTTAAAGAAATGATAGTGGCACAATACCAGCACCAGCTATCTCGTACCTTGTACGTCTGGGGAGCAAGAGGCTTTCCCTGAGAACACCAGCTTGGCTAGGTGAAGCCAGGTAGATTTCTAGTTGCAACTAGCCAAGGTACTTTAATGAGTGTAAAATATTCTTAGTGATGAGATCCAGTGTGATTCCAGGGCTAAGGGATAGTCTTAACAAAAGAACAAAGTGGGTGTAAGTTGGTGGTTCTCAAACTATCACCAAAGGCTAGACTTGCTCTTGGCCATCTTGGGCAGCAGGCTTATATGAATAAAAACTCTGCAAAAATTTTTTTTCGTTTTAAAATGTGGCACTTCAAGATCTGTGCCTGCTAGAACGGCTCCATCTCCCAAATAAACAAACCAGCAGTTAAGTTCATGCTCAGCTGCCGCCTTCCAAATCTTTCTTCCAGCAATAATAAGAAATTTTTCATATGCCAAACACCTTCCTAATTCTCAGACAAATCATTAGCGATGAGAACTGTTTTACAACAGGTGAAACTAAGGAGGTTACACATGATTAGCCTAAACCCACAAAGGCAGCCTGCGTCTGAGCAGAATATAGAGCTGAGCTAAATAACTAATTGCCGGTCCTGCTACCTGCCTGCCTTCAGAAGCCAGTCAGCTTTGTGCTGGGATGGGAGAAAGTTACCGTTTACACTGTATGTTCAAACATATTTATATACTTTATATTGTTATGCCTAAAGTAGTTCAGTCAGCTTTTAGGAGCCCGTTTGGGAATTTTTCCGCTATCGTTGGCCTCATCTGCGCTTCCTGTTTTTATGGATGATTCGTTTCAGGAAGTGCTGAGGCCACAGAAAATACACAAATTCATCAAAATAAACCAAACCTGACCGAAACTATGTTTTTCATGTGAAACCGAAGCACAATCTCCTGACTTTGCAGAAAAAGCTTGAACTTTGTGAAATTTCAAGAATTATTTTCAGCCTTTTTCAGCACCTCACCATTTCCTTTGTTTCTCAGCTACAAAGTTTGGCGCTGAACTTGCTGAGTTTAAAAGAGCAGATTAAAAGGGGGGAAAGATAAGGTTATTATGCACAGTGAAAAAGAAACTAACTGCTCTGCACCAGCTTTTTCCATCAGTCAAAAAAATATAACTACAAATAGTTCATTTACAGCAAATTAATTTGCACAAGGACTTTGCAAAGTAAAATATAGTTACACCCTCTATAGCTGCAGTATACTTAGCTTGACATAAAATAATCTACTCCTATATTAGTAGCCTGATGCAACTTCCATAAGAAAGTCAAAGCTGTGCTTTGTTAATGTAGTTGGGTTTTCTTCCTGAAATAGATTTAGAAAGAGTCAAAGATTTCTTTCCTTGTCTGATCATGTCTGTAATGTTACAACGTCCTCAGTGTGCTCACATCTCAGGAGTAAACTGTTCTGCTGGGTTTTTTTTCAAGGCAACTAACAAAAATCATCATTATTTTGGCTACTTACTTTTAACTGTTGCCCTAACTACATGCTCACCAGCATCTTTCTCATAAAACTTCTGTCAGAATCACAGAATTGCTGAAAAAAATATTTTTACAGTGCAGTAGAACTGCTAAGCTTTTGCCTCGTTTTTGATTAATTTCATGCCTGACTCAGTCAGAGATTAGGCCCTGACACAGGTTATAATTAAATATTGAAATCATGAAGTGCAAGAATGTTTAATTTTTAAAATATGAGTTTTAATTTACCTCATACAGAGAATAGCTCTGGTCACCTGCAGAGATGCATTACACACTACATTGCCTAATGTAGGATGCCTGAATAAGGCTGAGCATACAGTTAAAGTAAACTAATGCAATTTACTGAACAGCAGTCAAATATTTATCCAGTTGATGAAGCAGACTTTATGTGAAACTCAGACAATAATTAAAGAGAAGCCTTGCTTAAAACATGCTTATTCCAGTTTTCACAAATATGTTATACCAAAGCAGCATCTTCCTTTTCTCAAATATTGATGTTCTCCTAACACATTATACAGTGAGCTTGTCCTTGGCATTCTCTTGACTATTTAATGAATACATTTCCTGGCATTTGCCTTATCTTTGTTATGTTGTTCTTTGGAGAGCTAAAACTATTAGTTAGCCCTTGACAGAAAAACATCAGAGCAAGCTAGTAAAAGGTCTTACAGTATCAGAGTTATTAACATGGTATTTGATTAAACCATAGAAAGATAGGGAATAGATACTACAGAATATGTCCCCTGTACTTAGACTTTCACAGCCTGGGATGTTTTTTCATAGAACTTTCACATTTGTTTTTGTCATTTTATCTGAGCAATAGTCTGAATAGTCACAGGCTGAATACTAATCCTATGATTATTTTGTAGTGCTGTATCTCTATCATTCCAAATAGAATTGAATATGTCAGATATTTCCAGTTCTTCAGAACAAATATTTTTGCTTCAAGTTTCAGATTTCACAGTAAAAAAATTTTAAAATCCTTTTATACCAAGCAACCTGAAATACACGTTGAGGAGATACATGTTTTGCACGATATAGAACAAAAGGTAAACAGTTAGCATGCAGACATTTATAAAACTGTAAATGGTCTCAATTTTTACTTTATAACATTGAAGTTTGTGTACTGCATAATTTATAAGCATTATTAAATCTTCACATTTCAAAGCACTATTAGAATCAGGAAGCCCGAGTAGTTGTTCATCAGAAACACCTAATACTGACTACAGTAATGGAGGAGACAGATTTTGACCTGATCTGTATTCCCGAAATAGATGGAAGCATGTTTCCATAATAATCTACTGACCAGTAGGTAGTGAAGAATATATAGTCATTAGCTATTAACAGTCATTAGGAAATCCCCAAATTGTTCAGTAATACAAAGCTGATGAAACACTGATGTCCATCACCTTCAAAATACACCATATTTCAAAATACACCCTACAAATGACAGTTCTCTTAATCCAAACACTACTATTTTTTGCAACACAGCTGGATAATTCAACATAATGTGACTACATGAGGTTTCTCCTACACTGAAGTGGCATTTTTGTTTTGACAGCTTTTTAAACTTTGATAATGTCACACATACAAACAGCCCCTGTGTCGGGAGGGCTAACGTTGGATTTTTAAGAAATCAGGATTATCTTATCTAGCTCAGAAGAGCAATAAAGACAAATGCCAACAACACCAAGTTAGCACATCAGAAAAGCTCTTGAGCAAGAGCCTAACTGGCATAAACTACCATAACTACTTCAGCGGAGCTGTGCCAGTATACATCAGCTGGGGTTCTGGCCTGATATTTAGAAGCTGCATCCAGCCACACTTCATTTTCAGCTGCAGCTTCCAACCCAAACCAGCTGCATCTGCAAGCAGCTAGGAGGCTGCCTCGCAAACTCTGTATCCGGGCTATTTCTGTTCTTGAATGTGCAGTAGCATCTCAGTCCTTGCCGTGCTTAAAGACAATATACCGCAAACAGTTACAGATTTAAGTACAATGCTGTTGTTCTTATGTGCCCTAGGTGTCAGGCAAATTTAGAGGATTTCTGCATGTGCGAGCTCTGTACAGTCAGAAAATTAACGCTTATTAACCATAGGACATTACAGCAACTAGTCTGAGCTGCAGAGGATTTGGCATTGTATTCTGCCATTCTGTTTGCAGTATTCATATCATTGCGCAAACGATGTAGGAAAATGACAAATCACAAAGTTTAACTGAGATACCACTCAACAGTAAACTCACCTGGGGATTATCAGCCAGTATTTTTTGTAGGGTAAGGCAACAATCCCACCTAACTTGTTTCCTCTCACCTAAATGGGAGAGGTTGCTGTCAGCCCATCTTTCTACCTGCCCTTTCACTGATGATTGAGGAACTGAGAAAAGGCAGCTGGTTTAATTTTAAATCAGGCATTAACAAACCCAGTCCTTTTCACCAGCTGTATTACTGTTCATATGATTACCTAGAGAACCTCCTTGCTAACACAGGTACAACACGTAGGAAGAACTGAAGCCCCAGAAGCTCAAGCAAGACCACTAGTGCTGTCATGCTGTACCAGATTTTATGGTGATTTTTACAATCTGCTGTTGTGGTCGAGTTGTACAGGATCTTCAGATTTGTTATACCACGATTTCAGGTTAGATCCAACCCTCCGGTTTCTAGGATCTAAAGACTAAAGTAATGTCATAAAGGTTTGTCTTTATTACACTAATGTTTTGGGGGTTTGTTTGTTTGGGTTTTTTTTGAAAGCAAGTACCCAATTAAGCAAAAGCATTGATTAAACTATGAAATATGGCAGCAAATTTAAAACTATGTTGGCTACAGTATTTTGTAAGTAACCATGTTTGAACATGGTTAAGTTAAATGCTTTGCTACATGCAAAGTTAAATGCTTTTCAGTATGGTTGAGTTTGTGTTCTTCTCCCCAAAAGGTTTCAGAGCTAGTAAAAATATTTGAGTAACTATTGTGCGCCACCAAACAGACAAAAACCTGACCTTTTAGCTGCAAGTAAAACAGGATCAGATTATAGGACATCTGTCATTTTTTGAGGATCACTTTGGTTTGTCCGCAAACATTGTTGAATGTCTACAAACTCTGCATCCTATTCAGAGCCAGCTCTGTGGTGATTCACATTAGATGACATTACACTGATTCTTTTCTGTTCAGCTGTTTCCCTTTAAAGATCCCATTTTAATGTAATAAAACTTTTTAAAGGACATAGGAGTTTTATGGCCTATTTGTGTCCCAAAGTCACTGAGATCAGCCCAGTCCCTCCCTCTCTATCCATAAACACATACAGACGATCCCAGGAAGTCACATAGCCGATTAATCCACGAGACTTCCCCTCTACATTTCTTTGTACTACACCTACTGAGCATTTCCCAAGACCATACAAAAACTCACACTGCTGCTCCCAAAATTACTGACACTGCAAAAGGTGCAATGTATTCCAGCAGGAAACATCCAACACGTGCAAAGGTCTAAGGTGAAAAAATCCAAAGGTTCTTGTCTCTAAAGCTCACATTTTTACACCTTTATGCCTCTTTTGTGTATATGTAACACTGACTTACTCTCCTTCTATTTATACCTATTTAATCCACAGATCTGAATGAGTCTAATTTGTGTAAGAGCACCTCATGCTTTACTGGCTTTCACGTAATTTTAGCTATAATCCTCCTACTTTGTTTATCAAGATCTAAGATTGTATGTCAGCGAAGCTGTCACAAGATTGATTCCGTGTTGTCAAAAAGAAAAAAAAAAATGCTTGAAGAGCTTAATACTGTGGCCCTTAATTACAAGACTAATTGTACTTAATGGATCCACTCATGGGGGCTGCGGGAGTGGGTCTGAACGGATTATGTATTGCCCCCTAGAAACCGCTGCTTGCTTGGCATGCACCCACTAAGAGTAAGGCTGATTCACATGCCAGAGCAGATGCCACTAATACAGAGGGCCGTGAGTTTAGCCTGCCAGAAAGGATTCATTTTCACATTGAACCGTTCGCTGCAGCAAGATACATGAGTACACACTGGCTTGTGACTGTTACAGCCCCATGCTATTTTACAGTGCATAGAATCTGTAATGGAAGAAATCATTCCACAATAAAAATTATTTAAGATGGCCTTACTTAGCCTGTATGCATCATAGGGCATCAAATTATTTTACATGGTGCATAATGACCAGCTATTGATGTTCTCCACTCAGGCTTACCAAGTGAATGGAAAACTTCACCTATGCAAAAGGAAGGTTCATCGTGCCATACTGTACAGTGTCTTGCCTTGATGGCTACTACCGAAGATTAAATAACAGCTAATGGCTACTTAGACTAATTCCAATGTTCTTACAAGTATTTCTTCTGTACCTCTAGGCATGTTTATGTACATATATATGTGTGTGTATACATACAAATCTATACATGTAAGTACTAGTGTTGGGATCACATTAGTATAGTGTAAATGTTTGTTTTATCTGCAATGTCACCTCAGTACTAGGATCCTTTTGATAATTGCAATGAACCATCATCTCACTATTCCAATGAGTAATACTTTTTAATAAATAAATAAATGAAGCTTTAGAAGACTTCATCTTTCCTTCAAAGACTGATCTTTTATTTCTTTTTTAATGGGAAATGTGGCTCCTAAAAGAAGTCCCACTTATATAGTCTAATTTGCAGGCTATCTTCTTGATGCTTTGGAAAAAAAATAACCCCCCTCAAGCCATTCTTAATACTGATAGATCAATTAGCTAGATTGGTTTTCCCATCTTTATATATGTGTGTGTGTAGACACAAATACTTTCTTTCATTTGAAATGTAAAAATAACGCCAAATTCTTGTTTGAAGTTGTTAGACGACAATTGCTCGTAGAACTATAACCTTACTTATGCAAATCACTAGAGTTCACGGTAAGTCTGACATTTACAGAATTAATGAACTAAATAATTAAGTGACCTGGTAAGCGAATTGGTAAACCAGAACTATTAATCTTTTAATGAATTCTTTACTATTACTTAAATAATAAATTTTTTGCATAATTTTAAAGGATTACAGTAAAGAAACATTAGAATAGAAAATCCATTATGTAAAGGAACGTTGCTTTTATAAATCCGTCATAATGTCTCTTTTTATTGAATTCATTTCTATTCAAGGTTTAGAAAAGTGGCAATTCCTGCACTGGTGACTAACAGTCCCCAACATTTTAGTGGTAAGATTTTTTTTCTTGCTAAGACAAAAAGTCTAGGATCATTTACTGCTTCAGACAAACCACTGCCTAAAGTGAGTAATTAGCATACATCTGTAATTTAAGAAATCCCCTATTTGATGGTGTGCATCACACATGTTTCAGATTTTCAAAGCACTAGTAAGTTAACTAGGCACAGTAAATGATGTTTCTGAACCAGTTCCTCTTAGAGATAAATTTTCTTTTTTCTCCATGTTGCGGGCTTTCACCTTTCTACCAGCTTTGTACCACATCTCTTACTTTTTGATGTTAGAGTATCCTGCACTCAAATACTCTGTTAAACTCCAATATACCAGCATTCTTTATATCCTATCCTGATTGGTACGCAAATTTGTCTTTCCCCATCTTCCTCTCTGTCAATGTCCACAATGAAATTAGACATATCAGAGTGGAAATTTGAAAGTGCCATATGCTTCTGTAGGTACCATTGCTCCCGTTCAGGAAACCATTGCTGTATGGACTTGAAGTACACATTCTTTTCTACTATATCTAGATGTCCCTATGTACCAGAGATAACATATGGTACAATACATGTGCATTTTTTTTGCTATGTGATCTGATTTGGCACGACTGCCAAAGATTTCAAGGACTTGTAAAAAAGTCTTCAACATTTGTTCCCTTTTAAACATTGCAGTCACTGAAAGCAGCCAGGTAAAAACAACAGCATGTATCCAAAACTATTAAAACAATATTTCAAGTAATTTTTGCAAAATTAATACTTACACTTAATTTTTGATTTGTCTCCTTTGAAAGATGCTACACAGTGTCACTTGTCTCAAGGTTACAAAACATTTCAAATTGATATTGAAATGTCATAGGCTGATAAAAGTAATAATAGAAATAATGAAATTAGCATCTGACTAGGATCTTTCTTTTGAAAAATTATCTCCATGATGTACAAAAAAGCAGAAGAGCTACCTGTTGTGAAGACAAGAATAGCACTTGGTGGCTCAAGAAAGAAAGAATGGGGTTCTACACCATTTCATTGGCACGTGCCAGATACTCAAGCATCTTTCATTGCAATCCAGCAAGTGGATCGTGTCCGCATGACACCCCTGTGAGCTTTCTGAGCAATGTGAAACCACCTCAGATATCTGTAACATAATGCAAAGACTTTAAGTTTTGATCTGACAAGCATTTCTAATGATGTTTCCTTTGTGAGTACAAAGGAATGCCCCAAAGATTGGCCGTGGCTGATGTTTACTCTAGCCAGGTTTAGTTTTTATAAATAGATCCACTTAAATGACAGTAAATAGAAAGGGCAAGGCTACATGAATATAGTACTGTTACATTTGTGCTTGGGGAACAAAATCCGAAAAATGAAACCCCACAGCCGACAGAGACTTACTGTTTGAAGTGAATTTGACTTACATTCAGGAAACTGGTGAAACTTCATCAACAGAAAATCTAATTCTGCTGACCTATGCTGCACCCACACAGTGGGGCCTTTGCAGTTCATTATGCAGGCACAGCAACTGCAGCAGGCAGTAACACCCACAAAAAAAATTCTGAAATCACACGTACTATTCTGTCCCAAAGAGCTCTCTATCATTAGGTAAAAAAGCTGTAAAAAAGCAAGAAGCAAAACACAGGCAGCATGCTATTCTGTAAGTTCAGTCACTAATTGTAGCTGGTCAAAATTTTTCTACCAAAGAAGACAAAAACATTTTAAAAATCACATAAACTTAAGTTTTCAATATATTTTATTGTGAAGAGTGATAGGAAGTGTGCAGACAGAATCAGTGGGGCAAGGCAGAACAAGTTCAGTTCACATGAGTATTTGGTATAGGCACATATGTGGTTCGTTAACTCCTCTGAACTAACACCCATGCAGACACTTACCTTCTGTTAAACATCAGACAAGCTATTCAACTTTTCAAGTCAAATAGGATATCTAGAACAAAATACCTATCATATAGAAAGAGTTTTCTAGTCTGCAGATGATAATGTGATATAAAGATACCCAAGAGCTAGAGGATTCAAGGGCTAGAGGAAATTGGAAACCAAATGGAAGGAACTAAGGAGTTGTGTGAACAGTGGAACTAAGACAGATTAGTTTCAAAAGAAATTGTGTTGGTTGACATTTTTTACTTAATTATATTAAGGCTGCAGTGTAAGCCAAACCTAGATATCAAATAATCCATAGGGGAGAAAATAGCAAAAATACCTAACCATAGCAAAAATGTAACTCAAGATATGATCTCCAATAGAAAATAAAAAATACACAGGACAGAGAAACCTAACTGAAGATTGGATTGTTTGATTTGTAATACAGTGCAAACTTCAGTTTTATAGAAGTCCTTAATTTTTAGAAGAAGTTCTCGCCCTCTTTCCCACAACTTAAATGTTGATTCTCTAATGTCTAATATAAATTAAGTTTAACACTGCAACTGTTCCTGCAGAAGAGGAATTACCAGGATCTGTCTTAAGTATTTTGATGAAGTTGGTAGGCATTTACAGATATGCACTGAAATAGTTCAGTAGGTTTTAAAGTGCCTAGATCTCCCATACACGTAGCACGAACATGTACGATGTGAACAGACTCTTTAGAAAACAAGATAAAAATGAGAACAAAAGAAGCTAGCATAAGCTAGAACAGTGGAAATCAAGACCTGGCAGAGAGATTATCCTTGGAGATTTAAAAATGCATGGGTATATATCAAAAGGCCAATTTTTAAAAATGGAATTTAATTTTGACCCCGAAACAGAGGGAGAAAGTTACAAAAATTTTGCTTACATCCCATTTAAGCTATGGATGAAATTACTTCTCCAAGTACAAGGAAACTGGGGGAGGGCGTAATGGAAATGCTGAGTAATTCATTTGAAAAATGTTCTAGATGTCATCTAACACAGTTTTTATGTTATCCAGCTAATGCTGGTAACTGCACTTTATCTCTCTGGCAGCCTCTGCAGGAGCTTCCCAGCCATAGCAATCACAACAGCCTTCGGCTTATTTAGAAAATAGAATATCAGACCATAAAGGGTAAATATGTAATGGAAAATAAACCGCCTGTGAGTACAAAGAAATAGCAGAGAGACCAAAGCAAGCATAGTTCGTTAGAAAGACACTGAAATAATCTTTTTGAGCTCATTATTTTAAGATCAGAGATAAAGTGACTCCAAAATAGTATCGGTTTAATGTGCACCGGCAGAACCCAATCGTCAGCTCTCTGGATTGGCCACAGACGGGGTATGGGAGGGTTCCCTGGGCTGCCGGTGCCTTCAAACAGAAGCTCTTCAGACTGGCAGCGTGGGAATACTCTCTTTGAACGGCTGAGTGATATGCAAAAGATATAAAAACAGATATAAATGCTAATAATTAAAAACTAAATGAATAATACCCAATGCAGAATTTTTAAGAAGGCTGAGAAGGCTTTGGCATTCAGAGGCAGTGCCAGCCAGCTGTAATAATCTTCTTTAAACACTCCGAGAAAGGAGGAAGACATTATTAGCATTACGGAAACAAAGCAAGTACCCCCATGGATAAAGGTGTGTTTCTACAGTAAAAGCTTCTGTAGTAAACTGAAATGGTTATACAGTTGAATCGCTCTGCTCTGAATGAGCAAAGCAACATTACATTTATTGGTCTGAAGAGACCCTGCTAGAAACATATGGCCTTTTATCCAAGCCTACCCAGAGCAATAAACTTTGAAATACTGTAGTTGTGTTTGTTACTTTATGGGCAACAGAGTATTAAGAAATAAACATTTTTAGCACTGTACTTTTACAAAATGGAAAACATTCAATCTCCTCTGGAACCACCTAGGTAAAGTTTTGCTTTCATTTGACGGTGCATGCTCCTCAGATGAAAACATTTGCTTAAATTAATTTGAAATAACAAAAACCAAATTAAACAGCTGAAATAATTTATTTTGCAACCTGTGAACTAAGCACACTTCGTATGATCTCTGAGGTAAGTTTGATTTATGCGTTTGCGGTGTAATTGTGTCAGGGATATCTACCCTGCAGCTTTTTGGCTGGTGTTCCTCATCCCGCTTGCTCTTCCAGCATGTGTGAATACCAACAGCTTCTGCAGGCTGTCCGGTCCGTTCCCAGCCACCACCCAGCTCTGTCCACTGCTACAAACAGCCCAGGTAAATGTCCAGTCCCTCGAACACAACTCCCCCAAAATATTTTCAGACTACAGGTTACCACTGCCACATACTTTTTCATTCTTTTTTCATGTATGACGATGCATACATTATACCTCTCCCCTTGATGAACACCAAAAGTACCAGATTAAATGTGAGGATGGGTAATAAAGGTAACGGCTGGCCGGTGTTTGAAAGCACACCTTCTTTCTCCTTCAAATGCAAAGAGGTCCAATAAAACAAGCACAAAATAAAGAATAAATAAAGACAACTGGTGGATGTCTGATGTTGTCCAGGCTATGAATTACAACAGAAGCAGAATCCAATATCAAAATACCACTATCATGGAGACCAGAAAGAAAGCTAACGTATGCGCTGGGAAATCTAATTGTATGTACATTTTGAGCTGTTCTTTCTCTAAAAAGGGAAACCGGCATGGCCATCAGAAAAACCCAAACCCCAGTTTGCCCAGAGGCCCTGGATTTTACTGAGACTTAAAATACGAATCGAGATCCAAACCCACAGTTGTAATATAGGCCTGCTGGTCTGATACAGAGATAACACATTCAGCATCCAGGGAATAAAACCTGCCTTTATAGACACATTAGTGAAATAAAAAAAATCACAGCCCAAAAATACATTTATCTCCAAAACTTGCAGAGTCGTGTGTGTGTTTTGGTGTTGATTTTATCCTTGCCAGTAAAACAATCATGTCACATAAGCAGCAGAAAGAAGCACAACTATGTCATGTTTTCTTACATTATCTAGGGATTGCTTGACCGGGAAATCGCTAAGAAAATCACACCATAGCTGATCGATGGCTGCAGCACAAATGTCACAGCATTAATAACTTCTCGCTGAAAGCTGAGAACTTTGCACTGTGGGTGAAGCATAACATGGTGGTAGAAACCCCCTGGTCTACAGAGTCCTTCCTCCAGCCAGAGGATGGCAGATTTGGGTGCTGAGCTAATGAAGTGGAGAGGACACGGACAGGAGATAGAAAGTCACCTCTTAGCCCCTCTTTCCAAAGCTTAATTCCCAAGCTTGTATTTTGCTTTCTGACCTTAATACCACTGGGAAGAGAGAGAATGTGTGCCATGTCCTGGTCTCCAGCCCAAGCTACTGTGGTGAGGACAGAGTGCCAGTGTCTGCAAAGTAGGTAAATATTTCTGCTTTGTGGTATTTCCTGAACACTAGTAGTGCAGCCTCTTGCTGCTGATGTACAGCCCTCCCTCGTGCAGTTACATGAAAAAAAAATAGTGGGAATGTTCTCATTTTGGGGGCCTACTGAGATGAGATGTTTTAGGAAGAAACGGCCAGGAATAAGGGAACTCTGGGGAGCAGCAGGGCTGGGAAGCAGCTGTGGTGCAGTGGTTGCCATACCACAGAGCAAATACACACCAGGGAGAAAACTGAACCGTTGTATCTTGCTGTTGATCTCAGAAACATGAACCTCCATCTTTCCTTTGAAAAAAATTCATTGAATTTTTAGGAAGTCAAAACAAGGAAAATGAAGGAAGAAAACCTAAACCAACCTCCAGCATTCTTTACTCTTAAACTGATAAAATGCATGAGAACTCACTGCCATGAAAAATACAGCTTGCCAGATCAGCAGACCCCAGAGAGCACTCTACCAACAGGATAGTGTGAGATCTTCTTTTATTTTCCAGCAGTAAAGGATACACATGGATATTTCTATATTGCCTAAAGTATAAGAGGGCCAGAGCTCTCCTCATTTACACTGTGCCTTCCAACCCCACAGAGACCTGCAAGGTCAACCAGCCTGGGCCATCCAGCAAGGTCCCTGCACGCAACACGCAGCTGAGCACCGGGGAAGGGCAGGGAGGTGTGCAGGAGCCCTCCAAAGCTGAAGGGGTTGAAGGGCAACCTGTCTGCAGGTGGTAATCCTTCACGCTCAAGAAAACAAAGGAGAGGTGAAGCACATCTGAGGACGTGGCAGCCCTCACCTAGCGTGGCAGCGCTAGGTTTTTCCTATTTAATCGTTTTTGAAACCTCATGCAGATCTGAGCATAAAACTAGTTTTCCACAAAACTAATAAAGCACCTTCCCGAGGTATCTGAAAGATGTTTTCAAGGCATTTTCCTGCTGTGGGCATGATTTCCTCTTGTGAGCAGATCAGATTGACCAGGACAAACATTGCATCCTCAATTGTGCCTTCCCTTGCTCCTGGCAAGTGTATGCTTTCAGCAGGCACCATCATGTCCCAACAACATCATACTTTCAAGGCAGGACATTCGTATTTCAGGTTGGCCAGACTGCAGCTTTCAATTTTGTAGCCACAGCCCTTACACCCAATCAGGATTTTTGGGTAGAGAACCAGAAAGTAAATAGAAATTATTTTGTGTCCCCTGCGATTTTCCAGGGTTTTAGGTTGCTTAGAGACAACTTCAGCCCTCACTGCAATTCCCAACACCATTTGATAGACTTCTCCAAGCCATTTGACTCTGAAGGCTGAGCTAGGACTGCAGTTGGACCACATGGGAAGGCAGAGGTATGTGTGCTAGGCTGCAGCTGTGGACCTGGACACCTAGCAGAGCATCTTTCATCTGTCCAGAAGCTATTGATAACACATGAGATCACAGAGGCAGGAAAAAGGCATTGGCATAAGCTGTAAATGCACAAGACATAATTCTACTAGTCAAGGAGCGGATGATCTGAATTGCACTCAATATTCAAGTCTTCATGGGACCACTAAGGAGCCATTTCACCAGCCAGAGGCGAACGGCATAGTAATATACCTCTCATTGCCTGGCCGTCCTGCACAATCCAAAAATACTCCCTTGCCTACTTAGGACAGGTGTCTAGTTCTGTACGCTACCAGAGCAGTGCAAAAGGACCCTGGTGGAGTTCTTGCCTTAATTAAGTTTGCTGTGGCTGTAAGATGATATCCCTTGCAACAACTCAGCCTTCTCCTTGCTCCTTCAGGAAAGCCAGATCCATATTTCCATCATTTCAATACTATAAGGCCATTATTATTACAGGTGCTTATTTTATTTTGGGGTTCAGAAAAATCCATTTTAGTCAGCATTGTGAATATTTAACATTCTTTCACAAATGAAAGTCCATAGTCATTTTCACATTATGAAACCTAGACCTGACTGGAGAAAGTTTGCCCAGTATATATAATGATTATAGGAAATTCCATCCATCTTATATGGTATTTTCTTACTTATTTCCCAAATCTCCACAGAATTTTCTGAACTGCCTTGGAGGACTGGAAGAGGTCTCTGAAGAATTTCCAATGCTCTGGAAGGCCCAAGGCAGCATTTCCAGTGCCAGAAGGTGAGTGAAGGGCTGTATTAGCCTGTAAGCTTGCCTGTGATGACTAATGGCAGTATTGTGAGATGAAAAAATAGCGTACAAGACAAGGCTCAGATGAAACAGATTCTGACTTATCTGGCAGGTCTAAATAATTTAAAAGCACAAAGCATAGCTGGCCTGCTAGAATGAGTAAAGCACATCCTGCTGTGAATGAGGAGACCTACGTTTTATCAGTTTAACATTTTGGACTACAAGGAAAGAGACTGGGGGGTTCAGTGGAGTACAAGGATAATAAACTAATACTTGCTTACAGCAGCAAGAAATAGCAACAGTTCTGGAGAACACCAGAGATGTGGCACATGGGTGATTATTTCTATCACAGTGGTCTCCTGAAACCCTGACCAAGGCTGAAGTCCTACTCACCCAAAAGGCAGCTCCCCTGATGGTTTCCTTTCAACAAATGCATTGTGAGACAGACAGAAGTATATTCACAGTCCTGGGATATACAGGCTGGCATAAGAGGTACCGGGATCTGGGATGAGGATCAGGCTACAAATCTAAGACGACTGTGTTCACTTTCTCTTGTTACAGTATTTTTCTTCATTATCTTTCCCCAAACCTCCGGAACATCTACATTCTGGCATTCCTTTAGTGTAAAGAGCAAAGGGTATTTTTAAGCCTCTCCTGCCCCATGCCAGTATCTTCCAGCTCCTTTAGTCTCTCCCAAGCAAGAACAGCCACATGCCTCTGTTCTAAACCTCCTTTTTCCCCTTGAGTCTACCTGCCAGACACCAAACTCCCGGCTCCATGGCTAACTTCTGGACAGCCCAGACATGGGTAGTACTGTCTTTGAAGCTTTCCATGCTGCCATTACCCTACCAGTCCAGCCCAGCCCTCACAGAAATGGGGTATACTGATCACTCTCTGCAAGTCATCAGTGAAGTCATTTCTCAGGGACGTACAGCAAAGTCCCCCCACTGGTGCTTTACGTACAAGCTGATCTTGATCATTAATGATGCTAAGCGCAAAAGGGTTTTTAACTAAAATAATGTACAGAGCAAAGTTAGTATATTCTGTAGATAGCCCTTGCTGCCTGGAAACCTCTAAGACAACATCCAATAAAGGAATACCCACTCCTAAACTTAAACTAAATATGAAATTCTCTCTACTTAAAGTTTCATCTGTGGTTTGATGCATATGTGTTTTACTGAGCTGTAACACATAAATATTTTTATAGAATCATTACCTGAAGAACGTATTCCTCCCTTTCTGGTTCAAAACTCCCTTAGAAAAAATACAACTTTTGGCTGTTAAAGAAAAAATAAGGGATTTAGGATTTAGTGAACAGTTCACAAACCTCTTCTGATGTAGTTATGATATTATTTGTGTTTCCAAAGTGAAGCAGTACATGAAGTAGCATGTGCCAGTTATTTTTTAATTTTTAAATCCAATTAATTGTTCTAGTTACAGTACCACTAATTTTTATCTAGCTGATTAACTAGAGAATAATCCAAATACATTTCAAATTATAAATCTTTCATGATTTGGGAGATTTTATACAAATGTACATTTGACAGTGCTAATTTAAAGCAAATATCAAGCTTGATTAAACATTCCCAAGATAAGAAGGATAAACGATTGAATTATTTTATAGATTTAACTACCATTGATATGATGTTATAAACAGAAATATTTTGATGTTCATCATTAATTTTTAAAAATAATTCTTTGGGAAACAGCCAAGAAGGACTGGAGAAGTAGGTCAGAATGTATGCACAAAACATTTGTATTCTTTACTATATAAACACTAATTTATTTATTGAAATAATACACTGTTAATTATTTATTAAAGAAATTATAATTTTGCTGAGCTTCCCTCTGAAAGAAAAAAAATCATTAAAATGTGGCTAATGCAATAGCCAAGGCTATGATTGTTTCACATCTCTGCCTCCCAACTGTTTGCCAAGTATTTATTCGCAAATCACTATCCGTTGAAACATAATCTGCGTCAGAGCATCTCCAGCAAGCAAGTGAATTACAAAGTGTTTTAGCAAGCTTTAAGTACTTTAAAAATATTCAGGATTCCCCATCACATTTTCTGTCCCCTTACGTGGGAGACTATAGCAGGAGAAAAACTCTTCAGGGATCTGTTTTCTGGAATTGTTGCTAAGGAAGGTAAATTTCACAATACCACTGGCTATTTCCCCAAATTCAGGCTTTTAAAAATGCAGATATACCAAACGCTGTTAAGCAATACGGGAAAGGGAGGGAAAAGACTCTTTGTGAGAAGTGACATTACACACATAGAGGCTTTTTTCTGTTTTCTTTTTATTTCTTTTTTCCCCCTTTTTTTTCTTTCTTCTTTTTTTTTTTGTCTTTTAAACTAAGGAACATGACTGATTCACCAAAAGTGTTTAGAACTCTTCGGAGCACAATCAATCCTCCAACCATAAATTAGATAGACTTCATGCAAACACTCAGGTAAAAAGAGAAAGTAGAAGCATGAAAACACCCATTGCCAATAAAAAATTGAGCACATGTTCCCAGCTGGAGAGTGAGTGGAACCATAGTCAACAACACAGAAATATGCACCAGCACGTTATTCTCCAAGGCAGTGCTGTAAATGAGACAGTGTCCAGGGATGGCTTGCCTATACTAATCTCAATTGGCCTCTCTAGTTAATACATTTAAACAAAAACATGGATTTTCTGCAATCTATTACTACGCTTGATTAATTTGGGCACTGGGGTAGATAACTATTTTTCTCTATTTTCCATATGATGCACTTAAAATGAACATATTTTTCTAATGATGTAATTTCATTTTGTTTCATTAATTCTATGAAAAACAAGCAATATTGTGTCCAGCTAGTGCATTAATAAATATAACATGAAATTGGTTAATGCAACACACATTTCCCTCAATGTCAGTTAGCTCTGTGTTACAGTGCAAAACAAAATTAAAGTATGATGGTTTTAGTTTACTTTTGCTTTTTCCAGTAGTATGAACTGATTCAGGGGGGAAGGGAGAGCACGTTGCTTTTGTGTCAGACTTACTGATATTTATTCTTTCTTATTTTGGGAGCCTGGTTACCTGCATTTTACTAAACTTCATTGAACCACTTCGCAAGTGGCATTAAATCAAATTCCCTACTGAACTGCAGATAGATTAGACCTACTGCATTTCCCTTGGCTAGGAAATCGGTTATCTTATTAAAGAAACAGGTCAAGTTAGTTTGGCAAGACATCCCTTTGGAAAGTCTAGGTTGCGTTTTATGCATTATACCTTGTTCCTTAATTTTTCTTTCAAGACTTTCCCTGTAGCCTTGTGTAATACTGCAATCAGACTAATGGGCCTCCAGTGTTTAAGCTACCCTACATCCCACCATCATCTAAAATATAAGGGCTCTATTTGCTGATCCCTGTCAAGAACTTCCTCACTTCACTTGACAGATGCGCTCAGATCACTGCCGCTCTACCTGCACTTTCATGCACTTACTTATTTGGGTGGTTTGGGGATAGAGATGCTTAGGCCTATGTGACATATCTGCATTGGGCTTTTAGCCTTACTTTCAGCCTGGATATTCTAATTTCCAGCCTGTCCTCACCTCCCATAGTCAGCACTTCTGTCCTTACAGAAAACAAGACATTTGATTTAAATTTGATGCCACACCTGAACAATCTTATTCTTGACCCGCCATTCATTACACTGTGGTTGAGCTTCTCCTTTTCTGTTCTCTTTTATATTTATACATACATGGCTGAGGAAAACAAAACAAAACAAAACCAAAACCAAACTTTATGCAGGTTTTTGTTAATTTACAAGGTCTAATTCAGCTTGACTTTTGGCATGTATCTCTACTTCCCTATTTCCTGGCCTCTCAGACATAGAATACTCCCTATCCCTTTAGGCTTACCTGCTTATTTCTCCTGCCCTTTCAGAAATGGTTATTTATCCAGTCAGCTCTGGAGCCCTTCCCTACAAGATTTTCCCCTTGATTAAGATGCAAGTTCCAGACAGTTTTCACACCTTTGATTTAAAGAAATTTCACGCCTTCTCCACATTAAAATCCCTAAGCTCTTTAATCCAGTTGACCTCATTAACTAGTTTCCTTAATTTTTCAAAGTTTATCCTTTTGAAATTGAGATCCTTGCAAGCTCGTATGCAGCTGTGCTGGTGGGGGTGGCGGCTGCATCATGGTGCAGCTGCTGCGCTGGCACATGAGTTGGTGCCCGTGCCACACCGAGTGCTGCTAACGGGAAAGGACGCAGGCCTCCCCACCCCCCAAGCTACTTCTCTTCCAGTTAATTAAATTGAATAAATTGGTGATCATTTGATACTAGGTTATTTTCTACCAGCTCTTTCTTTATGCCCCCATTGCAAAAATCCAAGATGCAACTGAGTAATTTGTTGCCTGGATGGAGGAGGACCCTATCACTATTGCTGATACTCTAGCCTTCTTTATTACCTTGTTCGTGACTGTAACTGTTTTTATTTGATTGTTCTGCAAAGCCAGGTTTTACCCTATGCTTTAAAGGAAAGTTCAAGCAATTCTGTAGTTGACTATGGCTGTACAATCAGGAAAATTTCTTCCTTACCTGTGACAGAAGTTGGTTGTTTTATGACCCAAGACACTGAGGGTTTGTATTAGAAGCCTGGTCAAAGTGGAAGTTGTCACAAAAATAATGTGGTATTGGGAACTAAAAGCTGAATATTACTTCTGATTTGTCATTCTACCGACCAATACTGAGAAAGTACATTATCTCCTTAAGAACTGATTGCTAACAAGATTCTTAAATCTAGAGATACACAAATAGGAACTAACATCATAAAACTAGAAGATGGAGAAGGCTTGTTATAGCACCTAGGTCTTCCTAAGAATAGAGAATGATTAATTCTTACACATTTTGCCACATTCTCTACTTTCTAAACCTACATGTGGCAAGCAAAGGGACTTTTGTTATTTCTCTTGGGAGGCTACTTGGGAGGCTACACCTTAAAAGGTCTCAGCAAGTACAAGATTTTCACTGGCCTTTAGCAGCATTTCTCCTTTCTTAACTTAGTCTCACCCTTCCAACCAGCAGCAATAAAACACAACTTAAGCGCTCTACGCAGCACGGTAATAGCAGAAAGACATCACCTCTCAGACTTCCCTTCCCCATTGCCCGCTTTTAAATGGCTCAGCCACTATGCGTATGTGTTTGCTGGATCGGGCTCGGGAAGCCAGAGTGTACGCCATCCATTAACTGTCAAGCTCCCCTGTGTTAGATACCAGCCCCAAGGGAATAACTAAAACACAGCAGAGCGAACCTAACAGCAAAATGAAATGCGCTTGTGCACTTGCCTGTGAAGATGGGCATCCAGTTCAGTGGGTATAGGCCTGAGTTGCAACGAACAGGGTAGTGGCATGTTGTCTTTTATGTGGGGCAAGCAAACAAGAACATTTATATGTTGGTGCTGCTCTGATTCTGGGAAGTATAGTGAAAGATAAAAGTACACAAGGCAGAGCATGTGTCTCCTAGGCACAGTCATGCTGTGGAGAGAAGTAATTTATCCCTGCTGGGTACATCCATCATAATCCAAAGCCTGGAAATATCTGTTATTAGAGTGCATTCATTCCAGAGCTTATACTATGTATGTTTGCTATTTAAGTTGATTTGCTGCAATGCTGGTGTCAATTAGCTTCTGAGGTCCCTTCCTATGATTTTGCTGGTAATGAACATGTTCACCTGTATGAAGTTAACAAACTAATGCTGCAAATACTGGCAAGTGTGAAGGTTGCTCCTGTGCTTCATCATAGCTTACAGTCTGAGCCAAAAGAAAGCAAGTTAGAAGAAAAATGGCTCCAAAATTGCGGTTAATGCCTTCCTCACCTGTAACCCCTGAAAATCCAGAAGCTCACATCATGAAGATTAAGATGAGATGTATCCAGAATTTAGCTAATCTTACCTGTTAATGATTTACCAGAAATCATTAGGAGTCTTTGACAACTGAGTGTTTTTACTTGAGCACTCTGTGGGAAACAAACATGCTAATACTTACTTCTTAGCTATGAGTTACCTTTGCAGACAGGCAAATTCACTTTCTCTTTTTTTTTTTTTTAATTATGTCTTAAAAGTTTTTTAACATGGCCTCAAATAAGTTCAGGTCTCAACTTATGCTGGGAAAGAAAATAAAAAGACTGAAGACTGAAAACCAACATTTATGTTTTTAGATTCCCTTATTTCAGGCAACCAGTGTGGAATTAATTTAAAAAAAACTTGGGAAAATGTTAAGGTTTTGAAGTAGAAGGAGAAAAAAATGGCCTCTGCTGTCCATTAAAAAATAGACACAAATGAAAATTCCCACTTGTCCTTTTGCACGAGGAAACATAGAAGTGAAGGGAAGCATTAAGTGCAAGTAGCAATGGAAAGAGACCGATTCACTTCATAAATTCTGAAATCATAGGTGCCAATCAGGGCCAAGGGTTCCCTTCTGCATCTAGCAGCAAAGAGGAAGGTGGCAGTGGCTTCAGACGGGGAAGTGCTGGGGAGGGAAATGCTGATTCTTGGGAGTGGCCGTTCCTTGCAGCTCTGAATTTGCAGAGCTCAGGAGATGAGTGATCTGCAGAAAGGGGCCACTGTCAGCATAGGGAGTCACCAGCTGGGGATTTTTTCCCGTAACACTGTCCTCTTGCCTGCTCAATGGAGGTGCTCAGAGTATGTCAAAGACAAATTCATCAACATCGTAATTATACTTATTTCTTGGTTCCTGAGACTCAAAGTACAGACACTCGTTTCAGATCCATTCTGGCCAGATGTCCAGTGATTCAAATGTCCAAATAGCAGAAGTCTCCTACCAAAATGGTAAGGTCCTGAGACATGCTGGTGTTTTCTTTCATGTACAGTATTTCTTTAATGCTGACTCTGAGTAGAGGAAAGATTTGTAAAGCTAAGCTTTTGATAATATGATTAATATTTTCAGGTTGACAGTGTAGAGGTAAGCATAACCAATAGTTAAATAAATGACTGAAGCTCCCATATACGTGCAATATTCTACCACAGCTTTTAACTAATCATTAAATAAAACAGAGCTAGCACATTGCTGTGAGCAAAATAATCTTTCTAACATGACTCTTAAACAACTCAGTAAATCACTCTTCAGTAATTTCTTTATCTAACTGGCTCAGTATCCTTGATAGATTCCCGATAGCCCTAAGAAATATTTGATCAGTGGGTTGCCTACGTGTATAATCTTTACTTATTTGCTACACCAGTTTATCTCATTTTTCCTAACTGAAACCCCATTTTATTATTTCATTGTGAAACATTTTCTCCGTGCAAAGGGTGAATTTATTAGACAGCTCAGACTCCTTCAGCCCTCTGAAGGACTGAGTGTTCTGTGGTGATTATGTGACAAATTACACAAGAGAAATACCTTTGCCTGGTACTGCATAGTGGCTAAAAGGCTGTGCAGTACAGGAGCAGTCATGAAGCCCTGTCTTTAAAATAAAAATATTGTTTACACTCCCCTTTACACAGTGAGGAGGAGGAGGAGGAGCTGGGGCGAGGGGTACGTGGGTTACAGGGTTGCACAGTTTGCAAGTCGGCATGGCTGAAGCCTTTTCAGAGACAGCAGGTTTTTAAAAGAATTGCCTAGATGCAAACAAAAGTCCCTTGCGGCTAACATTCACAAATGTGTCTAAGCAGGTTAACTCTTTGAGTGATGTAAGATTTCCAGCCACTACAGATCAAACAAAAGGACAAGCCTGTGGCTTTGTGCACACAGAGTGCGTTGGACTTTGCCCCTGCAACTTTCTAATGACAACACTCTAAGTCAATACCTTAGAGCAGCTACCCCAAGGCACATCTCCTACGTGGCAGCAGAAAGGTTAATGTTGCATATAGTAGTTTCTGCCTTCTGTCAGTACTTAGCAGTTTACTTTCACTAAAATTAAACAAAATCGGCATCCAATTAATGGCCTGAGTTTCAGATTGCCTCTGGTATTGCGCTTGTTTTAGAATTAAATGTAACAACTACACCGTTAAATCTCATATATGGTTGATCTGTGGTTCAGAGGGAAACCATTTGCTGGAAGATTGGTTAAGGGTGAGATTACTCTTGGAAAAAAAAAATAAGTTGCAATATTTAGTTTATTCTTAAAAATACAATATCTTCTCAAAATGATTTAGAATTGTAAGTATAAAGCTGCACACACCAAATGCAAAGATGCTTAAAAAATGCATGGCTCCTAAAACTCAGAAGACCAGAATAAGGAGATATGTGAATATTATAGAACATTTGCCTGCACTTTTATGTCATTAAAAATAAACACTCCTAAAGTGCTATATTAGATTAGTGAAGTTAGAAACTGATTAAGGACCTGGATTCATGTTTTTGGATATATTCTTATATCAGATAGATGTAGACTGGACAGTGCAAAATGTGCTGCAAGGGGAAATTAGTGTGCAAAATATACCTACAGTTTCAAGTAGAAAACCCCACAGTTTCAAGTAGAAAACCCCACATTTCTTCATTAATTACAGTGCTGCCACTGCGAAGTTATTAACAATAAAAATATTTGGTAGCTAAACATCCACAGGATTAGTTGCTTTTTAAAAAAAAATAGTATGGATGCTTAGGATTCAGTTAGCTGAAAATGACTGGTTCATATCAGTCAATAGACATGAAAAGGAGTTCCTGGACTAAGTGACTTAAGCCATTATCTGAAATAGGGTAAAAACACAACCAAAAACTGAAAGCCAACTCTACTTCATTCTAATTTTAATAATTTTATTTCTAAGGTTCTTTTCTGATGCATTTTGGTTCCAACCAAAGGAGAAATCAGTGGAAATCCCAAGTTGTTATGAAAGGAACATACAACGCCCCAAATCAAGCTTAACTTTCCAAATGAGGTTATGAGTCTCAGAACGTTTTTCTAGAGCTCCCGCTGGGTAGATTTCAATATTGCCATCATCTGAAGAACTCAATCCACACACAAAAAAACCCATTTCTAAAGGAAACCCACAAAATCAATCGTGCTGCTTGCAGTGCTTTCCATTTCTTTCAGTTTATCCCAAATCTTGTGATATTTGCCCCTTTTTCTTAAGAGCTATGCTTCAGACATCATATTACATGTGTGTATAAATTTTCACTCAAAAAGGTAAGTTTTCTGCTTTCTATTCCTTCTTTTCTTTGAAGAATAATCTGGAAAACATGAGCTGTAAAGGCTCATGAACAGAGTGCAGATAAAATACCCTTGTATTAGTAAAAATTATTAAATAAAAAGCAATAGCCAGCTTCTGATTTGAGACTGTCATTACTACTTTTTCCCCTCTCTTCTGTTGTGGAGAAAACAAGCAAAAAATTATCCCTGTATTTTGAGAGTTGTAGCTGTCAGCTTAGTTTTCTGGGTGCAGACGTTGATCCCCATACGAAGGAATGTGTCTGCAGCGCCTCACATGTCCAAGAGATGCTATATTCACGAGAACTGCCAGATACAATTGCTTTGCAGGCTGTATCTTGTTGAGTCTGATGTTTGCTGATGGTAGAAAAGGAACCGTAAGGGCTGAGGTACAGGCAGGCTCGCAGATTGATGGTGTCAGTAGAGGCTTAGGAAGCACGAGTACGTGAGAAGAATGAGAGAGCATGCCATGCTCATGCAGGCAGCCCAAAGTTAGTGGGTACCACCATCTTCTCCAATGCTCTGTGCAAGGAATGAATGGTTGTGACTCTAATTCCCTGCTGCCACTTCAGTGCTGGTTTGCCTGTTCTCCTTGCATTTCATGTCCATCACCTTTCACAAAAGATGAAAAATTGGTAAATCTTGAATCTGGACCACTGCCACTATGTTTGGCATTCACAGCAGTGGATTCTAGCATAAATCAATTTCTGCTTTGCACAGACTGTTCTAAATGTATATCTCTCTATCTACACAGAAATAGGAAAGAGAAAAAAAATTAACTACAGACCAAATGAAGCTGGTCTTCTACAGTAACATCTTCAATATCCACATACATAACATACATCTCTACATAACATCTTCAATAGCCACGCTAATAAAATAAAATCCGTATTTCCCTTTCTTTCCTGATGATCAGATCATCATCACATCAAAAATTTCTTTGTTTAGTATTGGCTGTGCTTGTAAGCTTTATCTGACATTAAGGTCTTCAGAGATGTTATGTGGGGTTGTGTCAAAAGGACAAAAAAACATTCAGCATGCTGTCTTTGGCAGAACGAGTTCCAGCTTTTACAAATCTATTTCAATTAGGCTTTTCATTTCAAGGAACAGACAGATTTTAATTCTGACGTGTATAGACCTCATGCATCAGTACATTTACACTTGCATTTACTGCTGCAAAGCTAGTGCCATCGCAATGAAATAATAAACTTCTAAACAAAAAAACAGAAAAGGGTTATTAATCATTTGACAGGACAAGTATCACATTCATTGCTTTAGTGCAGCTAAAACAAGTTTGTTCCTACTGACGTGATATACAAATACAGCTCTCAGCTTAAAAGACTCAAATGTTGTTATAGTATTGTAGGATGAACCATAGAAAGTATTACCCACGTTCATTTTTAGTATAATTATACTTTTTTGCAGAAAGTGCCCATTTCAAGATTATTCTGGCATAAAACATCTAAATCTCTTAATGAGGTCTGAGCTATAATGTGGCTGTACCTCTCCTGGTGTCATTCTTGCTTACTTACTAAAATTTGCTCTTATTTGTAATTTTGTTCTTACTGTGGCTACCACATACTGTAGCCACTCCTGTTTACCCGGTTTAAACTGTACTAAAAATCATTGCCTGACAAATTTTTAGTACTGGAAGTGCCCAACTCTCTGAAAAACACAATGATGTTAAGTCTAGATGGTTTAAATAAATACCACTATGTAAGTAAAAGCTCTTGAAGAAGCAGAGTAATGATAAGATCTGTGGTCATTTTTGGAGACAAGGCATCTCTTGCACAGCTAATATTCCAGGGAGGCCACAGCATCCTCTTGGATGGGATGGTAATAGTTGACAGAGCACAGCAGTTTTAATACAGCACCAGAAGCAAATAGACTGACAAGCAAATGCCAGACTCTGAGAAAATTATAATGTATATTCCTTTGTTTATTGCAGCTAACCAAATGCACCTGTAGTAGGAATTATAGTTTGTCAAAGAGATATACAATATCTGCAGTTTCATGTTTTTGGCTATTTAAAAATAACAAAATTCAGCGTCATTTACTTTTCAACAGAAAGTAAATGAAATCTTCATATGTTAAAGTTATGGGTATTTTTCATTAGCTCTTAGATACAGCGTCTGTGCTAGAAACCATTATCTAGTACATTTTGCTTTCCAGATAAAACTTTCAAATGCTTACATTTCCTTGCACGTTGGTTGATTGGATAATTTGAACATCAAAGGAACCTTTCATTTAATTTAAGCCGTAAAGTTGTCTTTTGCTTTATTAACTTTCGATCAATAAACAAGCAATTTGGAAATGTAATCAGGAAATGCTTCCAATTGGCTGACAATGTATCAAAGCCAGTGCT
This sequence comes from Mycteria americana, assembly GCF_035582795.1. Taxonomy (NCBI): domain Eukaryota; kingdom Metazoa; phylum Chordata; class Aves; order Ciconiiformes; family Ciconiidae; genus Mycteria; species Mycteria americana. The sequence goes on from NC_134365.1 coordinate 29,421,596, forward strand.
TGAAGGCAAGAGCAAGCTGTAACAAGCAGTTTATTACCAGTAGCTGTTACTGACATTAGTCAAAACCAAGAAAGATAAAATGGAATAAGAAATGTAATGCTGGAAGAGCCTTGGGCGCTGTGTTCTCTTCTTCCTTTTGAAAACTGCAAGCCTGTCTTTGATATGATAACAAATATAAACTGTTTAAAAACACCAAATGCAGAAAAACTGAGACTAGCCTGTCATGGAGTTAATCCATTCTAGAGTGACATACAAATAGTGTAACATCCAGCGGATATATGTTATGGAAATATTTTGAATTGGATTTACATGTAGTGAGCAAATTGGAACTTTTGATTTTATGTGATATTGTAATGTGCATGTTCTCATATTAACTGAGTGTAATCCTATTTGAAGATAATGAGTTTTCAATAGGCTCTCCAGTCTGAAACTGCATCAGAACGTTTTGATTTTGGCTGGAGAAGGTCCAAATGGACTTGGAAAAAATGGCCTACCTCAGACTCGGGGGTACCCCGCATTTCTGAGGGGAATTTACATATTTTTTTGGCCAACACATCATCCATAAAACTAACAGAATGGTGAGCTTTTCTAGTTTGTTTTAACAGTGTGCTATTTGTTTTGCTCTGTGTTGTCTATAGCCCAAAGCAGAACACTGGGCTGGATTTCACCTCTGTTTTATTGAGCATGTCACTGAAAGCATCTTGTAGTTATTTCACAATTATCTGTACATATTTTTAACTCAATTAACAATAAATAAAAAGGAAAGAAAGGAAATTATGTTTGACTGGAATTGATTTGAGAGGTGAGTAATGAGCATAGATTAACAGATTTAATTTCCCTGTTCTACAATGAAACAAAGTCACAGAGACTTAGCGCAAAGGGATGCAGGAAAAGAACAAAGAGAGAAAATGTTTTGGCTGCTTTTTGAAAGTTCTGTGTGTTGGCACACTGGGCATGCTGAGCACATCACAAGCCGTGCTGACACACAAGTCACATATTTCGTCAACTCAAAGAGAAGCAATATTGTTATGTTAGAGGATTATTTTTCTAGTTCTTCCAGTTAACTGTTTTACAGGTTTCATAAAAGTAGCTTCTCCATATGGAACTATAACCATAGATGTATGCAAAACATTAATAGGTCTTAATTTCATCTTAATAGTACATTCCAGTAATGTCTTAAAACTCTCTTTTCCCTGAGGCCTGAAAACCTAGACGCTGGTTACGCTGATGGTGCATCAGCTGGCTGTACTGGCAGTCCTTCCTCAGGCAGGGAGTGCAGTTCTGGTGGGTCAGGGCTTCAGACCTCACTGCTCCCCCGTTTAGCCTCCACATCCCTTGATAACCTTGCCCTTGACCAGTACTATCATGGTTTTCCTTGAATTCCACCATATTTGTCCCATGAACACTTTGAGTTGGAACCATTGTTGAGTCTGAGGAATGCCAAGTAGCCCTACCTCATAACTAGACCTCCTATAAGCTGTAGTAATACTGATGGTCACTTGGTATAAGATAGGAAGCATCAAAACCAGCATTTCCTGGCCATAAACTACAGAAAAGAGAAATTAAAATATAATGTTTGAGGAAATGAACCAGTGTAGGTCCACAGGTGCTCATGACATTATATCATCTTATGCCAGCTGCGATCCCATCTAGAGTGTCTTGGCATAACTTCCAGTATTCTTCATGAAATATTTTTGAACCCAGAATATCTAGTACTAATAGACAACCACCCACTGAAATTAGACATTAATTCATGTGTCAAGCATGTGTATCACTACACCTATCACTACACCGAAATCTCATATCATCAGAATTTGGCCTAAATCACATACATTGAACTCATCATACTGATACTGTGACATGAAGAGATGGGTTTTAGTGATTTCTCATTCATCAACCAAAATTAAAGAGAAGAAAACTCATCTCATTTACAGGTAATCTCCATTATCACAAGGTTTTTCCCATCAAAAAGAATTCTGAAAATTAGCAGATCTTCACACCCGTCTGAAAGTCTGAGGAAAACATTGCACTTGCCCCATTACATCATACCAAAGGCCATTTCAGTCTTTTCCTTAATCCTTTAAGAGTATTAAAAAAAAACCTAGGAAAAGAGCAACTACTGTTATAGGGATAACAAGAAGAGAAGAACTTGTACTTGAAAGAAGCAAGAAGAAAAAGTTTTATAATGTCTGTTCTTATCTAATTGCACTCAAAGAGTCTTCTGCTTCATTGCAGAGAGGGTCAGACACCAGAGTATGAATAGTTTTGTCAGAGAGAAAAAAAAGTAGGTTTAATGTTAATACATTTAATGTTCTATGGAGTAGGGGGAAAAAAAGAATACGTAAATAACAGATTTAATTTTCCTGTGAAAAGAAGCAACAAAAGTTTTGCTTAATTTTGGGTTAATTAAAATGTTTTGTTCAATCTGAAATGAATCACTGTTTTCTTTTTTGGAATGTTTTTTCTTCTCTTCAGTGAAACTAGCTCAATTCATTCTGAATTTAAAAAAAAATGTAAAGTTCAACCTTCGAAATATTTTTTTAAATCTTTGGAAATTCCTAAAAGTCTTTATCATTTGTTTCAGCAATATTTTCTTCTCCTGAAAAACAACTTTAAAAAATTAAGTATAAATTATATCTAGAAATGGGAAGATTAAAATACTCAACCAGGAATGTTACCTAGGACTATCTCCTGTGTTCTCTTTAATTTTTTGATCAACATAGTGTTTTAGAAAGAGAACAAAAATTAATATAGGAGTATGGGAGTGTTACGATCTTGGCTCCATGAGGGTAGGTTAACAAAACCAGTGAGCATGGATAACATTAAAATAGAGACAGGAAGAAATGTTCCTTTTATGTCTCCTAGAAGATCATGTAATTTTATCCCCACCTACTTTCTGCATGCTTAATAGCATGTCTGGGAATGAAAGAATTTGTTGTGAAACAGTTATGTTAACCTCTTCTGAAAAAAAAAGTGGCTAGTTCAGGGCAAGTTACACTATTCAAAATAGCGGATGTGAAAATTACCCTCAGTGGACTCTGGCACTGCAATTCCATTCAGAATTCCCATATACAACAGCTTTCTCTGCCCTTGCATTCACGTATGTTTTTTTTAGAAAAGCTCATTTCATAACTTCATGCATCTGTAAAATGATCAATAACTCAAATGAGCCCTGCTTAATATTCTCAAGAAATATGCTCAGTCATTCATCTGAACATAGATTTTCTAAATCCAGAACATTGAGAAAGATCCATCAATGCTTCTTGGCTAATCTTTGTACCAGGTGTGTCTGTTAAATCTTTGCCATGTTGTAATAAAAAGGTTTGAAAGAGATCTTCACGTGGCCACTTCTGCTATAGGATCTGTAACAGTACTCTAAAATGCAGTCAGAGAGCCTGGCCTTGTCATAGAATCATAGAATCATAGAATCATTTAGGTTGGAAAATACCCTTAAGATCATTGAGTCCAGTCGTAAACCTAACACTGCCAAGTCCACCACTAAACCATGTCCCTAAGCGCCACATCTACACGTCTTTTAAATACCCCCAGGGATGGTGACTCCACCACTTCCCTGGGCAGCCTGTTCCAGTGCTTGACAACCCTTTTGGTGAAAAAATTTTTCCTAATATCCAATCTAAACCTCCCCTGGCGCAACTTGAGGCCATTTTCTCTTATCATCATAGTAGCAAGATAATGGAGCCATCCTAAGAGAAACCAGTTGCTCTTAAATGCTGTGAAACAGTTGCATTCTGGGAGACAGTGACATCTATAGTGACCAGCATAAAATCAGAACAGTATACATGGCTTTCTCCTAGAGGAGAATGAGTAACAGTTCAGTTTGTTAAGCACAGCAAAATAAAAAGTGAAAGGAGATCTTATATTCTTTATAAATAGCTGATGGAAATGAACACTAAGAAAGGAGAAGAGAGAGCTATTGGACTATAGGACACCATCCTTCTTGTCCTCTAGACACTCCAGAAGGATATTGTCTCTTGGAATCCCTAAGTCACACCTACAAGTCTTTATCTTGCTGTCGTTAATATCTTAGGGTATCTCAAATGGAAATAGGTGCTTAAGTTTAGGCAGCACACCATATGTAGTCTGCTTAGCTGAACTTCTTTCCAGATTGAATTGGCTGCAGTGGCAGTTCAGTTAGATAACTCTCATGTAGACATCTACAGACACCTAAATATTGAATCACATCCCATTCATACCACAATTTTGTCAAAAGCTAAAGAATAGCTCGCATGATTCTAGATGTGTCTTTGGACCTTACACAGTGATGTAAGCATTCATTTTTAAACATTTAAACTTAAAGGTGATCACAGGTGTTTTAGAATACATCTACATGCTTTTTGAAAACACATCCAAGTTCACTTCTGCCTGGTCTCTGGTTCAACTAAAAGTGATGCAGGTGTATCTGTGCAAAGCCAAGCCCATCCACAGACCTTATTGCCCTGGGCTGAACGTTGAGCTAAATTCAGCTTTCACATCCAGCTGGTATCTGCTTAGCCAGTTCAGAAAATGAGCAAAGTAAATTTGGGTCTTCCTGAAAAATATAAAGTGGATATGTTCTGAGAAATATCCGTAACAAAAAAGTGTCAAAGTATTAAGTACCTAGACCACAAATCCATCGAGTATTTTTGCTCTATTTACATGAGGACTTTCTTAGTGACAGGATTTGGCTACCATTACAATACATCTGGTAGATAGAAAAGTGGCAGATGTTTACACTGAAGCAATATAAACATTCTACAGTTAATCAAAGCCTGGCTTAAAAAACAGCTATGAGAGCAATGTTCATGGGCATGTATCAGTCCACCATTCAGATATGTAACTCTTGCATGGATAAGGTATGAACTAGGATGAGCTACAGACAGCTGATTGATTTAGAGCCATGCTATTTGCTTGTCAAAGAAAGGTGATTGATGTTTACATTTAGTAGACTACAGGTTATTCCCAGTTTATGTATCTAACTAGTCAAAAAAAATACTTGAAAAATTATTGCGGCTCAGTTGTACAAGCTTGTGGTGCAAAAGCAATTACTCTAATTGCAACACATGTGACCAGCCTTCCGCAATCACAGTAGAAAGTATAAGGTGATACTAACACAACTTGGCATCACACCGTGCTATCCTACTTTATTTTACCATCAATATTACCATTGCTTATCCTGCTGATTTTGGCACCCAATTTTGGCAAAAGTGAATTCCCATCTTACGTCTGCATTTTTCTGGTAGAAATTCAGGAACAACTATGGGAGCAGATTATGCTCTCTGTACTAACTCAGTGCATACCTGCATTTTAGGTCAGTAGCTGGGTAAATACCACAAAAGTCACAAAATAGCTTCTTTTTTCATGCACATAAAACTATTAATGAAGAAAGAAAGTTCAGTGAAGGCCTTGTACAAAAAAACCCAATCCAGAGTATCCATTTCCAGCATGAGAAGAAAATTATGACAGTTCTTGCTCAGACCCACTTAGCTAAGTCTTAGTTATTAGTTAGTCTGCAGCATCAAAATGCTCCCTAGCAGAGGAAACATTTCTATTGTCTATCTAATCATCAGCATTGATTTTTAACAGATTATGTATTTAAAAACACCCTTTAAATAAATTTTTTTAGAAGAGTGATTGCAATGCCTATCAATATTTCAATATCGACTTTAATACCCGCATCCATATTTACAACAGAAAATTTAATTTCAAGCACAGCACATCCTGAAAGCACAAATCCTGAGACTGTTTAAAACCTCCATCGGTCACTGTTCTCTTTTACATAGATCTAATACACCACTCCTCCCCACTGGGCACGGGGCGGGGGGCGCATCCTACGCGGAGTGCAGGAGGTGGTTTCCAAATTCTCTGGTGAACTGTGGAAGAAATTTGGTGAGGCAGCAGTACATTCTGACACCAAGAAAGTTTCACTGTTGCAAGAGCAACAACGGAGTCATCAGATATGACGTCCAGCAGTCACAAGGGTGTTTCTGTGCTGCCCCGGTCGGGACGAGGCTGTGCAGGCAGCTGGGGCTGGGGTGCGCGTTGAGGAGCAGCAGGAGTGGGGCTGCTCTGCAGGCAAAGGGGAGCCAGCGGTGATCCCAGCGCAGGCACCATGCCTGCGACACCAGTGACCGCAGCCACGGCATGCCGTCCCTCGGCACCGGGGCAGGGCGAGCAGAGGCAGGGATGGCGACACATCCTGTTGACAGCTCGGCAACCTGGCGAGGGCAAGGCGACAAGTCAAGTGGGTCGAGGAGAGCCAAAGAGCAATTCAGGAACAGCAGGGCATGGGAACGGGACAGGATACCCCTACGGCATCCCTGGGGCATGGACTGATGGCCCCAAGCTGAGCTGAGCTGGGGTCCTGGGCCATGAGCAGGGGCGGGGGAGGCCCTGGGGAGGATGGTCAGGGAGGCCTTTTGCTGCCTTCAGGGCCCTGACAAAAAGCACGTTTTAGGACTTCTGCAGAATACAGGCTTCAGAAATGGATACAAATTTTCAGAAACGTGAAAGGAAAATCAGGAAAAGGAGAGGGGAGTGGC